>NC_080465.1:14236156-14546343 GCF_028018845.1 Melospiza georgiana
TGAGACTTAGAGTAAT
The DNA here is from genome assembly GCF_028018845.1 of Melospiza georgiana. Classification (NCBI taxonomy): domain Eukaryota; kingdom Metazoa; phylum Chordata; class Aves; order Passeriformes; family Passerellidae; genus Melospiza; species Melospiza georgiana. The sequence goes on from NC_080465.1 coordinate 14,236,173, forward strand.
GTCTGATCAAAATTAGCAGACATGAAATCTCTTAATACCATTTAGTACTTTCCATTTATTATTTTGCACATTTTTGTCTAAGTAAATGGGAAATGGGGATGGAAGAGATCAGTAGTCGTTTTGATAGGAAAGGTCTTTACCACAGTAGAGATCAGCAATAGATTTATCTCAGATATGACTGGGCCTTACCCCTTGAACTCTGGTTGTTGTATGAGGCATTGTATCAAAGAACGTAACTGACAATGCTTTTTTCATGTAGTAGAAATGGTAGAGGAGAACCTAGAAAATATTTATCCAAGCTATATATATAACCAGCCCTAGGAAGTTGTAAGCCTAGCAGAGATTAGTTTGGTTTTCTGAGAAATGCATTCATTTGAGCCATGTGCTTAATAGAATTTTCTTTCACAGAACCAGTGAAAGAGTAGAGTGGTCTTTTCGTCTGTTCACATCTGAGATGGGAATCATATCTTTAAGCTTATTTTTGAATTATTTTTTTTTAAATTTTGAAGCAAAATTCCTTTAATGCAACAGGAGAGGGAAATTAAAGCATTTCTGCAGTCAAAACAAAAATCAGCATTTCAAAAATGACTTTGATGTAGAAACAGGCTGCTGTAGAACAACTGAATAGTAAAACAATCTTAGTGTGGGTCACAGGAGTAAAAAATTCTAGCTTCTCCTCATGGAGTTTCATCATGTTATCAAATGCAATATGGTTACCTGCTGTGAGGATGAGCTGATTGATACACTCAGGAGAGCCTGTGGCAAGTTAACTTCTTTCCATTAATGTTGCAGCTTGCCTGAACAAGATAAAGTTGTTAATGCTTTGCTGGGTCTTTTTAATATTCATGTCCAGTAGTGGTAATGTGAAACCAAACTTCATTATTATGTTTTGTTCATTGTGTTATCCAGAAAGCCAATGCCAGGCATACTGCCTCTTGGAAGAAGCAGCTATTCCTGTACTAAAAGATTTGACACACCTGGGTGTACTTGCTTCTGTTACTTGGAGCTTTGACAGTGTTAAATTTGATCATACAAGGTTTTTCTTGAAACAACAAGAGAAAGTGATAAGTGATAATTTTAAACAAGGTATGTCTTTAAAACATCTGTTCTTCTTTGCAACTAATTCAGGCTTAATTGGTGAGACAAGGTCAAGATGTTTTATAAATTAATGGTAAATCTTTTAACAGTTTATCTTATAGAGTTACAACAACTGATTTCCTCTTTTATTTCAAAAATGTCTCATTGTTCAACATTACATTTATTAACTTCAATATTGCATATTGTAGTCAATATATATTGACTACATATATAGACATATAAAATGTGGGTTCTGACATCTTTTGTAGACCACACCTCTGTCTTCTATTTGTAAAGGTAAAATAGATGAGAAGGAGATCCTGCTGTTCAGACATGCTGCTCTGGTACACCTGCTGGTGACAGTTCGAGATCTGCTACTGACATGTGGCTTGGATACAGCTCTAGGTATGTTTTCAGTCCTGAATAATGATACCCAGAAACCCAAAGCTTTGTGTGCATTCTGCAGACAATCCCTCATGTTTTTAGCTCTGACTCTTTACCATCAGGGCATATGCTCAGTTCATGACTACTAGAGTGCTGCTTGTTATTCCATTTGTTAACAGCTTTCACATATATAATACGTCTTGTATCTCAGAATGACAAATTTTCCTTGGAATCTCTATGTGGAAACTGAGGAACATGCAAAAATCAAGTCCTTTTCTGTTTACCATCTATCTTTTGTGAATGTGGAACACATTCCACATAAAATATTGTTAGGCTTCATGGAAGTGAGCTATTTAAATCTGAGAGCATTTTAAGCAAAATCTTAAATATTATCTAATGTGTCAGAAGGAAACAGGTTTGATCTTCCAACACTGGACTTATGTAGATGCTTTTTTTTTGAGCTTTTTTGGTCTTATTCAAATTTGGAATATGGCAATCCATTGTAACCCAGTTTAATGCCTGAAATGATAATGCTGAGCTTGTCAAATTCCTATAGGTGTGCTTTGAATTTTCAAATATCTCTATCACGATAGGTCTACAAGATGTTGAAGTGAGTGTTTATGAATGCCCTAGGAAAGTCAGACTCCTTCTGTCTTTATAGGAGATAAAGTTGCTTCAGAGCATCTACCTTCAGTCTGAACTATCCCTTGATGGAAGGTGTTTCCTTAATATTGATGTAAAATGTAAAACATCTGCCATAAACTGAACTGTAGGGGGAAATACTTTGTATTTCCTTAAATATTTCTAGCAATAAAAGAATAGGAAGAAGAATACAGAATGAATATGTAAGTAGAAGCCTAAGTACAATTCTTTTCCATCATTACTATAAACAATATAGAAGGATGGGAGGAAGAAAAATGAGCAGTTCTTCCTCTACCCTTTATGTAGCAGAAGCACTCCTAGATGATATTTCAGAGTTGCAAAAGCACCTATGTTTCCAAACCTGAGGAACAGCTCACATAGGAAATTGTACAAGTAAAAAAGATCTGAAAAAAATTAGAAAATTGAGTGAGATACTAAGTAGGCCTTGTAGTCTTCACTGTTGTTTTTGTGCTGTGTGATTCATCATGTAGTTATATTGGATGTATTTTTTCTTTATGCATTTTCAGATAACCCCAGCATTGTTCACCATTTATACATAGAAGGCACCATTCAGAGTTGAGAGTAGTTGTGATAATATGGAGAGTGGTACACACACAGGACAAACAAGCTTTAGACAACAGTCATAGAAATACTGTTGTTACTCAGTGTAAACAATACAGATTAGCTAAGTAGTTAAGTATAGGAGTGTTGCTGCTAGCGTCTGCAGCTTTAGGATGCAATCTTATATAATTCTATCTGGAGTTACATAGCAGATACTACATAAAGTACAGCAGTTTTATAAACATCATTTATGTACCAGTGGTCATATTCTCCTTCCATGTTGGGGAGCCATTAACATTTCATCTGTTTTTGTGCAAGATACCTTCACATAGATTTTAAATTGGTGTGCAGATTGAACACAATGCTTGACATTTATCTTTTGTCACTCCATTTACTTCTTTTGTTGCTTTATTAACAGGTTATTTGTCCAAGGCAAAGGATATCTACAAAAACATTTTAGAATCCTGTTTGAATAATATCTGGAGGCAGCTGAAGATTGTACAGTACAGCAGCCAGAAAAAGCATGAAACTCATCCCAAAATAACAGCACTTCAGTGTGAAATGTTAAATTGGATGAAAAGTTGTGGAGAGAAACACAGTGTTAAGGTTAACAAAGTAACCAATTTCTCTTAACAAACAAAATTGTTCCAGATTACATGACTAATTGCAAGATGGTGTTTGAACAAAGGTTCATTCATGAAAAAAAGTCTAATAATTACTTCATGGTATCGATTAAATAAGGTGAAATAATTTTTTAGAACTCTGTCACAGCAGTACAAGTTTTTGTTTTTGTTTGATCAAAGCTCCTTTTGTTCCATGCCTGAAATAACATGCAAAAGAGTTTTAGCATTGCCAGCGCTTTATCTTGTTGCAGGTGGTTTTGTTTTCCTGATAAGTTTATTGTATCAGTTACATCCGTTACTAAAAATTATAATATAGTCTTTTGTTGAAAGCCTCATTCATCTGGCATAGACAGAGTTGTAGTGCAAGTCGTGGTTGTGTGCTTTCATGGCATGATGTGGAGCACACATACGCCAAGGAGTGTGTGGATGGTGTTATCCACAGATTACCTCTGCTTAACCAGTATATCTGGCCAATCTCCTGGCATTTGAATGATACAAGAAGCAAATATCTGTGAGTGATAGCTTTGGCATGGAAGAGAGAGTTTTGGAGTATATTCAAATTACCCAAAGATTCTCTCTCCTGGACGTGTGAATATTTTGGGTGATATGACACAGTGCCAAATACCACCTTCCTTTGCAGAATATTTATAATTTCTTTACAGAAAACTAACCACATTAAGAAACAGGATGAAATGCATAGTGTTTAAAGTGTTCTAACTGTTTGGAATAGAATTTATGATCCTAAACACAGCCAAAAAAGATCTTTAAGTTCATTTTAGCTTACTTCCATACTTCACTTCCTGAGGATTTATTCTTGTTGTGTTTACGAGTTGAACTTGGAGCTCTGAATATCTTTTGATTAAATTTTGCTGAGAAGAACAATATAACAACTTATAATACACCCTTTTTGAATTTAAAAATAAAATGAAGCAACAAAAATAAAATTATGCTGATTGTCTTGTTGTCTGTCCTTCAACAGACACACTAAGATGATTTTGAATCCTTTTTGTCATGTTAAGAGCAGCACATTTTGCTTTGTGATACTAGGATTATGTTGTATTAGGAGGTGTATGAGAACTTGATGTCATTTTGAAGTCAGCTCAGTGGCAATTTGGCTTTTCTTCTGAACTCCACTAAACATGATTTTTTAAGATTTTTAGCTATAACTCCTGAGTTTTGATTTGTTTGCTTGACTTAGTCATACAGAGATATGCATGCAATATAATGCCATCTACGATTTTATTCACAATTACTAATTGTTTCCTGTTTCCTAACATTTAGAGACAGGTTTTAATGAGCCAGACTAGGTAGAAGGAGTATTCCAGTTCAAAGGAAGTAAAAGTTGTATTCCTTGAACTATTTCCTGTTCTATCATATCACATCAATATCCATTAATATGGTGTGAAATAGGATAGTTTCATTATCCTTTTATTAGCCAAAGTTGTTATTGATGCAGGATTGTAATGGGACATTTCCTTTGTAAGGAAGAAGTTACTGCTGGTTTAGAAAAAAAGAGTTTTGCTCTTTGTTTCATTATCTTTTGTACTAATGATTAGATAGAAAATGACTAAAAATTTCATCTGGCTCACATGAACATATAATGAGTCTGTTGTTGAATTGTGTGTGGAAAAGCAGGTCTACATTTTTAAATGCAGTTGTCCAAAACTGCTTCTAAAGACGCCAGTGGATGGTTGAGTGGCTCTTCTGTGCATCTGCTTATGGAAATTGAAATCTGCCTCTGTCTGTCTGACCAGAAGTCCTTTTATGACAAGATCTAAAATGCTTTCAATATTTACATGTACCATTATCTTATGACTGTAAATCTTAAGAGTCGGACAATATTATGTGCCTTCTTTAAAATCTATATCTTGTGTACAACATGAAAAGTATCTGTACAATGGCAAAAAAGTTCAGAGAGCATCCTGTCAGAAAGTATGGTGATGTATTTAGGTACATATTCTTCTTTATACACTTAGTGTAGCATGTGTTTAGTTTGTATCAGTTAAAATGATGGACGAGGTAAACACTTTCTCTGATGGGGATTCTTTTTAAGACTGTGTCAGTTTGGTAGATTCTAATTCTTTTCAACATTTTTGTGTTCAGCAATATTCAATGAATTCCAGATCTCTGGCAGAAACACTTTTGAGACTCCATCTGTATATTGGAAGATCTTTCTAACCAGTTCAGCAATCCATCCAGTTACATAAGTACCTTGCAGGCTGAATTCTAACATCTTCAGATTAAGTTCTGTCTCCATGAGGATGATTTTTCTAATGTGACAGATCTGTATAGTACAATAGTCGTAATGGGGTATCTTTAGATAGTGTCTATAACTAGCATTCTTTTTGAGTTCAGGAACAAGTCAAATCAAAAGCCAAGCAAGCAAGGCAGAAGCCTGGCCTGCCTGAGCAGGGATTTTCTAGAATTTAGGTGGAAAAGGAATGTGTATGGACTTGGGATGTCCCTTATGAGCTGGTGACTTTAAAGGGGACTGTCCACTCCTGCAGGGAGAAAATTTATATGGCCAAAGCTCAGTTGAAGTTCAAGCTGGCCAACACTGTGAAGAGTGACAAAAAGGGCTTTTTAAATAAGTCAAGAGCAAAATAAGACAACATCACCAACTCTCAACACAGTTGGTCACCTTAAAATTGGGACGTAGACAAAGCAGAGACATTCAGTGCCTTCTTTTGCCTCTGTCTTCAATCCCCAGAGCCCAGTGTTAGAAGACTGTGACTAAGGATAATGTTGAACTCCCAGCCACTCCTGAACTTACTTGAGACTTGCTGCTCCCATCTGGATGTGCACAGATGTATAGAGCCCAGTGAGGTTCATCCCAGGGTACTCAAAGGAGCTCAAAGGAGCTCAAAAATGTCATTATGGGAACTCTTTCCATTATTTTTCAAATGTCTTGGGAATCTGGAGAGATTCCAGCTGATTGAAAGATGCTAAATATTGTTTCAATTTTCAAGGGAAGGAAGGAAGTCTCTGGTAATTACAGACTTGTCTGTCCCACTTCAGTGCCTGTTAAAATTATAGAAAAGTTTATTCTGGGAGTTACTGAAAAATGCTTGAGAAACAATGCAGTCATTGGCCATCACCAGCACAGGGTCACAAGAGAAAAGTGCCACTTAACCAACTGAATTTCCTTTCTTTTCCCACTTATGACAAGGTGACCCATCTAGTTGACCAAGGGAAGCCAGTGAGTGTAGTTTTTAACTTCAGCCAATGTCTCTCACAGTATCCTAGATGAACTGTTCATCACAGAGCTGGGCATAATACTGGATTGGGTGAGCAGTTGACAGATGGGTTGAGCTCAAAGAATTACAGTGAATGGAATTACATCAGGCTCATGGCCAGTGACATTCCCCAGGACTCAGTTTTAGAGACAGTGTTCTTAAATGTTTTTATAAGTTGTCTGGACACAGGAATTAAAAGTACATTAAGTGATTTTACTGATGATACTAAATTAGGAGGAAATGGACTAAATGGATTCTCTTGAGGGTAGAAAGGCCTTACAGAAAAGTTAAACTAGACAGCTGAGTACTCACCAGATCTATGAAATATATGGAGACTAAGTGCCAAATTTTCCACCTGGGATGGGGCAATTGTGACCGTGGTCACAGGGGTTTTCAGGATGAGAGAGAGACGAGAATGTTGACTCTATGATCAGAAGGCTTGATTTATTATTTTATGATAGATATTACATTATAACTATACTAAAAGGTATAGGAGGAAAGTTCTCAGAAGCTAGCTAAGCTAAGAATAGAAAAGAATGAATAACAAAGTTCTGTGTCCCGGCAGGAAGCGAGAACAGCTCTGCCGTGAGCAGTGAGTAAATCCAAACATCCAATCACGGATCCACCTGTTGCATTCCACAGCAGCAGATAACCACTGTTTACACTTCGTTGCTGAAACTTCTCAGCTTCAGCAGGAAAAATCCTAATGAAAGGATTTTAAGGAAAAGATGTCTGCAACAGGCAATCATGTTATACATACAAATTGGGAAAGAGACTGGAGCACAGTGGGAAGAGACTAGAAGTCTGGGTCAATGGCAAGTTGAGTCAGCAGTGCCCTGGCAGCCAGGAGGGCCCCCATGTCCTGGGGTGCATCAGGCACAGCATCACAGCCCAGAAACAGAGGGGATTGTCCTGCCCTGCTCTGCACAGGGGCAGCCTCACCTCGAGGGCTGGGGGCAGTTCTGGGTGCCACAATATAAGGAGGATATCAAACTTGTCTGTTTTGTCTGTCCAGAGGAAAGGAACCAAGATGGTAGAAGGCCTCAAGGGCAAGAGGAGGGGCAGCTGAGGCGACTTTTGTTTTTCCTTGTGTGGTGACCCCATCACAGCCTACTCCTTCTCAAACAAAACAGCAGAGGGGAAGGTGCATATCTCCTCTCTCGGGTGACCAGTAATAGAACACAAGCAACTGGAATGAAGTAGTGTCACAAGAAATTCAGGCACATTAGGCAAAATATTCCTCACTTAGAGTGTGGTCTTCCCTGGAACAGACTTCTGTATAAGTGGTTAAAGCACTAAGCCTATCTAAGTTCAAGAAGCTCTTGGATATAGTCATATGGTTTGGTTTTAGGTAGTCCTGTGAGAAGCAGGGTTTTGGACTCTATCCTTATGGGTCCCTTCCAATTTGAAATATTCTTTGATTGTTATTGTGGAAAACTCCACAGTTTCTGGGTTTGCCATCTGTTTATTTAATCTTGTGTTTTCTGTGCAGAGGAGAAGGAAAGATGTATGCAGGCTGAAAGAAAAAAAACTTACCTTACTTGAGTTTCTTTTAATTGTCTTCATACAGATACTAATCATTACAAGGATGGACTCTGAAAGAGAAAAAGATGCTTTCATTCGCCCATTATCTAGGATAGAAGGTGAATTATTATTTTATGTGTATTTTTGAAATAAAAAGTGGCTGTTTTTCTGTAGATTGCTGCATTCCTGTGTAGAGGCTTGGTGCAGGTGTTTCTCCCTTCTCATCAGGACCCTTTCTACATATTTTTCTCAGTGTTTAGTATTTCATAACTCTTCTATCAGCCTTTTATCTTTTAATTTTGTTTTCTCCCATTTAAGAGTTCTGGTCTAATGCCTTCTATTTCAAGAAAGTGATAATTTATCTGCCAAGTCAAAGATTTTTTTTTTAACAGAACATGAAGGAGCTGTGGACAGCCCATTGTCTAATTATATTTGTATCTGTTATCTTGATCACATTGTCTCATTTTTTTTAGCTAATCATTAGTCACAAGCTTTCTTCCTTGCAAGCATGTTCAGAGCAGTTAGATTTTAGAAGTCTTAACTAAGCTCCCCAGCATAAAGCCTTGAATGAGTATTCAGGTATAAATCAAATTTCCTTTAACTATATGTTGCTGATCTTGTTTGCTAATATGTTAAATATGTCAGCATAAGCTGTATCAATCTATAAAGCTCAAAGTAAAAATATACTGTTTCCAATATCCCACCTCCCTACTGATACAAGCAACATTTTCATAATTTCAACTTTTTACCTGTGAGTGATTTCACAAGTACATCTTGTTCAACACTGCAAATTCAGATGGTAAAACAAACACATTTTAGGAAAATTATAATTTGAGCCTATAGTTATGTTTAGGACAAGTCACTGAGTCCTTTTAAATTGATTTTTTAAAATCCATTTTCATAAATCCTATTTGCTTGAACCTTATCAAGTGTTGTGTATTGTGCTGTTCTTTTGCCTTTAAAAATAGATTTCCTGTGCTCTTGAAAGAAGAAAGTCTGTCTTTTAGAATGTTTTGAAAGGGAGGAGGCATGTTCGCAACGCTTTTACTAATAATAATATTTAATGAAAAGAGCTTTATTTGTTTTAAGATCTTAAGACTTGTTTGCAAACACTGGTCAATCCAACTACGCTTTTGAAAAAAGGCACTTGTGTAGAACCAACATTACTTCTTAGATACATCTTCCAGTTAAAATTTCAAATGTACAAAAAGTGTAAAGAAATTTAATTTATAAAGGGGCAAATGTGCTTCCTTTTGTATTACCCTTTAATTTTTCATTTTAAGGTAATAGGGTTGTGAGTTTCTGAGACATTAAACTTGTTTGCATTACTTTTTCCTTGGTTTCTGAGAAGGAAGTTTCTAAATCATTACATTCAACAATACAATGCAGAAATTGTAGAGGACTTAAGCAAGATAGACTATGTAAGACTTAAAATTTTAATAACCTGTGGTTTTCCACATTTGCTACTTACTGTTGTGTGTTGATTCATAGTCACAGAGGCTTATTTATTTCATCATCTGTTTAATTTTATTTTTTAAACAGGTTTGAAAGCTGTGGATTTGAATTCTGAGAAAAAAGGAAGCCCTTTAAGTTGCAAAGAGATCATAAGCAAGTAAGTTAAATTCTATATTCATGAAAAAAAATTATTTAGTCTAGACTAAGGTCAGTGAAACTTCAGTTACTTTAGTTCCTTTTCATGAGTCTTTCCAGTCTGGAGTAAAGTTTTCATGGTAGTATTAGTTTGATAGCTGTAGTTTTCACCTATAGCTTCATTTTTAGAGTTGAGAATTTTGTCCACTCTAGAAAAATGCTTAGTGAGGCCTAGAGGAACTTTAGGAACAAACAATTGCATATTCTTTATATGTTGTTTTGCCTGTTTAGAAAAAAAGAAATGTGTAGAGAAACATGATGTTTGCTTGTTATAGAAAAAGATGGTGAAAAGGCATAACAGAAGAAATTACAAATTATGACATTCTGAAATATATAATATTTTAGGCAGATAATTGTTGGAGGAAGAGTACAGCTTTTGATTTTTAAATTAACTTTTAAAGGAGTTGGAACCTTAGCCAGGAATGGTAAATATATTTTTGTAAATAGACTTTAGCAGTCGGAATTGTCAAAGTAAAACTGAGTTTATTTTGTTCTTGTTTATTTTGTTGAGGGTATTTCTACCTACATTTATTTTTATTCATATTTTTTGGGGGGTTTTTTAAGTCTTAGTAGATATTCCTGCATTATTGTACATAATCAGCAAATTGGAGCTGACTTCCCTTGGACACACTTCTCACTAGTAATGGAGTATGATTATTCTGAAAATTCTGGCTGGAAAAATCTGTGCAAAAATCTGAATGTTACTTACATGACTTTTAAAACCATCTTCCCTGAAACAAGACAAATGGGTAAGTGTTCTCCAGAATTGTAATAAACAGTTAGACTGACATATGAAAAGAAAACATTTTCTGTTCCATAAAATGCTACATTCTCATGCCTGTGGAAGAGAATGAGTAAAACGTTGAGGGCTAAAGCTCAACAAACAGAGCTAGGTTATCTATGCAGCAAGAAGGTGATTTTATTTGAGTGTCAGCCTAGTTTTGGCCAGGATGTAGGAGTACATGTGGGTTTATAAGAGACTTGTGCCAAGTTCATAAGTTGTTTACAGTTCTGCAAACTGTATCCACCCTGCCTCATTCTAAGGGAATTCTGCAGATCTAAAAAGAATCTGAATTTCAGCATAATTTCAAAAAGATCCAAGGGAGTTTCATTTTGGAGGCGGGGGGGGGGGGGAAGGATGGAGTGGAAGTATTTTATTGGAGATTATTAAAAGATGCATTTTTGAATGTCCATTTGATGTATCTATAGTTTTTTGCTTATTAAACTATTATCTTACTTATACAAAATGTTTCAGGGAATCATGGTGGTTCCTTTCTTCTGGAAGTACAGATTCCATATGTATTTCTGACAACCGAAGGTCTTCTCAATATGCCAGATATTCTTCAGCTTTTTGAATCCAAGTGAGTGAAAAGAAGGGCTTCTGTGGGCTATTTATCTTCAGATTTTCAGCACACGTATTTTGTTCTACTCTATCATGTATTAGTCGTCTACTTGGCTATCACATACATTTTCGCAATTACAATATTAGCTCTTTAAGAGACAAGAATATAGTTTTTTCTGTTGAAGTTGATAACTTAGTACTAGAGATTCACACACATGCCAACCAGAATGGAATTGTACAAATTTTTAAATTGTAGCTGGTATTTTTAAATCAGAACAACTTTTTTAATTGTCTATTTTTCTCTGAAAATCATGATGTTCACAAACTTTTCTTTAGTGCTTCTTGGTCCTTGGAAGATTTTGTATTTAATTCTTCATAAAATTGCTTTTTGTTGTTGTTGTTTTTATCCACTGAAGCTATGCTAAATACTCAAACTGAACAATAGTAAAACATCTTATTTTCTGGTGCATCACAGTGTTTAGGAGAGGCTAAGTTTAAAACAAAAGCTAATTTATTCATAAAATTCAAGTCCACTATTCGCTTAATTTTTAGTACTCTGTAACCTGTATGAATACTGCTAGGGTTGTAAATCATTGTGCTTCTTTACTATTTCTTTGACAAAATTTACTTGAATTTTGCTCTCACAGTAATAAATGCTTGGTAAAGCTACCTTATATCTCATGAGGGGAAAGTAAAAAAAAAGAAAAGAAAGACTGAAAGAAACAAAGAAACACTGAAACAAAGAAATAGGGCGTAGAGCAACTCAAATATAGTAACAGAGATACAGATAGTTGATTTCATCATATTGTGGCACAAACATGCCAGTGTTAATCCTGGGTATATCCTTGAGTCAGCTGTGGAGCCATTTTTGGTCTGTTTCTAATTACAATTCAGTAGGGAGAAAAAATATATGTCTGACATTTAAAATTCGAACACATAATCTGATATGCTTTTACTCTGACTTGTTCAAGTTCTCTGTTCAGCCTGGCCATAGGGAACAATGTTTTATTACTTTTTCACTAGCTTCTTTTAGCACTGGTGAGGGAGTTAAATAGGTGAGCAAAGAGCTGTACAATTTCAGAAAAGGGAAGAGTTTACTTTTTTAAAATATCTGAATACACTGTCCATACAAGTTTCTAGAGGACGCACTGGCAGATTCAGGTTTAGGTTTCTTGCGTTTCCTAGTAAAACACAACAGGAACCTTTACTGCTGGCAGTTTTAAGTCGCTCAGAAGTTTTAGGATCATACCAATGGCAATCAGGCAGTTTTCCTCCTTTCATGATTGTGCTGCTTTATGCTGCACAATCATGAAAGGAGGAAAAGAAATGCAGTATGTAAAGTCAGAAAAAGTTTCTAAGTATCTATCTTAGTTTCTGTTACCCCTATATTTTTTGTAAACTCAAAGCCTGGATGTCAAGGTCATACTCAATGCAGTTAGCAATATAATTTAATTACTGCTACATTGATACGTTTTATTCAAATGTGAACATATCTTAAAGTGAACTGAGCATTTGAGAAAGATCAAGACTATATAATTAAAAAACTGTATTAAGGGGTGTCTGTTATCCATTTCCTTTAAGAAAAATAGTATTATTTTACTTGTCTGAGTTTTAATTAAATAATTTTACTTTTTCAGGTACAGCATTACCTTTGTTGAAAGAAGCAGCAGTTACTCCTTAAGGCTCTTTGGAAGTGCAGATCGATATGTTGTGCTGACAGTAGATGAATGCACTGCTATCTTTCTGCAGGTACAAAATTAAACTACGGTGTCCAAATTCTGTTATGTGTTCAGTCACTTCTAGGCCATATCTTCAGACTTCTGACACATCTTTTCTTCCCCATAATCTTATTTAATTCATGCATTGTTTCACATCACAAATCATTAACCCTAAAAGTCTGTGCCAGTTTGACTAGTTTGAAATGTTCTCAGTTGCTTCACTGAAGTAACATTTGACCTGTGATTTGATTTTACAAAATGTAGTTAAAGAATGCATACTTCAAAAGAGGGTTATGTAAAATTTTGTAGCTACCAATTAAATGTGTTTGTGGTTCTATTCTCTTACTAGTGTGCATATTAATTCCTTCAATTTCAGATGGTTATCTGAATTAATCTATAGAATAATTTGTACTAGTTTTAATAAAAAATAATAGTTTAAGCTATAGCATACTTATATTCTGGTATGCAACAAGACAGATTACAGGTAGAAGAACTGCTTCTGAAAGATAGATACATAATAAAATAATCAATTAGTATTACAAGTACAGCAAAGACATTCTTACTAGCTGCTGCAATTAGTGATGTACTTTATATAGTTTGTGTAGCTATGATATGACTTGTATAGGCCAAGTAAGTACTTCAGAAGTTTATAACAATATTTTGCATTAATAAAGTTCACAAAAATATTGAGAACAGCCTAAAAAGGTATTATCACTGTTTCTTTTTAGAGGAAGGAAGGAAGAAAAGGCATAAAGCTTGAATCAGCCTTTTGAAGTTCAAAGAAAATAAAAGTTGGGAATACAAACTAGTTCTCCCAACTCTCATATGTGTCCTTAATGCTTACATTATTTAGCTGTATTTATGTTTGATCTAGTTTCTGTATATTATATTGATTCTCATTAAAAGCTTGGGGCAGCCATGGTAATGTATTTATTTAGTTTTTACTCTTTATTTAAATTCCATGGTAGAGTGTCGAAGAACTAAATTATGAGGACTCCTGTGACACTGTAATATCAAGGCTGATGGCATTATCACTCCAATATATGTGCTGTTGGATTATTTTCTATTCCAAAGAAAGACTGAGTTTAGAGTAAGTTACTAAATTCTTTTGTAACTAACTTGTCACTAAAGAAAACTGCTTATTAAAACAAGTTGATTCTCATTTATCTTTGAACTTCTCTGTAGGAATACATTTCTCTTAGAACAATACAAATATTGTAAGCTCATATTTCTAGTGTGCTTTGGATTTTTCACTTAGTTAAAATGTTGTCAGGCTCCTACTGAAAAACTTAGTGGAATTGTAAAAGTAATAGTGATCACTGGAGACCACCAAAAGCTCAGAAAAGTTTTCTATTTGTGAGACTATTTTCAATCTTACACCAATGATAAAGAAATGGTCGTTATAAAATAAGAGAGTTTGAGGCAGCCAATATTAACATGAGGTATATTTGAAATCAACAGGTCCGGAAATTTCACAACTCCAAAGATATGAAATACTGGAATTATTCTTACATCTGTTTGAAGTAAATGAACCCATACAAATGCATGGTTATGAATTACTGTGTTAATACCATTGTATATAATTTGCATTGTATATTATTTGCAACTTGAAATATTCTTTAAGTGTTCTTCCAGCGCATCAGTTGTTCTCCTTGTGCAGTGGAAGCACAACTTCTATGGACATAGTTCATAAACATTAATTTATTACCTCTTGAGATTTTTTTCTGTAAGCAAGTGGTAATTTCTTCTCTGTTTTTCCTCCACTCTCTCCAGTGACTGATCTTGATCCATACCTTTTGCTTCAGACCAGACTTGCTCTTCTGTAGACTACTGTTTTCTTTCCTTACAGTCCTTCAGCAGTCAGTCCGTAAAATATATTCTAGTTTTCTTTCCACAGATATTAATGCTCCAACTGTATGAGTATTCTGAATTCCAGAAAATGAAACAGATATTTATGAAGACATGGAACAAATGGTTTGAGATTATTACACGTGCATATTAAATATTAATGATCCAGTGAAACTGTTTTACAGGTACAGTCTCAAGGGAAATACTCTGCTTAACCTTGTCTTAATTTATGCCACTCTAATTGAACTTACACAGAAGTCAGAAGACTTTGAAGTGAAGGTAACTTTTTTCTTTATTAATCTTCATGATAGGCTATTTCTAAAAAGCTAAAAGTATGCCTTCTACATCAAAAACAGAAAATAGCTCAGAATTACTTAAATAGGAGAAGGTCTTAATTCAGTGCTGCTAAAGTCAGTGAAAAGGCTGTGTTGACTGCAATGCAAGTTGAATCAGAATCAAATAGCAGATGAAATATTTTCTTAACTAGGAGTCATAAAATGGAATCACACCTTTAATAAATTATTAAAATATACATTAATTTTGTTTATGTCTTAATTTGAAGATTCAGATCAATATTTTGTTGCTGATGTAACAGAAGAAAAAAATAAATTATTTGCTGTCAGCTAGTGTGCTTTTTTAATGTGACAAGATAGGTTAACTTCTTTCTTTAAAAATCAGGAAATCTAGAAAATCTGTTTTAGTATCCAGAATAATCAGCATTTAAAAAATGGGGCATAAGTTTCATTCAGCTTACCAAATTGTGGGTAACTTATATTTTTGAACGAAGTGATATCTTTTTAGGCACTTTTTTCCATTTATTTGCAGCCAATATTGAGTGCAGATCTTTATGAAGTCAATTTTATTTGCATATTAAACTTTGTATAAAATTTACCAGATTAAATGAAAGTTATGAGGATGAATAGAGGACAAAGCTTTTTCATTTCATGTACTCACCAGTGCAGCTTTTATGGAAATTATAGCTTCAAAGTGTTACACATCATCTTAAACTGTAGAAGGCATCTCACAATTGCCTGTTTTATTAGGAGGTCATGTTATGAGCAGAAACTTGATCACATATTAAAGACCTTTAGGATAAATAAGTTATTTTCACCTACATAGGATCTTCATAAATAAGGAGTGTGATTTGCAGCCCGGTCAAAGGTTGGAGTTTTTCTGCATGATAAGCATGGATCAGATTTGATCAGGTTTAATTACTCAGCAGTACTGACTCTTGTGTTCAGGGTGACCTTTAGTTGACATGTCAATGTCTGGAGCAAATTAATACACTCCTTAGAGTAAGATTTAACCAAGAGTATTATGTATCACTTTTAGGTAGTTCTTACGCCAGGGATTGAAGAGACAGCACTGGTAATTCGTCAGATTGCTGACAACATTTTGATAGCATCTAATATCAGCCCTCATGAGTGGCTGGACAAATCCTGGCTTTCTGTCTTACCATCTGAGGTTTGCTTATCTTCCTATGAATTGACAGTTTTCTTCCTGTTTCTAAGATTCATAAAGATTTAGGGTTTCTTATTGTAGTTCTCTTAAAATATATTATTAAATAAGCATTATTATATTTGTGTGTATATATATATATATATATGCAGATATAGATATATATATATGCAGATATATATACAAGCATATTTCTAGTATGTATGCAAAGACATGTATACATACATATATATATATATGTATATATGTACGTGTGTGTGTAATATTTTCATCATCTTTGTCAGTACAATTAGATGCAACTTGGACTTTCCCTGTGCCTTCACAATTAACCTGTAGGGAGGTTTATCCACCACATCTACTTGCCAATTTGTACAGTTCTATAGTTCTAGGCAGTAGGTTTAAAAACTACCCAAATTGTAAAAGAAAAACATACAGTGGCTCACTTGGGCAGGAAGCCAAATTCAGCAGTGCTGATCCATTACTTAAGTCAGTGGCATTGCTTGCTGACTTGCTTCAGTAACAGATGGAAAAATCTTGTTTAACTACTGCAGTTACTTGTTTAACTCATATTCCAGTAAATGCTGGAACAGGCCCATCAATCCCCATCAAATATATTATATCCTTTAACTTGTCTAGTAAGTTTCTCAAATTAAATGTATAGATTTGTTCATTTTATGTGACAGCTTTGAACTCTTGTAAAGCTGTGATTGTTTTCGGCTTTGCAAAATTCAGAGGCATAAATCAAGTATTAGCATGGCCTTTCAAGAGGGGGGTATTTGATTGTAAATTTTCCAATTTAGAGATTAAGGATACTGGTAAAGAATGTAGAGGAGTCAATGTATTGTGTCTGTTAAACATATTTGATCTTGGCAGTGTTTTATGAAAGTCAGGAACAGGAAGCTGACACTGAAAACAAGCTACTCTCAACATGCTGCCCTGTTTGTGACATTCATCCTCCCCTTGACAACTCCTGCTTTTGCCACCTGTTTCATTGACATTAGCAAATACAACTTTTGTAAAACAGAACCAGTTTTGTTGGTTTATGTTGATCTAGGTAATTCATTTTAAAATGGAGCATTAGTAAATCTGGCCATGCATTTTAAAATCAAGTTTAAGTTATTCACTGGTTTTAAGGTTTAGAAAGTAAACATCTTTAGACTTGCTTTTTGTCAAATAGTTGTGCAGAACTTATTCTTTTTCAGAAATGATACTAAAAAAACATTAGTTTTTATTGGACTATAAAAGTGCACTGTTTGAAAGCTGTCTTTCTATTATATACTCTAGGACTTATTCAATAAGATGTGACTTTGGAGAACAGGAAAAAAAAGGATAAAAAATTTGTCAGATCTCAGTCTAACAAAATAATTTCCATTTCCAGCCAGAGAAATGCCTGCTTACTTTTCCATGTATCAATCCTTTGGTTGCCCAGTTTATGTTAAAGAAAGGATCATCACTGAACAGATTATTTCTTGCAAGCTTTGATCAACTCCAGGAACTACTGCCACAGGCTCCAAAAAAA
Organism: Melospiza georgiana; assembly: GCF_028018845.1. Taxonomy (NCBI): domain Eukaryota; kingdom Metazoa; phylum Chordata; class Aves; order Passeriformes; family Passerellidae; genus Melospiza; species Melospiza georgiana. The sequence goes on from NC_080465.1 coordinate 14,253,755, forward strand.
GTTTTAAAGGTTGGTGAAAACTATTTTATGTACTATATCATTTTTTTGCTCTGTTGAAATATGTGGTTGTTTTGTTGTTTGTTTGTTTGTTTTTTTTTTATCTTATGCTAAATGTGCATTTGCTGGTGTCATTTAAAAATTAATTACAGGTTTTAGCATATCATTCATATCCCAAATGTTGAGTCTGCTGATTCTCAGCAGATTTTGTCAAGTCACCATTTTGTTTGTGGGAAAATAATGAGAGCATTTCCTTAACTGGAAAAATACTCATTAGATCAACTTCCTCCTCAAGCTTCACAATATTGAGTATTGTGTATTTCTAATGTAAAAATTAAGTATTTCCAGGGCTTCCGTCCCTCCTTCCTTCCTTCCTTCCTTCCTTCCTGCCTGCCTCCCTTCCTCATAGCACTAAGTGACACAGCTGTAGAGATGAAGAATTGTGTGCTCGTACTGTTCCTACTTTTGGGTCAAGTCTGGGAAAATTGTATCCTGAATATAGTCATCTAATTCAATGAAAAATACACATATTTTATCATTCAAGAAAATGGCTGAGGACACCATTCATTTAAGGTAAAGCATTCCATTAAGGTGAAGGAGCAAGTGAACAGGTATTTGAGCCCTGGATGTGAAATTTTGCATACTATTGTTTTAACTGTAAATGTGTAAAGCTATCTTTATTGGCAGAAAAAGCTCAGTTAAATTCCTCTGTGATGCATGATAGGTGCCAATTGCAGACTGCTTCCTACAGTCTTGGAGTAATGAAGGAGAATAAATTGTATTATTAAGATACTGCTTCTCCTATGTTTTGAGACAGAGACTATTACTTAATCTGTTTATAGATGTAAGACAGGTACATTGTGTACTGTACATGCCTCTCCTGCTTTGGTAAGTCTTTTTTTTGGTTCCAGTAAACAAAAATTTATACATCTCAGAATCTTAACAACTGATTTAACTTTTTGTACTTGGAAATGTAGACCAAGTAGTGATGTATCATCAACATTCCTAACAAATACTTTCTTCATCATTTCAGCATTTCAGTGACATGACATCTTCATACAGCCTAAATGCTGCTGCTCTAGAAAAAACAGTGAAAGGTGCATCACACCCAGGAAACCAGAATAAAGTCAACACATTGTATCTTGATAATAAACAAAATTGTCAGATTTTAGAGCTGCTTGATAAGGCACAAAACAGCCCAGGTAATATCTTGAATTACTAGTAAAATGTGTCTCCTTTGAAACCAAGTGAAAAATTTGAATGTATTAGAATCTTTATTTTCTAATCATGGTAAGGTCAGTTATTCTGATGAGACAGACAGCAATCACAATTCTCAATTACATCTTGGTTTTCTGTAAAATGTAGAAAATAAGCTAATCTTTCATTCTCCATATAAAATGGTTCAAATTGTTCTCTACCAGGACCATCTCATATGAATGCTGAAGCCCTAAATCCTCCACTGAATCATCATAAGGGTTTTTTAAAGTCTGATCTTCCAAGTTGTATGCAAAAGAAAGCATGCTCGTCAGATGTAATTACAAGGAGAAAGCTGGATTTCTTTGCTGTATCAAAGGACAATAAAGATTTTGCTCATCCAGAAGTTAAAAATTCTCTCCATGTTCAAAGACAGCCTTTCAGAATGCATAATAGCTCTGATCATTCTTCCAAAGACTCTGAAAAGCAGGATTTCTTTGCAGCTTTCAGTGACTGTGCACCTCAGGAGAGCTCTAAGAGTTTTCTAGATGAATTTAGAAACTCAACATTTAAAAGCCCAGAAATTCAGATCGACCAGTCCCTGTGGAATGATTCTTCATCCACAGGCCCACATAATTCATTTGCTGACGATGGTTTTCTATCTGATTTCTTTGATGATACGGATGAGCTTCAAAATCTGAATTTTAGCCAAATAGGTGAAACACCTCAAGGAAAGAGGAAAAAAAGGCCTCCATTCTTATGGACAAAGGAAAAAGTTAAAACAGGTAGGTTGAAGTAAGTTGAAGATTTTGCTGAAATTCTTTTTGTTACTCAACTGCAAAGTTGTAAGACTGTACTTTATCTTTTATTTAAATAGTTCTTTAATCAAATTCAGCCCAACAATGTTGCATGTTCCCTTTGCTAATATGTACTCGCATATATATCTCTTCTGTGATACATGTTTTGTTTTGAGCATAAAGATGTCTTGGGGTATTAAAAAAAAAAGCCAAACCAAATGAACTAGAATAGTGTTACTGCCATTATTTTTCCCTGGTAAATATTGAAAAGCGTAGCTCTTCAATAGTATAAGATTCAGCTTCTTTTCTCTTTCTGACAGTGCCTAAAATATAGATAATGAACATGCCAGAATTAATTTTAATGTTACGGGAAATATTATTTTGTAAACATAGATTTAGACAAAAAATTATATTTTCTCCATAGGACCAAAAGGAGATTCAGCAAATCCTGAGAGTGAAATTCAGATTCTAGTAATGGCTATATTTTGCTGTTGGCACTAATGGAGTAAAAATGGCACTCTGAAAATCTTTTAAGTTTGTTTCATAAACTTCCTTATTCTTGGAATATTTTTAGCTAGTATCTCCAGGGTTAAACTATCCACTTGAAATCATTCCAGAGCTTATATTTTCAAAAAGATGGTATGATGTGTACTTCAAAACTTTGTTTACCCTGAAAGTATGTTCAGTCCTTATACAAAATATTAGACTTCTCTTTTTTTGTACTTTTCTTATCCCTGGTTTACTCCATCAAATATAGTAAGCTTGAAACATTTTTTAATAAACCATAATATGTATCCATGGAGTCTTGCAACTAAGACAGTCCTTGTCAGACAACATATTGCTGGATCATTTATTGTAGTATTTTTTTTTAATTCTTCTATTTCCCTGCTAGTAAGACGCCACATTTAAAAAAAAACATCCAAGATTAAGTTTGTTTTAAAAAGTGCCTAACACCTACTACAGATTACTTAATTTATGATTTGTCTGTTAGCAGCTGTCATTAAATATCTTGGTGGTACAAGGTCAGCACAGCATTAAAATGCTTTCACTAATCAGATCACACTCATTCGTGAAAACCTAAGTAATTAATTTAAATCACTCTCTCACTGACTGCTTAGGCTAATTATGGAGATAAAGAGAGAAAAAGTTAATTGGACATAGTAAACTTCTCTTAATTTTCAGCCTGTGTAAATTTAAATGTTCATACAGAAACTCTGAACAGACCTTTTGCTTCTCTGCAATTAAAATTCTGACCTGCAGTATTGCTGAGTAGAAAACAAATGTTCCAGTAACCTGTAACTGGCACTGAGAGCATAAAATTCTACAATATATTTCAGTAGAAATCAGGGCAGATTCTCCTGGTACCAATTTTACAGTGTTCTGAAAATACTGTCATCTCCAAATGATAAGCTTTCTCTATTATTCTTGCCTAGTAGGACAAAAGTATGCTTGAATGTGAATCAAACCAAAACAAGGAAAAGTGATTTTTGGTTTAGATTTTGGAAGAACAGGCTTGTTCTACTTTATAATTCACTAACCAGGGGAAAATATGTAGAGAGTCAAGTTAGAAAGATATACTGGGAACAAACCCCAAGGATTTCTTCTGATGTCAGATAAAACTCTCATTAAACCACAGATAGTTCATGACGCCATGCCAAGCCAGTATTTCCACTGGAACAGATCAAATCCTTAGGTCGGTTTTAGCATTTTCTGACTATACCTTTTATAAAGGCTAAATATAATTTCCTCACTTCCTTAGAGTAACTTGTTTTGAATAAGCAATTTCTCAAATGCATTATTGTAAAAGCACTTGAATCTTAAGAATGTAAACAGCTTTTTAAAACAACTTAGAAACATGACTGTCTGGTTAAAAAGAACTAAATTTCAATAATTGTAGAATAATTTAGGTGTAGGATTAATGAAATAGAAATAAACAAATATTTTTGAATTGTGGTTAAGTATAGGTTGATTTATTTATTTTTGTATGAGGTCCCATATTCCTATTGCAGGACGATATGCATAAAACAGGCCAGTAGAAGTAAGAAGTAGCAAATATTAATCTGTACACATTTTATTTTATGACAGCTGATACTTTTCTTAGGGAGTACACTAGTTAAAGCCAAAGTCTGCTCCTGCTTCTGAGAAGCACACAGTTAAGTCTGCATATATGCTGTACTATCATGGTTTTTCTTTTTTCCACTTCTTTTACAGATTCAGGATTTCCAGAACTGCAGGAGTTCAAAAAAAGGAGATTGACATATGAAAGAGTCCCTGGAAGAAGAGATGGACAAACACGTCTTAAATTCTTTTGAACAAAATGAAGATTTGCATATTACATACTTCTTTCTTTTTCCGTTCTTTAAAGGGAAATAAATGAATTATTGTTATTAGTTTTTAGAAAGAAATTAGGATTTGGAAATACTTACTAGCTCACGATTTTTCTGTATGTTTTTAAAATGTTGCTAAACAAACTAGTTTCTTGAAGCTGGATAATTATGGCTTCTCTGTTGTCATGGGTGATATACAGCTACTTTATCACTCTTTATATTAAAAAAAAAAAAAAAGGAAAAAGAAACAGAAACACGAGGGTCACTCTGGGTGAGGTACCTGTGTTTGCTGCCTGAGTCTGCTGCTTTTCCAGTGTAAAGATGGGCTAGATCTGCCAGAATCTCAAGGCATCTCAAGGCTCCTCAGAGTCTTAGAGATTTCTTGCAATTACAGCTGTGACTTTTTGCAGCTGTCCCTTGGGCTCTGTTCCACTTCTGTTCTTCTGACAGGTCCTTCAGGAACAATAAGTTCCTGATCTCCTTTTAATCATAATCAGTCTAGGAAAAAGCTCTTTGTTTTATGGACAACATGCTAATAAGACTGTCTTGAAATTTAGCATTCTCATAGATTTAATTCAGGGGACTAAGCTGTGACCCTCACCCTTTGCATTACCTGCTGGAGGCCATTGGTTGGCATCCATGCTTTCCAGCCTTCTGCAGGGCATTGGCAAGTGGGGGCATGAAAGGTATCTGGGAGGCAGATCCAGATATAGGGTACAACTACAAGGAGTGAAAGATTGAATTTTCAAAAAAAAAAATCTATCTCAGTTGTAATCTAAAGAACATGATAGAATAGTACCCACTTTCCATCAGAAGATCTGGCAACAAAACTGGAAATATGTGTGGGAGCAATGGTAGACAGTAACTCCAGTCTGCCACAGGAATGCATAAATGGTTTGCACCAGCATGCCAGCCAGCTCCAGAATGTTTTTTCTCTGTTCAGTGGTGTTCAGCTGAGATGATTCAGGTTTCAAACTCACCAATCTTCTTAAGTTTGATACAGTAACAGAAATGGGGGGGGGGGGGGGGGGGTGAGGGGGTAAGGTAATAAAAGAAAACCAACCAAGTTTAAGGTTTATGTTTGCACTTCAATACTTACTTGACATAAAGCCTTCATTAAGCACATATTCACTATTTCAGTAAATGAAGCCAGCACTTAGGGAAGAAAGATTTGGTCTCTTGGAGAAAACAGAGTGCTGCTTTTTGACTGAATTCTTATAAGCTATGTCTGCACTAACTTCAATGTTAGTTCACAGTAATATTCCTGAATTATTTTTACATTCATAGTTTGCAGGATTTGAGAAAATACCTTTCACAGGTGGTAACATAAAAAGATTTCTAGTAAAATTGCAACAAGCCACTGTTTCCAAGAATAAGAGAAAGACTATATAAGAGAAATATAAGTTGCAATTTGCTTACTATCCATGGTCCATTTTTGTGGTAACCTGACCTAACCATTTTCCTTCTTTTGCATCATTTTATGTTGTTCAGAAGTACCTCCCAAAAAAATAGGAATCTGGTTTTTTTTGAAGTATAGCTCTACAAAGCCTCAGTCACAGATGACCACAGTTTGAGAAAATTATATCTGCCAGTGCCAAGCTGTGTATTTATGTTCTCCTCTTCCAAAGGCAAAGGCTGACACCAGAACTTCCACATGAACAGTTGTGAAAGCATAGCATAGATCATCTGTAGATAACTTTGAAAACAAAGATATATTGTGTATATTAAATTAAAAAATTCAAATGCTGTCTGTGTTAAGTTTCCATTAGGTAGAAAAAATGTCAGCGTACAGTTAAATTACTGGTAATGTACTGAAAATAAGGGAAAGGGCTTGCAATGACTATTGGTTTTTACTGGTTTTGTTTATGAAAAATCTCAAGTCTCTCAAAAACATGGACACATTGACAGTTTTATAAATTATGACATTCTTCCCTCTCTTTTTGTCTGTTTGCTGTGGAATAGAATTACTGCTGAACTACAATGATGCACTTCCCCACTCCCTCCTCCCCTCTACCCCACCCCCACCCTGCTAAATTACCTATTACTGTGAATTAGGAAGCAGCTAATTCTTAGACAAAAAGGCACAGTACAAAAATCCAATCTCCAGTCTTACAGGTAGGGACACTCCATTCCTGGAACAAGTTTATAAACATTTTAGTGACCAGGCAGGAGGCAGCTGTAGATGGAGAAGAGCTGATCAGCTGGGAGAGATGACAGTGAGAAAAGTGGGGCTTTTCTGGCTCCCGTGAGGCACTGAGCATACAAATGTGGACATTCACTCAATCTTCTTAACCCTGGGTGTCCTGTAAGACCTGCTGCCATCAGATGGTATCTGCACAGCAGATATCCTTCTTGCATAGTCTTTGGTGAAGGAAGCTAAGATGCTGCACACAGCTGCCTGCCGGCAGTTGCTCCAGCTGCAAGAGACCAGGTGGAGTTGGGCAGGGCAGCCAAGAGACAGCCATGGTTGACTGGCTGTCTGCAGTGGTGGCTCTCTGCTGCACACTGTGATTTGGCCACTCCTTGTGCCAGCTCAGCAGCCACTTCAAAACCCAAGCTCCAAGTGGCATTGCCAAGCCTGAAAGCATATGCAGCAGAGATTCTGGGGAGAGAAACAGGTGTGGAGATGAGGGGAGGTTTTATTGCAAGAGGGAAAAGAAATATGAAGGGCTTGCCTAGGAGGAAGCAGGCAGCAGCCAAATACTGGCTGTCTAAAGGCTTTTGACTCATCAGTATCTTTGATATTTTGGTCTCAAACCAAGCCTCTGATGGCCTCTGTGCAACAGTATCTTGGTTTTCTCTAGACTTCTCTACCTGTGTCCAGTACTAACAGAAAAACTGCCATACTTAAATAGCCTGCAGTGAAAGGAAGTCAGAGTGAAGAGAAGCTCTGAAGGATGTTCTCTGTTTTTAAAGGCACAACACATACTGGCAGTATTACAGCTCTCATGCTGATGTCTTTCTGCAGGACAGCAACAGGAAAATATTTGACAAACCGCCTGGAGGTCACTGTTGCCCCATTTCAGTTAACATTCATGAGCATTAAGTACTTGGATTGCAGAGTTCTTCCTTACAGCTTCAAAACATGTGAGCCTTATAACATTGTTAGTATTTACAACTATGGTAAACAGATATGAATGGGATTTTTCTGCTAATAAGATACAGTTTCTAAAAATCCAACAGCAACCATCTCTTCCCAAAAAAGCAAAGAGCTTGAGGCCTTCACTCCCACTGCAAAATCCACGTATCCTTTTCTTTACAGTAGCTGCTCTTTGTTACAATTACACAATGAGTTCAAAGCCAAGAGGGATAGGAATTTTATTTCCAAACTTCTAAAATATTAATACAAACAATAGGAAGTACACAAAATTAAAAACCTATTTAAAAGTTGTTCTTGTAAAAGTGCTCTATCAAAAAAGTGAAGGCAAATGACCAAGTACATTTTAGTAAATTCTGTGTATTGCAAACCATGACAACAATGCATGCAGTTATCTTTGGGTGTTCAGAGATTCTTAGTGTCTGTTTGGTAATTTTAAATACGTCAACAAAATTCCACTGCAGCAGTACTGTTACAAAGTAGAAGAAGGCTTACAGATAAGAAGTATTGCAAGAAACATGATTTAGGAATCAGGCCTCTGTTACTTATTGTGTTCAGCAGTTAGTAAAATGTGTCATTATGCATTGAGATGCACTTGAAAAAAACCTAAAGTTGGTTCCAGGTCTTGCTAATGGAAGCAAAATGTCCTCTGAGGACGTTACTTCAGCTCCAACAGCATTTAGCATTATACTTTAATTATTCACTTTTAGGTTGTTTTATTTTGGAAAAAAAATCCCCATGAGTAGTTTTTGCTAGTATTCTGGTGTTATTGTTTATCAAGATGAGAGTAAGTAATTTGTTTGAAAATTCACATGTTTTTCATTTCTAAAATGTAAACTTCTTAATTAATATTTGTATAGTTAGCATAGTGTAGTAAAAGTGGTGGTGATTATGAAGTTAAAAAACTTCAAGAACATTACTAAAATATAGTGGAATACAGATTCACAAGAACACAGAAACAGATATCTAGGATGTTGTTTTAGCCACATAAAAGACAGAGACTTTTCTTGTGAAGGAAAGGCAGTTGTTATTCATGTCATGCTTGAAGGCAATTCTCCAATGACCTTCCCTACAAGAAGAAAAAACAAGGCTTATTAAATGCCATTTTCTTATGCTGATAGATGTAATTTCTCTTAAAAATTGTAACAGAAAAGCTCCTTTGCACTGAGAAAAACCAAATAATGATTTTCCTTTGCTGAATGTTGATATCTTCACAATATCATAAAGTTTTTAACTGGCTTTTTTACTTTGCTCTGAATTTCTTATGATCCTAAGATAACACGAGAATAATAAACTAAATATTTGATCTACCAGCAAAAAGTACCAAATGACATCTCGGGCTGAGCAATGCATTTTTAAAAGTATTATAAATTAATCATCAAGTTCTTCTGAGAAAATATTTCGTAATGCATCTGTATGATGTGATGAACTCGGAACATGTAGACACACACACAGACCCCCAGAAAACCAAAAGGTAGAAAGGCTGCTTAAATAACAAAAGAACACATGCAATGGTATTAAGAATTTTATCTTATTTGCATGAAGAATTAATGTGGGTAGCACCCAAAATAAGAAAATCTCCTTTTGCTTCACCCTCTCTAAATTTTTCCAGAAGAGCATCTCATGTTCAATTGTTTCATTTCTTTAGGTTCAATCCTGTTTTGTTAAACCTATGTAGCAACAATGAAGGCCTTGCTATTGATGAGGCAAAAACTCCAGTCCAAGCTCAGTAACAGTTGGCAGCAGCAAGGAGAAGATTTTATGAGTACTTTATGTTTTAGCTTAAATTCTGCCCTTTGAGAAAACATCCATTTTTTCTTTAATAGCACTCTCATCAAAAGAACAGACTTCAGTGTTTCTTCCTCTCTCTGTAGATTTTTCAGCTCTTTAGCAGGAACTATTTTTATTCTTTCTTTAAAGGAGGAGTAACCCCTTCTGAATATCCTACTTCCACATTTGTGTGTCAAGCAAAAGAAGTAGATTTTTCAAGTTATGGTGTGGTTCTGCCCAAGGCTGCTAGCATGCATGGCCTTAATTTCTCCTGCTGCAATTACTGATAACCTTTGTGACAAATGGGGAAGGCCAGACTGGGAATCATGAAACTGGATCCCAAAGGTTTGCAAATGTTGGACAGCCACCCACCCACTCTGCAGGTGTTACAGGGGTACAGGCAATGCCGAGTTCAGGGAGCAGCTCATCCTTTAGATCTGTGCTGAAAAAGGTTACAAAGGATGTGACTACAGATTGCCTCAGCTCCTCTCTGCTGCCACTGGTTTTGGTGCTGTACCAACAGTAAGAACAGGAAAAGCCTAAGGACAGACACAGTGAAATGAACTGCAATATGACAACATTAAAGACCGAAATGTATTTTAACATAATTCTTACTTAGGCTGTGAGCTAGTCATCAGAACATATAAAATTGCCACAGCTTTGTCTTACTTCTCCAAGCTGGGTAAGTGACTGTCTACTGTCCGCCTATGTCAAACACAGCTGTGTGTCTTAGACAGTTTTAATTACTTTGGATGCTGCTAATTACCTTATTGCTGCACAAACACAGAAACACAACTATCCCAACAAAAAAACAACTCATAAAGAAAACACCTCTAGAAAGATCTGTAGAAAAGAGACATGCTTCCACTGCACCGCCTAAAAAACCCAGAAAACCATTTGCAGAGGCAGCAGAGAAATTATGAACACCCAAGCAAGAACTCAATACTTAAAGAAGTATCACCATGTGTCTTTGTCTCTCCAAGGGTTTGAGTTTCAAATTAGAGTGGTTGTCATACCATCTTTATTACCTGATTTCAGAGCAGAGCACAGGATCGGGGTTCACGAAAGGGATTGCTCCCTGCAGGAACCCCAACAAGCAAGGCATCTTTGCAGGCATTTTGCATACAATACTGCTGGAGTTCTGCAGCTGCCTGAGAGACCTGAAAAGGAAAAAAATCCAGAGAGGAAACTAATTCATTCACAAGCATCTATTAAGCATTTCCTCTTGAAGAGCTATTGTCAAACAGCTGGAGTGCAGCCAAGTCACCTCTCAGATTCTAGAACATCAAGTAAATCAGCACAGAAGCACAATTTACAAAGCTCTCATGAAGCACACATGAAATGCTACACCAGTGATAAGCCAGAAGAGTGTAGAGGACTGAGGTGCCAGTGTGATGCAATTTCTCCCCATTAAAATGCTCAGAGCCCTGACAATTTTACAATCTTCTGTGGTATTTGGAGGTTTATATTTGAACTCATATCCTCTGATAATTTATTAAAAGTATTTTCATTCCAAAGTTCTAAACAACACAGAGTATAACAAGGAGTGAAAGCAAAAAGATGAGGATGAAAAGCTTTTGAAGTCCAAATTGTTGTCTTCCCCCAGCAGTGAAGTCAGAACTTCAAATCCACGCTCTGGCCCCCTAGAAGGAGAGTCTAGAGCTGCAGAACAAACCCAAGATCCCAAAGGCAAAATGACCTCAGCAGTGAACTCCCCTGCTCTCCTCGCGGATGGCAAGTCAGTCATGTGCCTACATTTTTGAAGGAAAATGTTGAGGAATTTCCAGTTTCTCAGACACACATCAGGAACAGCTGCAGAGAACTGTACAAAACCCATGCTGTCTGATAAATATTTTATAAAAGGAAATACTAAATATATTGATGGAACTGTAAGTTCCCCTCTGATCTCGCCTCTGCCTTTGTTACAGGACTCCTGAAATACTGACTTTTCTTCCTATACCACTCTTCAGTGTTGCCAAAGCAATAACCTGAAGGACCATCCACATTTCCAGCCTCCTGTCTAAAGGAACCACCCCAGAGCACCAGTGGAATTTTGGTTCTTGGCCATCCCATCTAACAGCATCTGGAAACACATGGGAAGTCTGGCCGAGCACACACTTTTGTTTGCTATTTTGCTGCTCTCCTGTTCACTCCTGTCTTCCAATTCTTCCCCAGGCTCTCCTCCAGGATGCTCATCCTAGTAACTGCCTGAATTTAGCCAGGAGCTGATGCCACTTCAGGGAGTTATCAGAAGTTTTTTTTTTTCCCCTCAGCCTACCAGGTTCTCTTGAACAGAGTACAGGGAGAAGTGTCTGCAGCAAGGATTTCTGCTAAGTCAGCAGGCTTTGTCACTCCTTCCTTACCTGAGGAAAAGCCCTTTCTGGAGGCTGCAGAGGTCTCCTGCCCTGCCCAGCCCCTTGGACCCCCTGCAGCATTAGCACCCTTGCCTCAACCACAGCACCTGCCCCTTGTGGTGCCCCACTGTGCCCCACGGGGCCATCAGGCAGAGATCCCAAAAGCCAACACTGGCCAGGCCAGGACCATGGGGAGCTTTTCCTTTGAGAGTTAGCAGTGCCTACAGCATCTCCGTGCACTTTGCTGCCAAACCCTTCAACACAGACTGAGCTACATATGTCCTGGTATATCCTCAAAAGGTACAAACCTACTCTTAGTCCTACCTATGCCCCATAACATTCTTCTTTTTCTCCTGCTCACACAGAAAATTTCTGCAGTATTTCATCACATGACAAACACACTCCCTTCAGCAGCCTCCACTTGCAAGATGTGTATGGGTACTTCTTCCTACTCAGTTTCCTCTTTCTGAAAATATTGTTCCTGTCTGCTTTTTTAGCCAGCAGGGTAAACAAAATCACCATTGGAACTTGGCAGTATAGAATGTATTTTTAAAAATCCTTTCATAACCAGCTTCCGTCTGGAAACACATTGTCTATTCAAAGTAACTGAAACAATGTTTTCTCCCATTTCAGTGCTTGCAAAAACTGTACCAAGTGGTTTTTATCAGCTGAATATATTTCACATTATTTTTGTACAGTATATGTAGAAACTCAGATGATACAATTTATATGACACATTTTCATCATGTGTCATTTCAAAGCCATGAACAGGCTCCTAGAACAGCAGACATAGAAAGAGGTCTGTGCACAGTGCTGCAAGAAAGATGAGTCTAAGGTCCATCAAGGACAAGCCTACCCGGATTACAAGAGCTAACTCATAAAAAAATAGGCGGCCTTGAGAAGTCCAGCTCCAGAATATGTTATTGCCACAAAGTAACACCTGCAAACTACAAACTATGTATTTTATAGCCACTTCCCACCCACAAAAAAATAGTGGGGAGGAGTATATGAGTATTTTGAGTTTATGACTCAAAATGAGCAGGAACAGAGATCCAGGCACCAGCAATAACTGGTGGGAAACCGTTTCAGTGTTTGGCAATACTCCTCTTTCCACAAGAGTCTACATTTCTACTCTGAAACATGTTGTTTCTCACATATTCCCACACCTTACTGTGGTGATAAGCACAGCACTTTTTAGTGAATCAAGCATCTGCTGATTCTGTTTTGCTACTAAAATGTAGTAACAAAACCAAATTGATTAGAATGATATCCAAAAGCCAGAGTGGTTTTACCTCGCAACAAGCACTTTCAAATTTCCACCAGCCCAGGTCAGGAGTAGTAGGAACAACTATTATGAATTATTTTTAAATCAATTAGCTAAGTTCCTGCAGCTCAATGTGTTGGCACTGCCATCAGACTGAGGAAGCTAGTCTTTTGTGACTGGCCAGAGAAAAATGGCGAATGCAAGCAGAGAGACGAGAAAAGTGCAGGATATCAATTAATTTGACCTCCATCACTTCATAGACTGTGCTGGGTTTTGTGCGTGGTGATGAACCCCCCACATCTGCTGGAAACCAAGAGCTGTCTCGGTCAGGTCACCAAACCTGAGGAGCTGGCAGACGACAGGACCGCCTCATCGTGCTGCCTTTGTCTGGAAATGTGCAAGCAGGAGAAGATTCATGCATGCGTAGCAAATCGCCTGCCTTTCCCCAGTGTGCCAGCGGGTACCACCCCGCACCGCCTCCCCCTGCAGATCCGAAGCAGGGGAGAGTCGGGCTGCGAGGAACTACTCTCGGTTATCTGTTTGCTGGTGCAGAACTAACGAGGAGCTGCTGTATTATTTATCACGGCTCCTTCCACCAGGGAACGGCACTGGCTCCATCACTGCCGTGCGGCCGGGGCTCGCAGCCCGCCGCGCACACCTCGCCCCCCTCGCCCCGTCCCTTGCCCGGGCGGGCGGCGCCCACCAGTGCGGAGGGAAAGGCAGGAGCGGCTCCGCTCTCCCGGCCCGCCGCGGGGGTCGCGGCACCCCGCGCCCCAGCCCGGCCCCGGCTCACCTTGATCCGCTCCACGGCCGCCTCCAGCTTCAGCTGCTCCACCAGCCGCTGCATGGTGCTCAGGCTGCCGCCCGACGACATACCGGAGCCGCGGGGAACACGGAGGGGATGCAGCGGGCACGCAGCGCGATTCCGGCGGGCTCGGCTCGGCTCGGCTCGGCTCCCTCCGCCCCGGGGAGGGGCCGGGGCCGGGGCCGCTCCGCCCGCAGCCCCCGCGGACCGCCCCGGCTCTCGGCCGGACCCCGCTGCTCGCTGCCGCCTGCAGCGCCTTGCGGCGGCCCTCGGTGCGGGCTGGGGCTGCTTTGGGGGCCGGAAACCTGCTGGTTACAGCACGGCCGAAAAAAATGAAGGGGAAGAAAAGGAAACAAAAAATAAAGTGGGACGGGGAGAAGGAGGGGAGAAGAAAAAAAAGAGGGGGAAGTGGGAGGAAAAACAGGGAGGTAGAATAAGAGGAAAAAAAGAAAAGACGAAAAAGAGGGGAAACGGGGAAAAGGAGAGAAAAAGGAAAAAAGGAGGGGAAAGGCAGAAAAGAAGTGGGGGAAAAACAGGGAGAAGCAGAGGAGAAAGGGAATTCACAGAGTCATAGAATAGTTTTGATCGGAAGGGACTTTAAATATGGTCTAGTTCTAACCCCGCTACTTTGGGGAAGGGTGCCACCCACTACATCAGGTTACTCAGAGCCCTACCAAACTTAGTCTTGAACACTGACAGAGATGGAGTTCTAAACATGTCTTCTGCCCACAGGCAGCTGTGAGGTTCCAACTGCCTGGCAGCTGCTGCCAGTGTTGCTGCATCTCTCCACCCAGAGCTGTTCACCACCATTTCAGCAGTGGCCTCTCACATAAATAAGTCCTCTCACTTTTGGCAGGGATTTGACAGCTGTTATTTTGCTGGCTTGTTTGAAAGTTGTTGGAATTAAGCTTACAGACTAAAATAGTTGTTCTGAACATAAGACAGGACAATGAGGATGCCAGGCCCAGCCAGAATGGGTTTCTGGAAGACAGGTCCTGCCAGACCAACCAAATATCCTTCTGTAGCAAGGTGTCACCACTAGGGAATGAGGGAAAGGCTGTGCATGTTGTCTACCTAGACTTCAGCAAGGCCTTTGACACCATCTCCCACAGCATTCTCCTGGAGAAACTGTCAGCTCATGGTGTTTATGAGTGAACTCTTTGCTGGGTAAGAACTGGCTGGATGGCTGAGACCAGAAAGTTGTGGTGAATGGAGTTAAATGCAGCAGGCAGCTGGTCACTAGTGGTGTTCTCCAGGGGTCAGTATTTGGGCCAGCCCTGTTTTATGTCTTCATCACCTATCCAGATGGATAGAGGATAAAGTCCACAGCCAGCAAGTTCACAGATGACAACAAGTTGGATGGGAGTGTTGACCTATAGGGCAGGAAGGCTCTTCAGAGGGATCAGGACAGCGTGGATCGATGGACTGAGGCCAACTGTGTGAGGTTCCACAAGACCAAGTGCTGAGTGATGCCTTTGGGTCACAACACCCCAGGCAGTGCTGCAGGCTGGAACTGAGTGGCTGAAAAGCTGCCTGTCAGAAAAGGATGTGGGAGTGCTGATCAAGAGAGGCTGAACATTGCCCAGCATGTGCCCAGGTGGCCAGGAAGGACAATAAATCCTGGTCCATATCAGCAGTAATGTGGCCAGCAGGACCAGGGCGGTGATTGTCCCTCTGTACTCAGCAATGGTGAGGACATGCCTCATGTCATGTGCCCAGTTCTGGGCCCCTCACAACAAGAAAAACATTGGGGTGCTGTTATTGCCAAATTTTTGGGACTCTGACATTTTAGGAACACAGACAAACGTTAAGGTCCAGAAAGGAGATATTGCTTGTAGTACGGAGGGTGCAAGGTGGAAGTTTTCCTACAAATCAAGTACACCAAGGAGTGAAAACAAAGAGAATTTATACACAAAATTTTACATAAACCTGCCTATCCAATACCTAGTTACCACCTACTTCATGCATAGTCATTTAGTTTGCACAGCCTTATGACTTGTCATCATAGCAACATGGGCTTCTTCTGGGGTCTCTCGTGGTCACTCTTGGTCATTTGGGGAGGTGTCCTCTACAAAGTTTCAAGCAAAGTTCATTTCAGGTCCAGCAGAACAATGGTCTTAATGGTCTTTTCCAACTTTAATGATTCTATAATTCTGTAGGGACAACCAGGTATGCACATGCTTGTGCCTCAGTCAGAGCCTCAGCCTCAGTCATGGAAAAGACACACTGAATCTTCTCCAAGATCCTAATACTTTGCAACCCTTTTCCCCATAATGATCTCACCACTACCCTGTACCAGCAATACTTGTTCATGTAGACATTTCTCTCTCAAGTCGATTCAACCTACACTGGCTATTCTAGGCCTACTATTGTAACTCTCAGCAGTCTCTGAAAATTTATGCCCAGAAAACTGACATAATTTAGTACTACCATCATAATCTAGAAATGTGTAGTATCCTCTGCTAATGAGGTGTCACTGCACTGCTGGCAGCTTTCTAAAGACACCTGAGATTTTCCGTCCTTTGTCACAGGAATGTGACTGCAGTGTTTCTGCCCAGCAAATTTTTGCTTCATTCTATGAATTTATGTCTGCATCTGATTATTTTCAAAGGGGTGACATGTCCAGAGAAGACAAAACTCCAAAGTGAACTCAGTAAAATGGTTCATTTCCAGCAGGTTGTATGATATATCTGACCTCTCCAGGCACTTGATATCCAGCCAGAAGTGCTACAGAGACAAAACCCCATTGCCACTGAAAGATACAGCTCTGTTCTCTGCCAGGACTGTACCTCCATTGCATTGATTTCCACTGTACTATCAGGTCATGAAATTAATCTTGATTGCAAGGAAGGTAGACGTCAAGGGAAAACAGATCCGTGTTTTGGCTTCATATTTGCATAACCCAAATATTTTGCTTGGAAAAGGACAGAGCAAAATGAGGCACAAGGGCAAGAGCAGCACAGCTGTTAGCCTGTGAAACTGCACACACAGGTTTAGATCTTCCTGAATACAATTGCCTTGTACATTTCCAGATGTAACTGTCTTTTCTAATAATCAGCACCACTGTATTTGTGCTTAGCTTCATTCTCCATTTCTACCACAAGAACTTATTCTTCCCCCTTCCACTCTTGCAGGAGACTAATTGTGTTTTGGAGGATGAAGCAGCAGTACACCAAAACTGTGGTCTCTCACTTCATATGCATCTTTGCAGTGTCCCTAAGATTGCTTCATACAAGCAAGCATAGCTTTTTCTGCATATCTTCTTTAACAATTTTTAGACTTTAATTGATAATTAGATGCAAAATGAATTAAATTCATTGCTTCTCTGCATTCAGCAGAGATTAAGGAAGAATCCAGCAGTTCCTCTTCAATTTTACTACTGTGTACAGACATTCAGCACAATATTTCTATCATGCTATTCTGGTTTCAGCTGTGATAGAGGTAATTTCTTCTCAGCAGCAGTTACAGTCTTGTGTTTTGGATGAGAATGGTGTTGATAACATACTGATGTTTTGGTTTTTGCTAAGTCCTGTTTGGATTTTTTATTCCCTCCTTTCCTCATGCTCTCCCAAACCGGGAGGGAGCATAGCAGGGACAGGTGACCATAATTGACCAAAGGGATATTCCACACCATAGAATGTCCTGCCCAGTACCTGAACTGGGTGGAGTCACCAGTCTGGGTTTGAGAAGGGGAGTCTGGCATCAGCCAGCAAGTGGTGAGCAATGCACATTGCATTGTGCATCACTTGCTTTTTTCCCTTTTTGTTATTGTTATATTATTTTACTTTATTTTTAATTATCAAATTGTTATTATTTCAACATACAAATTTTAATTCAGCTCTCCTTCCCACCTCTCCAAACTGTCCAGCTTTTGGGCAGACCTCTGGGTATGGTTCTCAGTTATTTATTTGACCTTAAAGAGGACTCGAACCATTTGCAACAACATAATAAGAAGACCAATTGGGTTTCAAAGTAGTCAAAGGATATTTGAAATCTTAAAAATTCTTGATTACTGTAATCAGCCTGGAGGGCAAGGAAGGAAAAAAAGAGAGGGACAAAACAATAGGAAGATGTTTCTCCCATAGGTTGTTCCTCTGAGGAAAAAATTACTAAGATTATTAATTGTTCACAGTAAAGAACTCCCAAAGCACAGAGGTGACTGCAATGCTGAGTACATATACCTGATTGATGTCCTGGCCAGCAATACCGTGTTATCATAGTCCCACCCTACAAAATACATCACAGAGAACAAGTACTGCAAGTAAAGTATCATTAGTACAATACAGACAAAATGTCACAAATATGAGAGCGAGTAAGTCCACATTGTAGCTAGCAACTGTTAAAGTAGTACAATGAATGTTTATAACAATTTTCCTTTAGCACACTTTCAGACCTGCCCTTATATCAGCCTTTTGGGTCCATGATCATGTGCCAAAAAGACTGTTGTGCTTTAAGGCCAGATGGAAATCAAGCACAAATCAACCACTTGATCAACTCCACCCCCTCTCTCTACCTCCAATCCAGTGCAATGGGGAGAACGATCAGAGTAAAATTCATACGTTGTGATAAGAACAGTTTAATAATTGAAAATACAATAAAATACAAAAATAAAAAAAAAAATTGAAGAAGAAGAAGAAGAAGAAGAAGAAGAAGAAGAAGAAGAAGAAGAAGAAAAAAAACAAAAAACAAACAAGTGATCTACAACGCAATTGCTCACCACTTGCTGACTGGTATCTGACTCCTCCTCCCCAAGCCCAGAGCAGTAGCCATTTCAGGTAACTCTCCCTACTTTACATACCAGGCTTTATGTTCTCTGCTGTGGAATATCCATTTGGCCATTTCAGGTCACTTGTCCCAGCTATGCTCCCTCCCAGTGTGGTTTTTTGTTCTGGCAGAACATGAGATATGGGAGGGGGAAAGAGGTCCTTGGCTTTGGATAAGCACAATTTAGCAAAAAGCAAAACATCACTGTGTTATCAACACCATTTTCATTCTCAATACAAAACACAGCAGTGTAACAGCTACTGGGAAGAAATTTACTCTGCCCTAGCTGTTACCTGAACAGCTGAATAGTTTGGAGTGACAGGGTATGTGGGGTTTTTTTAGAAAGTATGTAGGGCACTGGGCAACTTCAAGATGTTTGCACCTTACACCTGAGCAAGTACAGAATCCAGAAACTAGTAAACTACTCTTTAGAAGTGTGCTGTCGCCCTGGCAGCCCAAAGAGAACCCAAATTACGGCAACATATTGTGGTGGCCCAGGCTTATTGAGCCATGGTCAACACTGCACCGTAGTCTCAGGGGGAAAAGAAGATTTCTATCAGTGAGATGAAAACAGACCATGAAGCTGGTCCAGCCACTGTGAGACACTGCAGCTGCTCCAACCCCAGCAACAGGAACTGCCACTGAAACCTCTGAAACAGAATCTACAGGTACCAATGTCAGTCACCCCTGTACAAAAGTGGAAGAATTGTACGTGAAAGTCAGCCTTTAAAAAATCTTTAGCAAAAACAGTCAAGGAAGACAGGAAGAATAAAGAGGACAAAGAAGCAGCAATGTCACAAGGGTGAATTACAGAGCCTTCATCAAGGCTGTCACAGGAACTGGAAGAGGAGACAGAAGAGACAGCCACAACTTGATCCCTTTCCCTGAGTGAGCTGCGGGAGATATGAGAATATTCAGTCATTATCCAGGTGCCTGTATAATCACCTGGGTGCTCCAGTGCTGGGACAACAGAGCCAACAGTGTGGCTTTAAGAGAATAAGGAAAGCAGAGAGCTGGGACCATTTGCTGAGAAACGGGGCATTGACAAAGCAATGGGAAAAAAGACACAAGTCCTTTGTCTGTGGACATGACTCTTATCAAGTGTGAGGACAAGGTATCCCTATAAAGAAGATATTCCATGAAACTTAAGCAAATGGGCTGCAATAGATAAAGGTATTAAATACCTGAGGGAATTTATGATATGAAAAGTGATATATTTTGACACGGATGATGTGCAGCTCACCCAGGTCCAGATGATGACTTATGTCCACAGTTCATGGTAGGAATTTCTACAGAGTGCACAAACAGCACATGCCAACCCCCTTGTCAACAATAGTTTGGAAAGATGATGTACAACCAACAGTGGGTGATTTTCCACATCCAGGATTACAAAAACAGTATTCCTTCCCTAGGTGTGGAAAAGCTATCAGATAAACTGGTAGATAAGCTGACTCAGGATTTTCAGTATTTCAGGGGGGATATGTCCTGCTCCTCACCCATAGGGGCCCCTATTTCTAAAACTGACAGCAGGTGTCCTCTTGCTCAAGAAAGAGGATATGAAAGGTACACACCTCAGGGTACTCCATGGTTTTATCAGCAGGACAATGGAGACGATATGAGGAAGTGGGATGAACAATCCACCTTGATCCTAGATGAACAGGTGCAGGAACTGAAGGAGAAAACAAGCACAGTGCAATTTTTTTCTAGAGAGGTTGCTGCTCCAGTCTCCAGCAGACAGTTTTCCAGGCAGAATGAAGGTCTGGTCGTACTACTGGCCCTGTGGAGAGAAGTTCTAGTCCATTTCTACAAGATGTTAGTGGGGAACCTTCAGATCAGTATTAGAGGGGCCCTGCCTCTTAGCCAGGTGGAGGAGAGGGATGACTGGGTTTACTGGACTGTGTGAATTTAATGGCCTGGCACAGCAGCCCCACAGGATTAAAGGCTTTGCTAGATACTGGTGCACATTGTACCCTAATGCCATCAAGTTATACAGGGACAGAATCCAGTTGTATCTCTGGAGTGACAGCTAACTCTGTTGGAGGCTAAGATTTGTTCAACTGGGAATTAGAGGCAAAAGCACCCTAGTGTGCCTGGACCAGAGGGTCCATGCATCCTTGGCAGGGACTGTGCCAGGAGATGGTATTTCAGAGATCCAAGAGGGTATTGGTGGGCTTTTGGTGTAACTTCTCCAGAGACAGAGGAAATTAAACAGTGGTCTACCTTGCCTGGTCTCCGAGAGGACTCTCCTGTTGTGGGGGTGCTGAAGAACAGCAGGTGCCAGCCACCACACAATGGTGCATGGGAGGTAATAAGGCTCCAATGGAGACTCTGCAATTCCTACCCATGAGATGTTTTGCTGGCTGGAGAGCCAAGGAGTGATCAGCAGGACCTGCTTACCCCTTAGCAGCCCCATATGGCAAGTGTGAAAGTCTAATGGGGAGGGAGATTAAGGTAGATTATCGTGGCCTGAGTGAATGCCACCTCTGAGTGCTGCCGCACCAACATTTGGAGCTCCAATGCGAACGCCAGTCAAAGGCAGCCAAGTGGTGCCACCACCGACATTGCTGACATGATTTCTCAATCCCTCTGGCAGCAGAGAGCAGGCCTCAGTTTGTTTTCACTTGGAGGGATGTCCACTAGACCTGGAACTGACTGTGCCAGGGATGGAAACACAGCCCCATCTGCCATGGACTGATCCAGACTGCCCTAGAACAGGGTAAAGCAGCACACCTGGAATATATTGATGATACCTTTGTTTGGAGGAATACTGCAGGAGAGATTTTTGAGAAAGGAAAGAAAATCCAAATCCTTCTAAAGTCCATATTTTTCATAAAACAGGGTAAGGTAAAGGGACCTGCAGAGGACATGCAATTTTTAGGAATAAAATGGCAAGATGGACATCACCAGATCCTAATGGACATTATTAATAGGATAACAGTGATGTGCCCACCAACTACCTAGAAATAACCACTTCTTAGGCACTGTGGAATTTTGGAGAATGAACATTTCAAATTAGTCTGATTGTAAGCTCCCTCTAGCAGGTGACACAGAAGAAGAATGATTTTGAATGGGGCCTTGGACAGCAACAAGCCTTTGAATAAATCAACCAGGAGATAATTAATGGTGTATCCCTTGGGCCAGTCTGAATAGGGCAAGATGTAAAAAATGTGCCTTACACTGAAGCTGAAGAGAATGGTTCTTCCTGGAGCCTCTGACAGAAAGCACCAGGTGAGGCTCAAGGTTGAACCCTAGGTTTTTGGAATTGGGCATACAGAGGATCTGAGGCGTATTATACTCCAACTAAAAAGGAAATACAAGGCAGCTTATGGTGTCCAAGCCACTTTGGAGGTGATTGGTGCTGAAGCACAGCTCCCCTGGTACGCTGGTTGTACAGTGGGCTGGATATTTAAAGGGGGGATCTCCTCTACACACATGCAACCAATGCTATATGGAGTAAGTGGGTTGCACTGGTTGCACAATGAGCTTGGATAGGAAACCTCATCATCCAGGAATCTTAGAAAGGATCATGGACTGGCCAGAAGACCAATATATGGGGATGTCACCAGAAGGAGAGGTAATATGTGTTGGAGAGGCACCACTATGTAATACATTACCAGAAAGGAAGGAGCAATATGCCTATTTTATTTTGGTCCTTGCTGTCCTTGTGGGAAAGCACCAGGGGTGGAAAGTGGCTGTATGGAGTCCCCCACAACAAGTTGCAGAAACTGCTGAAGGAGAAGGTAAATCAATTCAGTTTGCAGAGTTGAAAACTGTCCAGCTGGCCTTGGACATGGCTGGATGAGAGAAGCGGCCGATGCTTTATACTGATTCACAGGTGGCGGCAAACGCTCTGTGGGGGCGGTTGCAGTAATGGCAGCAGAATAATTGGCAGTGTAGGGGTAAACCCATCTGAGCTGATGCATGGTGGCAAGATATTGCTGCCTGGAAGGAGAGCCTGGTTGTGAAGGTGCACCACGTAGCCAAGCGCTGGGCCACTGAAGAACTTCAGAATAACCAGCAGATGGATCAGGCTTCCAGGACTCAGGAGCCTCAGGTGGACCTGGACTGGCAACTCAAGGGTAAATTATTTCTAGCTTGGTAGGCCCATGACACCTTGGGACACCAAAGAAGAGATGCAACATAGAGATGGTTTGGGATTGAGAGATGGACCTGACCAAGGACACAGGTTATCCATGAATGTGAAACATGGGCTGCCAAAGAGCAGGCCAGGTGGGTAAAACCTCTTTGGCATGGAGGATGGTGCCTGAAGTATAAATACGGGGAGGCCTGGCAGATTGACCATATATAGCCCCCTAAGTCTGTGGTGGTGAGTGCCATGTGCTTACAGTGGTGGAAGCAGCCACTGGATGTGTGGGGAAGTGCCCTGTGCCTCATGCCACTGCCTGGAACTCCATCCTGTGCCTGGAAAAGCCAGTCCTGTGGCAAAATGGCACCCCAGAAAATCTGAATCAGACTGTGAACTTCCTTCCTAAATGTCTCCATAGACGTTTGGGCCAAAGAACATGGCATTGAGTGGATGTATCATTCCCTGGCATGCACCAGCCTCTGGAAAGAATGAATTATGTAATGGACTGTAAAGACTACACTGAGAGCAATGAGTGGTGGGACATTCAAATGTTGGGATACACATTTAGCAAAGGTCACCTGGTTAGATACCAGAGGATCTGCCAGCCAGGCTGGCCCTGCCCAAAGTTTTTGTGGTGTAGAGGGGGATAAATTTCCTGTAGTGCCTACTAAAAACATGCTGGGGAAAAAAGTTTGAGTTATTCCTGCCCCAGGCAAAGGCTAACCCATCTGTGGGATTGCTTTTGCTCAAGGATCCAGGTGCACTTGGTGGGTAATGTTGGAGGATGGGGAAGTCCTGTGTGTGCCTCAAGGCAATTTGATTTTAGGTGAAAATAGCCGATGAGTTAAATTGTATGATGTTTGTCACTAGGCAACACTCTATTACACATGCAGCTATTATTACCACTTCTACACACAGAAGTGGTGCATCACCTGCATGTGCATCAC
This sequence comes from Melospiza georgiana, assembly GCF_028018845.1. Classification (NCBI taxonomy): domain Eukaryota; kingdom Metazoa; phylum Chordata; class Aves; order Passeriformes; family Passerellidae; genus Melospiza; species Melospiza georgiana. Next base: position 14,277,158 of record NC_080465.1, read on the forward strand.
CTCACAGAGCACCTCACGGCATCAATCCTAATCACAACTGTTCTGGGGGTCTGAGCTTGACTTCTTCTGATCATCACACTCACAAAAATCAACTTAGATAAAACCACCAAGTGCAGCAGTACCGGGGTCAGAACTGGCTCAAATGTGCAGCAAGCAACAAACCAATACCTCAGTTCATCTTCTCTGCTTGAAAGGCTCTTACCAAGGATGAAGGCCAAAGTCATGGGTAAAATGAATTCAACAAATTTTTCTAATTGTGTGTCTGTTTTATGAACACTTAACAGAGTGTTCCATTGACTAAGAGAATGATGTTTGTGTATCTATCAAAACAGATAAATAGGGTAGGTAATGGGATATTGGGGAATGTGAAATTTGACATAACGCAGATGATATAGAATAAGCAATGGGCATAGTCCTGATTACAGCTAGGGTAATTTCTTCTCAGTAGCTGCTACAGTGCTGTGTTTTGGACTGAGAATGAGAATGGTGTTGATAACACAGTGATATTTGGGTTTTTGCTAAGTTGTGTTTATCCAAAGTCAAGGACTTTTTCCCTCGTCTCATGCTCTGCCAGTGAGAAGATTAAAAAAAAAAACAGACCAACAAACTGGAAGAGAGCATAGCTGGGACAAATGACCCAAACTGACCAAACGGATATTCTACATCAGAGAACAACATGCCTGGTATTTAAACTGGGGGGTTACCCAGAAGGCCTGTGGATCTGGGTACAGGAAGGGCTGTCTGGCATGTCAGTGGCTGGTGATCACTTGCATCATGCATCACTTGTTTATTATTTCCCATTGTTATTGTATTTTCAATTATTAAACTGTTCTTATCTCAACATACAAGTTTTACTTTGACTCTTGTCTCTGTTCTACCAGGGCAGGGGGCAAAGAAAGGGGAGTTGAACAAGTGGCTATGAGGTATTTCATCTCCAGCTGGACATAGAACTACAACACATGTTTTTGAATATGTTATTTTAAACAGAAAACTGAAACTACATTTCAAAAATGTTGCAAAAGGTCAGGAGCAGCAGTTCAAAACCTGCGCTCCCAGAACCAGTCTCCACAGAAGGCAGCTAACAAGGCACTGTTTTCAGCAGTTTCCTTCTAAGGAACTCACTTTTACAAGAGTGAGGACAGGAGAGAGACTATGCTCCTATCTTACCTTCCCCAGTAAAATTACTGAAGAGGAATAAGGTAGCAGAATCCCTTTTACCAGCAAATCACAGAAACTCTCTGACCTGGGTTGTTACAGAGCAAACCACAGACTGCTGTTATGCATTATTTATTCTAAGTACTCAGAGGTCTGATCAGAAGAGATAAATGTAATGAATACTTAAGATTTAGAATTTTAAACTAATTAAGTCTGCATATATAAACTTTTATTTACATAAGGCATCAAAACTGCCCTTTTTAACAAAAGGGTCATTTTTCCCTTTAATCAATACTTTGCTGAAAGAAATGTCACATTTAATAAACTAATATTCACTGGCATACTTGTTCTGAACAAGCAGGTATAATCCAATGTACAAGATGAAAAACCACAAAATATCCAAGCATACTGTTTCATTAATTACTCTTAGAACAAAGAATTAAGGCTTGTTTGCATCACAAGGATGATCAATCATGCATCATTTATTCCCACAAAGAATAAATTCCATTTCCAAGTGAAGCAGGAATAGCAGTAGTCTTGTATAATCCCCATATTGTTTACATGAAAAACAACCAATTTGGCATTTTAGAAATTAGATTGAAAAGTAGGAGGAAAGAGAGGAAAACAGAAAATGGCCCTTACTTCAGAATCTTTTATAAGCATTTTCAGTTTCCACTTGCGGAAACCCTTCAGCTTAAAGAGGAAAACTGAGACTTGTCAAGGTTTGAACTAAAAACATTTTCAGAAAGACTAGAGTTATGGGTTCATTGATGAATATGAAGTATCTAGTAAAAATACATTGTTTGGAATAATGAATTCCACATTGATATCCCCAAGTAAATGGCATATATACTTCAGGTTGAGCCTGTTTTAATAGGTCTGATTTATAAAAATGGTAAACCTGTAATATGCTTCCGCCTGATGTAATAGTTCCTGAGTTTTAGATCACTGCTAAGCCACAGCAGACAAAACTCTGAATGATGTAATGAAAAGTTTTGCAAATCACTTTCAGCAATAGCACACATTTTGTTCAGCAACCTTCAATCATCAACAAAAGTCAGTCTTCCAGGTCCTTCATTCTTCATCCACCGCCGGTATCTTTTCCATCGGGGATCCATGGCCATCTTCTTCTTTAACTCCTCCTCTTGCTCTCGTTTATATACCTGGTAAGACAGAGAGAAGTTTTTGATAAGGATGAAGAAACAGCTTAACTGAGCCTCATTGGGGTCTAAGTGTTTATTCTTCAAATGTTTGCCAGCCTATTTTTCTTACAAAAGACTGGATTGCAGTGCAGAAGCAGATTCTGACCAACACGAAGTGTTGGAGCACCAAGAGCCTACTACTTACTGCCCAAGATGCTTTGTGTTTTTCTGAGAGCAGAACAACTTTCCTGAAAGCTTCAAAACATTTCTTTGCTAGAGAAGTAGACGTTCAATGAATCCAACAAAATACACACTAAGCAACTGCTCATGTTCTGAAAAGCTAACCCCTTCAATGCAGCTGTTCAGATCCTCATTTTTAGCTGTTCTTCCTTCTCAAAGTAATAATCTAACAGAACACCACTATGGAACTTTTTCTTCCCAAGTAAGGTTCTCAGCAAAGTTGAGAATATCTCAAATATCTCTGCATCCAGTATTTACAGTACAAAAAGATAAACAATTATATTCTGTCAAGTAATATTCTCTCACTGCAATGGAATCAACAGTTATCAGCGAAGTCAATAATCTGAAAAAAATAAAAGGCAGAAAGATGCAACAGTACCTGCATTTTTATTCTGGAAGGCAGTTTATGTAGATGCAGCCAGCATAAATCTCAAAACCATCCATGATTTTATCATCTCAGTGTCATGTGACTTAGTCTAACTCAAAGGCCTATTAAATTTAGGGCTCCACTATACAAACAAGATTTTAAAATATATTATAGATGGCTACATGAATACACAAACTCAATGCTCAGTGACCATAAAGGTTTTAAGAATCATTAGGAAACAGTAAAAATATTGTGGAGCCCTGTGTATTGAATTCCTGGTCTTTCCCATCCTAAAACACTGCAAAACTGAACAATATGTAGACAGGTATCTCCAGAGATGAAGGAACAGACAAGCTTTTGGGGACAAACACTACAGCAATATTTTTCAGCCTAGAAAATACATTACTATGTTTCAAGTAAGGATATGGCAGTGGTACACAAAAGCACAGCTAGCACAAGAACAGAACAAAACATGATCATTCTCCATTTCCAGTAATACTGGAATGAGCAGGAAGTCCAGGTGGCTTCAAAAATCCTCTTCTACCACCTTTTACAAGTATTGATGAACTCATGACCAGATGGCACAGCAGAGACTGAAAACTTCAACGCATACAACTGACCAGGTAAAACTTATTAAAGCAATTACCTACAAAGACACTATTTACTTTTCAGAAAGTTACAAAGCACAAAGTATGTTGGATAACTATTACTATACAGGTGCAGTTGTCATGTATCTGTCAGGAAAATGAACTGCTGACCACCACAGGAGAGAAGTGTGAGCTGAAAAGACTTCACCTGTGGCAAATACAGCTCTTTCACATTCAGTGATCAAACATCCTTAGTTAAAAACTGCATGGATGGGAAACCAGGGCAGTTTTTCTCTACTACAGGACATCTATCTAATCTTTTTCCATATTAATATCTGCTTTAACTAGCAGCATTACTGTCTTTGGACTCCCAGACTGTTTCTTCAAAAGCAGGCAAGGGTAGGTTATCTACAAACTTGAAGAGGAAAATGGTAAAATAGGCGTTAATGTAAGGAAAGGATTAGCTGCCAGGAATGCATATGTGCTCAGTTAGGATGGGTTTGCTAGAAAACACTCTTTGGGGTCCTGCCATCATCCTATCTCTTTTCTCAGCATATGCAGAACTGCAGCACCAACTCTTTTTCCCCTGAAGAAGACTAAGTTCACATTCTCATGTTTTTCTTCAGAAACCACCCATCTAAATGGCTCATAGATGCACCTCTATAGAATAACAGGAGGGTTTTGTCAACCTGCCATGCCCCAGCATCCCAAATAATTCTGGACTGCAGATCTCATAATGAGATGGCTCATGTTCTTTCTCTGCTCTCACAGAATTTTTAAAAATTACATAGTGACTATCTAGTATTGACTATTAATTTCATGACTATCCATGGCAAGAGCAGAAGTTGTGCCTAATGGTGTTTTTTATGCCATCCCTACTTGAACAGGTATATACAGCACTGCAAGAACAGTCTATGACTCACCACAGGCCACAGCACTATCAAAGTACAGGTGGGAAAACCAAACCAAAACAACAACCAACCAATCAAAACAGTCTGAGCTAGAAATTAACAGCTTAGAAGACTTATAAATAGGAGTTTCAGACAATCTGGGTAATTATTATTAAAAATTATTACTGTTTGGAGAACAGACAGTAGTCTTCAACCTACCATAATAGCATACTGTTATTACTGCTCTGGGACTGCTGGATAACCAACATTAGTTTTTTCCACCAGGGCTACTGATAAATAACATAGAGAAGAGAGATCTTCAGTTTCCCTGAAGCTGCTGGATAGACCTTAAAGACTAATTACCAAAAAAAGGTAAAGTATGTAAAAGTAGCTGGAACCAGTGGATGAACTAATAAGGAAGTAATAAGGAACTAATAAGATAATAAGGAAAACAGTGGTGTTTTTGCATGTAATAAGAAGCAACAGCACGTGCTGGAAGTTCAAGGAAAGGATGCCTGTAACATTGAAGCGCTCAGTCAATACAAGCATCACAGACCCCTTCAGACAAGCCTCTAGAACCATAAAAGGACTTCCAGCAGGACTCAGATGCATGCAAACTAGCTCTAGGAAAAGTGATGTTTATGTATAAGCTAGGAAGTACATTGTAATGAGTATGTATGATCACGATGGAATAAATACCCCACGGTAAAGTTTCAAGACACACATTTGATTAGAGTATATATGCTTGGGGTGTGTCCAGTGCTGTAATAAAGAATGCCTGCTTTCTAATACTTAAAGTTGTATTAGAAAGTTTATTTCCTGGCCAATTTCAGTATTGCTACCCACCTCATAGTTTTCTCGTATCCAAAGCTGCCGTTCAAGAAAGGTCTCTTTTTGATGATCTTCCAGGCTGTCAAACTGAGACTGAGACATTTTCATGTACCTTCGTATGATATACAACTTTTCTTCCACACCATACTCTTGCCCTTTAATAGTGAAACAATAAATCCACCAACAGTACCAAACTATGTATTTGCACCAGTAAAAAGGAGCAAGAAGGATCTGAAATAGGAGGATATCATATATTTTGGGCTTCTGATAACCACCCTTTATATCTATTTTATTTTTAATAATGTCTTTGATAATTTCTTCCTCCTCTTCACGAATTTCTTCTTTAGACCGCCTGTTCTTGCCTTTTTCTTTAGTCTTGTTGAGTAAACCTTGTTGCCTGGCAATCTCAGTAGCTTGTATACGGTATTTTGGCACAGATGCTAAGTAGTTGATAGCTTCATTGTAACTACTCCACCAGCTGAAGAACTGTAATTTAAGAACAGCAAATGTAAAAGCCATGTTTTAATACAGACACATTCCTATCTGGGGGTTTGCCAGGAAAAGAAATAAGTAATGCTGTCACACACTTTTAACAACAGTTACATTACAGTAAGGGTAAAAAGTGAAGCTAACACTACTTCTGTGGTGTCACAGAAGCTATCCCTCCAGACTCAGTGAAGCACCTGGAAAATGGATGAGTACAAGTGTATCTCACAGCAATACAGCAATTTATGATGACAAGGAAGGCCAAGCAGACACTGGCATCTACTCAGGAACAAAACTGTTGGGAGCAGTCTCCTGCAAGTTAATACCAGGCTGTGCCAGCCATTCTCAGAAGTCCCTCTTCTTAGATTTACAAATATAGGAGCTAGTATATGAATATTTAAGTATAAAATTGTTACCCAGTGCCTATTTAAACTGTTTCATTTAACTGTTTAAAACAGTTTACTGAACATCGACTAAGTATGTGACAATCTCATTAGTCTGGCAGTGTCCACTTTACAAGACCCAACACACCTCTCTGATCTCCAGCTGCCCTCTGGATTTCAAGGGAGTGGGGGGAAAAAAGCCCCCAGACAACAAACCAGGAATTTACTGCCTGGATGAACACAGAATCATAGAGCATCCTGAACTGGAAGAGACCCACAAGGATCACCAAGTCCAGCTTCTAGCCCTGTACAGCACAACCCTGAGAACGCTTCCTTCTGAAGACAGAAGAAGCACAAAGACTAGCTGAGAGCTGATGTTATTTCCCTCTAGTGTCTTGTAAATGACCTGAGATGAGGCACAGAAAACATGGAAGAAACTAGATAGGCAAAGAGGGAAAAAGTTAGCAGCTCACTTTCTTTCTTGGGACATCCAAGCATGTCTCACTGATGCAACTTTTTTAACTATGACTCATGTCACACTGCTTACCAAGACCAAGCACAGACATACACCCATTATTACAACCTTAGCAAAGGAGCAGAAACAACAGAAAGCAAGATGGGCAAACCAATTTACATAGACGCTTACACAAAATTTAGAAGCATTTTGCAGTTGGGACTCCAGGAAAGTGAAGTGTCTGCACTTACAGACAAGAAATAAGATATGAAATGAAATATTGTCGCTTCTAAATCTGAAGATAAATTAGGTATCTGGCTGAATATGCCATTAGAATTTATTATTCCAAGTTCTCAAATTCTGATCAACATACTTTTTATTCTAACTTCCAATACCCTACTAAACACTGAGCAACCTGCACCACAGCATAAGCTGTATCTTCATCTCTTAAACTTCTTGGGTATTTTTAATGATGTTTTGAACCAGTGATTTAAAAGATTCTAAAGAGAAGTTATGCACTTTTGTCCTCTTGTCAGCAACAGCACAAGCTTTTTCATCTACAACACAGGGGGTTTTCTTGGCCTTGGATCTACTACCTTCAGAGTAAACTCTGCTGAACTGAATTTGCTTCTCTCCTGACTTCATCAACGTGGTGTTTAAAATACACCACAATGTGAGATTCACACAAGTTTAGTAAAGTCCTGATATTCAGTTCTATCATCTGAATTGAGTCTTCAATTCAGTTTGCTAGTCTTTTTTTTTTTTAATTTACTTATGCATCTTGACAAACTGACACACGTTATTTGGGGCACTAGTCCTGCATGAGATACTCTGAGCCTGCCAGGAAGAACCGAGTAAATTCTTCAAAAAAGATGCACCTTGTCTCAACAAAATTAATTTCTACCTTTGCTCAAGGTACCAAGGGCAGTCTAAAATCTGCTAAGTACCTCCTGACTTCAGGATTTTTATGGACACCACACAGACCTGAACCACAGCACAGAGGAACAGCTCCTCACTGACACTTGTTATTAAATGGCACATTATGAGAGCTGCCACTACTTCTCTTCTTGTTCAGAAACTCACAGAGCAGTAGGATGTAAAGGTGAAATTTTACCTGAAACACGGAGATGGCACACACTGTAACTAGGATCACTATTGTAACATCTACTTTAGGCGCCAATCTCCTGCGGTAGTAGTGGTAGTAATGCCTGTAATACTCTTCAGGATGATCCAGCATGTAGTCATAATCTTTACGTGTTTCTTCATCCTGCAGATGACATGAAAAACTCATTCAGGCTTAAATTCCCGTTTTCAATTGCTCTACTGTACATGTGTGTTACACCTCATTAAGGACCACGCTTCTGTAAAACTGGCAGCAGCCCAAGGGAGTATGAAACATAGAGGAAATTCGTTGTTTTCTCATATTTTCTATTAATTTGTTCTCACACTTATCTGCCCATGCACATATGATATGTTTAGTCCACATATGATATGTTTAGTCATAAAATGAATAAGCAGGCACTGTGCAAAGCCATTTAAAACTGGAAAACAGACAAGCAACTAAAATCCACAGTGTAGGTTGTTTAACTTCAGAATGGGAAGTCCAGCTGGACAGGAGTTAATAAGTATTGCTCAGGAAAAGATTTTCAGATGAAGAACCTATTAGGAAATTTACAAAACTTAAAGGAACTAGTTTTCAGGGCTATGGAAACTGTCCAATGGAAGGCCAATTCAAAACCTCATTGTTCTCATGTCTTCTGAGCTTTTCATCATTTTCCTCCATGTAATTGCAGAATGAGAAATATAATTTTGCCAGGCTCAACTGAATTCCTTACAAACTCTGTCCCTCCCTTCACTCCCGCAAAAAAAAAAAAAAAAAAAAGTTCCCTTTTCTATTCCCTTGTAGCCTTAAAACACTTACACGTCTCCTTCTTCCATTCCTGGGTTCCATCTTTGCCAAGTCACACATGCTTTGCCCTGAGAAGCCTTCCCTTACAGCTCACATACGCTACTCGAGTCACTGCTACTTGTAAAGGTATACCTCCAAGATAAAGCCTAGTCGGTCCGTTACAAATAAATAAATAAATAAATGAAATAAATAAATTTGAACTCATTCTAGACACAGAAGATTCTTCAAGAGCACTCCATCCTCCTTCCCGCACTCTCGGGCTGGCTACGGAGGGAGGATTTTTCGGGGTGTTTCTCCTCCCCTCCCTGACTGCTTACCGGAGCGGCTCCGGCCGCGGCGGCGGTCCCGCTCTCTCACCTTGAGGGTCTCGTAGGCGGCGGCGATGAGCAGGAACTTCTCGTGCGCCGCCTGCGCCCCGCTGCCCTCGCCGCCCGCGGGCTCCCCACGGTAGCGGTCGGGGTGGTACTGCCGGGCCAGCTGCCGGTAGGCGCGCGCGATCTCCGCCTTGCTGGCCTGCCGGCTGACGCCCAGCACCTCGTAGCAGACTCGGCGGCCGCAGTAGAGGCGGTCGGTGAGGCCCCGAGCCGGCCGCGGCAGCAGCGCCGCGCACAGGCACAGGCACAGCGCCCACCGCCCGCCCGGACACCACCGCGCCGCCGCCGCCGCCGCCGCCATTGCTCCGCCGCCGGGGCCGGGGCCGGGCCGGACCGCACTCGGCGCCGTGCGCGCGGCCGGGGGCGGGGCCGGCGCGGGAGGGCGGGGGCGCGACAGGGGGCGGGTCGCGACAGAGCCCGCGCTGCGACAGAGCCCGCGCTCGGCGGCGGCGCGGGGAGCGAGGGAGCGCGGCCTGCGCGGGGCGCCGAGCGCTGGGACCGCTCCTTTGTCCCCGATTTCTCACAGGCTGTGCCGGCCCGTTCTTCCAGCCGGCGGTGTGCCCTTGCGCTGCACCCACGCCAGCGGAATCCTGGGATGCATTCGGAAGAGCACTGCCAGCAGGTCGATGAGGTGATCCTGCCCCCTGTACTCAGCCCTAGTGAGGCCGTATCTGATCTGCCGTGTTCAGCTTCTGAGCTCCACAGCTCAAGAAAAACACGGAGATACTGGAAGGGGTCCAGAGGCCACAAAGCTGATTTGAGGTCTGAAGCATCTCCCTCATGAGGAGAGACTGCAGGAGCGGGGCCTGTTCTGTCTGGAGAAGAGATGACTGAGAGGAGATTTCATTAATGCACACAAATGTCTCAAAGGCAATGCCAAGAGGGTGGTGCCAGACTTTTCAGTGGTTCTCAGAGATAGTATGAGGAGCAAAGGCCATAAACACAAGAAGTTTCACTTCAACATGAGGAAGAACGTTACATTTAGAGTGGCAGAGCACTGGGACAGGCTGCTCAAGGAAGTCACAGAGAGAGTCTCCCTGTGTGGAGGTATTCAAAACCCACCTGAACACATTCCTGGGCCACGAGCTTTAGGTGACCCTTGCCATGGCAGGGGGGTTGGAGTGGGTGATCTCCAAATTTCCCTTCCAACCCTAATGATTCTGTGATTCTTCCAGGGAAGAAACTTTTGAAGTACTTCCTGAGCCTGTGCCTGGTTTAGGCTTGCTCCTGGCAGAGCTCAGGCTCTGACCGCCTGTCGTGTAGGGTCCAACAAAATTTAACTGGCTCCATGGCAAGGAATCATGGAGAACGCTCCTCCCGCTGCTGCTGCCCAAAGACACAACTGATAGGTGACCTCATCTATGTCTAGAAGTGTCCTAAGGGAGGGTGACAAGGTTCCACATGGACATGAAGAAGAATTTCTTTACTGGGCAGGTGACTGCACACTGGAACAGATTGCCCAAAGAGGTTGTGGAGTCTCCCTCACCTGAGAGATTCAAGGACTGCCTGGATGCAATCCTGTGCCATGTCTTCTAGGGTAGCCCTGCTTGAGCAGGGAGGTTGGACCAGATATGCTTCCAGCCTGGCCCATTCTGTGGTTCTGAGTGATTCTGTATGCACAGCTCCCTGAAATGGTGGCTTTGACAGCTCGGCTGCCACCTGTGATGTCCTCTACCCAAAGACTTCTCCTGGAGAGGAGAATTGCATCTCTGCTCTGGTGTAACCAGCAGGAACATCACCTCAGTGTTGGACCTTTCTTAGGAAAGCAGATATGGGCTTGATGCTGCAAATATTCACCACAAAAATAGTCAGCTCGTCAGACAGCATGTGCTTTTCTTCAAGCTAGAAAAGAGTGTGCTTCCCATGTGGCTGGTCTCCTCCTCTGCCTGTCTCCTTTCTGCAAAAATAAATGCTTAAAATTTCCATCAGTTGTGGATGGGTTCTGAAAAAAAAAAAAGGCCCACCTCTTTGCAGCTCATTACTCATTACAGCCCAGCCTCTCAGCACTGGAGGCTGTGAGTCAACTCTTCAGACCATAACCTTAAAAAATTGTGGTGGGTTGACCTGGGCTAGGTGGCTAGTGCCCATCAAGCTGCTCTATCACTTCCCCTTTTTGGCTGAATAGGAGAGAGAGAATAAGATGGAAAACGACACATTGGTTGAGATCAGGCAGTTTACTAAATCAAAAGCAATAATTTATGCACACACAAGCAAAGAGGAAGAAAATAATTTTATTCTTTGCTTCCCATCCACAAGCCACGTCTGGCCATTTCCTGCGCAGTGGGACATCAGGATTGTAGAGATTGCTTTGGAATGCAAACACTGTAAAAATGAATGCCCCCTGTTCCTCCTTTCTCCCTCAGCTTTTATATCTGAGCTGACATCAAATGCCATGGGATATGGCTTTGGTCAGTTTGGGTCAGCTGGCCTGGTTGTGTCCCCTCCCAGGATCTTGCTCACCCCCAGCCCCCTTGATGGAGGGAGGAATGTTGGAGAGACAGCGCTGGTGCTGTGCCAGTGCTGCTCAGCAATAGCCAAAACAGCGGTGTGTTATCAGCACCTTTCCATTATCAGTGCAAAGTGCAGCAAGGTGAGGGCTGCTGTGTGTGGGATCTCAGCACCTCAGGACTGATGTGCCGAGTCACCGAGACCACCCTTGGGGGGCTTGGAGGTCCTGGAATGTTGCCAGAAGTGTCTGGTGGCTGGACTTTGATCCTGCACGGGAGACGACACCTGTATGAGGATGGGAGGATTTCACTGGGATAAATGGTGGAGGGATAAGTTAATTAGAGTGTGAGACACAGGGTTTAGGATTTCTGTACAGGGGGGGTCTAGAGAAGTAAGATGGAGGAATTGGGGCGTGTCCTGTCCTTCTTCTTCTTCTTCTTGGCCTCCATCTTCTGTGGTGGTGGTGGCACTTTGGGATTGGTTCTTACTAAAAGTGCACTGGTCAATAAGGGTGAAAGGTATTGGGGAAAATAGGTAAATATTGTATACGTAACTTTGAGTATAAAGATAAGTGACCGCCCCGGGGGCGCTCAGTGTGCTCATGGCTGGCTGCTGAGCAGACCTCTGTCGGGCCGAGAGAAAATCTTTTAGATAAAAAACTAATAAACACTGAAGACCGAGAAAAAACCTGAAGCCTCTTTTCGTCCTTTGGAGCGTGGGCTGCCCAAGGCCACCCCGAGCCTTCCCAGGTCATTAAAACAGCCGAGAAAGAGATAGCTGTGAGGGAAATAGACTCCAGCTCAGATAGAAACATTGCACAGATGAAGCAAAAAGTGCTGCACAGAAGCTTTTTTTCCTGATTCGAGAAACAAGCTAGTCCTCTGACACCTGTCGCTTGAAGTCACGTCTGCCTTGGGACTGGCCCAGGAGCTTTCGGAAGGTACCACCATCTCTCCCCGTGCGCCTGCAGGAAGCGCTGAGGCAGGTGGGAGCGGGCGCCACGCTTCCAGAGGTGACCCAGCGACGCCTCGGCTGGGGCATGTTGCCAAGGTGCTCCTTACGGGGATCACACATGGCATGGCAGAGTTTGGGAGAAAGACGCGGTATGGTGGTCTCTCTGAGTAACCCCAGAACGGCAGGGGAGGAGGTCTAGGGAGCAGCTTTATCCCTTCAGGAAAAGGCTTTGGAATAGCGACTCGGTCGCGCCGGCCGAGGCGGGGGGGCGTGGCCCTGCCGCTCGGTGGGCGGGGCCTTTCCCGGCTGTAGGCGGGGCTCTCCGCCCTGCTTCTGGCGCACCCACGGCCGCGCGGGGGCGCTCTAGGCCGCTCCCGTCCCGTCCCATCCCATCCCTGCGCCGCCGTGCCGAGCGCGGAGCCGGCACGGCCGCCATGGAGGTCAGCGCGGACTCCGGTCAGTGCTGCCCCCATAAACCTCCTCCTCGGGGCCCGCCGCGCGGGGCGGCGGCGGCGGCGGGGCCGGGCCGTGTACGCGACGGGGGTGGGCGGTGGCGACGGCAGCTCTCTCTAAATATGAACTGGCGGTGACAGAAGAGCGGGAGCTTGCTGCTGTCGAGGGGAGCTGCCGGGAGCAGGAGGAGGAGGGGGTGGAGAGGGAGGAGGGGGAGGAGGAGGAGGAGAAGAAGAGACGCCGCCGCCGGCCCGGTTCCGGTGCCGGAGAGAGGGGGAGCTGCGGGGCGTCTCTCGCCGCCTCCCCTCCTTCCCCAGCCGGCAACATGGCCGCGGCCGCCCAGGACGAGCTCAGTAAGTGCTCGCGGCGCAGGGGCTTACAGCGGGGGCGGGCGGGCGGGCGACCCCCCCGGAGTTTCCCCGCAGCTTCCCCGCAGCGGGTCTCCTCTGCCGTGGGGCTCGGCCCCCGGCCCGGCCGGGCGGTGACGGCAGCGGGACCGGACCGGCCGTGGGAAGCCATCTCGGGAAGCGGAAACCGAGAGCAGCGGCACCTCCCGCGTCCCCGGCTCGTCCGCGGACACGCCGACTGCGTGACCTTGCGGGGAGGTGGCGGCGGCTCCTGGCCGGGACCGAGCTTGGGGTCGCCGGGACCACCGGCTCCGGGAGAGCGGCCTCCGCCCACCGCTCCTGTACGGACACTGGCGGCAGCGCCTCTGCCCGTCGGTGCTCTCGCCCTGCGCTGTGCTACTGCCGTGTTTGAACCACAGCAGCGGCGTGAGCACAACGCCGGCTGGCCCGTCCAGGGACGGGTTCGCCCCGAGTGCTGTGCCGGGCGGTGGGTGCGAGAGCGCTTCGCGGCCGCCCCTGCGGCGCTCGGCACATGACCGGAGGTGCCGCTGCCGCCGAGCATTCGAGACTGCGGAGCTCGGCCCTGCCTTCTTGTCATCTCCAGAACCCTTTCTCAGGGACTCTGGGAAAGCACCCGATCAGCTGCTCTGTGGAGAAGCTTATGGAACTTCAAAAAAAGCGGTTTCTCTTCCCTTGCGTTTCCTGCCTGACATAAAGATGGTTCTTATCTGTGAAGAGTTAATAGCTAGATAGCATATGACTCAGCCAAATGAGAGGGCCTTTGGTTGCCCTGAAATAGTACTTGGCAGTCGTCAGAGAGAAAGGGCAGAAGAAATACTTTGAGCATATTTGAGCACTATTGGCTTTCAGGACTAAAGAATTTCTGTGTGCTCTTTCTTCATTTGTTGTTTATTTTTTTCATTGTTGTCTGTTGGTTTTTTGGTTTTGTTTTTTTTTTTTTTTTTTTAATTGTGAGCTTCTGTGTAGACAACTTCCTAATTCTGCGCTTTGTTAGATGTTACTGGAACTAGGCTGAGTGATATGATAATGGGTGGCAATATTCCTTATGTAGCCAAGGTCCCATGGTGGAGTAGAGAAGAATCTTGATGCTGTACTGATCCTAGAACTGGAGGACCCAAATGCCAAGATATTTTTTCCATTGACACCTGGAATAAATTGATGTAAGGACACTGAAAGCTCTGTCATTGAAGAAATTTTGTTGTTAGATTTACAATGCTATCATGATTCCCCTTGGTGAAACCAGTCAGTGTGAGATCTTTTCCTTGTGACTCCTTGGCTTTTATGTGTGCGTACTCTGACTTTCCAAGCTCCAGATCTGATCCTGCAAAAAATTAGTCCCTCAGCCATGTGCCTGTTGCTGCACCGCCCTTTCTCTTAAGCTGGGCTAAAAAGACAAATATCCCTAGACTGAGATTCACATTAATAATTACATTATGTCATTCAGGTTATTTGACCATGACATCCTTCAAAAATGTGAGAGTTTTATTGGTTTGCTTAGGAATCTTTTCTTTGGGTGGGAGGAGGAATCTCTTCTTGGAAATTTCTTTTTGTTTAGTTTGGGTTTTTTGCGGTACCTCTCTGTGGCTGAATAGAAGGTACTGTAATCTTAAATAAAAATTTATTAAAGCTAATGGAAAAGAGAGTAATTTCATGTAGAGAAAGAGAGGGAAGCTAAGCCTCTATATGGGCTTGCTGTCATTTGTTACATTCAAATAGTTAAATTTCGGCATATTTGGAAAGAAATAATTTCTTTTTCAGGACTAGGACGACTAGTCCTGAAATAACAAAAGTGATTACCATTAGTTTTAGATTGGAGAACCAAGTTTCCTTGCTTTATATTCACATGGCTGTAGGAAGTTTTCATCTATAGCCCCTGTCAAACATGGAAACTCTGTGAATATGCTGTGTAAAGGATGCTTCTCATTTTAGAGGACAGGTTGTTTAAAGCATAAGATATGGCAATTTAAAAATTAATTCAAAATCAGTAAATTGTCCCTAAAGCTACGAGTTCAGATACAAGAAAGGCAAGATAATCTTGAGTAATACTAGTCATCCATTCAAATGGAGAAACTGTGACTGGAATATTGCAAATGGCAACATGGGTTCTGGTGTACTATTCCAGCTTTTACAATGAAAGAAGTGAATTAATAGAATGGGGAAAAACCATAGTATATCCCTCCTCCAACAGGCCTTCCTAGCCTTTTCCAGTCAAATCTTGTAAAACAACCTGCTGAGTGGCCTGTTCATACAAGTGCTCCCTTAAGTTTTTGGTTGTAGGCACACAAGGGGTTACTGGTAGAGACAAGAATAGCACCAGCAAATCCTGACTCACTGTTTGCTGCTATAATCATGCTAGTTATATTTTCTCCCAGTGTCTAATAACATTTGAACAAGAATTTGACTCCTATTTTAGTAGTTGAGCAGCAGATGGGAACTTTATTCTTCTGCGTGTGGAATAATGAAGAGTTACTTAGTTCTAGAGAGACAAAAGGGTGTGTTAGAGCTTTTCCTTTAGTAGGAACTTGCCCCTAAAACTACCCCTGCCATCCAGGAGGTGAAATTGAAATGCTTTTGCTCCCAGAACTCTTTATTTGATGTAGGGCCCTTTGGAGAAAATGTAGGGGGATGCTTGTGCCTGTAATGCTTCTGCAGTGTTCAGGTAATAGAGGAGGGTCTCAGGGGTTTTTGTCTGATTTACTGAAACCATTATAGAAATTATTTATTTTGTCGCAGTTCCACCACTCTGTCAAACTGATAGTTCTCAGGAAAGTGAAGATAAATTCTAACTTTGTGCACAGATCTGCTCTGTTTTGCAGACAACTCAGACACTCCTTTTAGTTCCTCACATGTTTTGTGGTTAACAGTCAAACTGTGAAGTACAGCTAGTTTGACATGTCCTAGCCCCAGCAGTTTCTCGAGTCAGTTTTCATAAAAGGAAGGGTGTGTTTTACTTGATACTCCGCTACACAAATGTGCATGCTGAGGGTTCTGTGTGGAATAACTGGTGTGCTGTATGTAATATCTAGAAATGCCAGAGGGAACTGATTTGAAATGGTACTGTGCTTGGCTGAACTGAGAGATTTCTGTGATAAAAATACAGATATACAGTGGCATAGCCAGGCTTTTTTTTTTCTTTTTCTTTTTGGTAATTAAAATAATGAGGGTAAACTCTTTGAATTCTTGGCTCTCTTGAGGTAGCTATTTTACTGTTTATCCATATTGTTATCCTTTTTCCCTCCTTGTCAGTCTCTCACTTATCTTTGACGAGCTCCATGTCAGTATTTACCAAATGGAAGGGAAGGGCATGTTTTTCCTGAGAGCAGGCTGTGGGGTTTTACTGTTACCTTGGGTGACCACAGGGTTAGTTCTGAAGTAACAAAATGTAAAATAATGCTCATTCTTTTATGGGTGGTATTGCAGGATTTGGAAGTTAGTGTCTCATTGTCAATGTAGGTTTTTTGTAGAGTTTTTATGCATTATCTGTGTTTTGAAAGTGATTCCTTTCTTTTTTGTCTTTGCAAGGTTGTTAAGTGCTGAAACCAGTGTTCCTCCTTGTAGTCATAAATGGAGATTGGAAAGAACCAGAAGTGAAACATGTGTTTCCTCACAGATAGGTAGCTACATTGCCATGGTAACTTGGGAATTGCAGATTCCAAATATACCATGTCAGTTTACATGAATTGAACACTGGTGTTGGAAATAGAGATACAAAGATACATCTTGTTTTTCTGCCCCTTGTTTCTTTTATATACGATGGAAGGAAATGTTTTCTTCATATGCAATGCCTTTTGTTCAGTTCTCCATATTTATCTTTGTCTTCTTGTAAGCACCTTTTTTTTCCTCAAAAAAGTGACACAAAATTGGTGAAAGTACATTTTTTGTGAAAGTACTACACAGCACCATGAAAAGAAGTGATTGTGCCAAAATATGTGAATATCTCTTTCAAATTCTGCATGGATTTAGTTGTCTGTATTTTAAAAGTAAATCTACTTACTGACTTTTTTACTCAAGCACCTTATTCTTTGTTGTATTGTGCTTTTTAATCCATAGTAAAATGCTAACTGTCATAGCTGTGGCACACGTATGATTTTTCTAAGATTGGTTTCCAGCTGCTAAGGCTTTTTGCAAACAGTTTTTGTCCTTTCTGCCCGACCCCCCAATCCTCCTTGGTATGTAGTAAAGCAAGTTAGACATCTTGCTTCACTTATTTTCTACTATCAGATAAGCTCCTAAAAATTGCAGTAGTGCAGTTTTTCAGTTGGTAGTAGGGGCTGTAGAATCAGATGGAGAAGATTTTAGCTCTATACTTAAAACTTTGGAAATGCATGACATGGGGAATTGAGACCAGTTGCAAACGAGCTGTATTGTTTGATGTCTGGCCCATAGTGGTCTGTTTGCTGGCTGTGAAGAGACATTCAGGGAAAGGCACTTTCCTCATGCCAGCCAGGAGGTCTGCTGCACACAGGAAGACAGGACACAGCATTTGAGATGCAGATACTTCATCTACAATTACTTTTCTGGGCCATTGAGTGTGGTGCTTTAAATCACCAGTGTTTATGATTTCCTGTAATGAATGCTGTCAGCTTGAGAGATGGTCTTAATTGTTAGTAAAATAAAAACCATGGAGGAAATGTTTGATGTACAAAACTTGGGAGGTTTTTATAGCTCTTTGTTTTCCGGTCCCACTGCTATGGATACAGCCTGCATCAGCAGCATGAGAGAGTACTCTGACAAACTCCTGGCCAGTTTCTTAACTACATCCAGGTACCAGTATCCTTGAATTGGCTGAAGAGTCTTGTTATGATTATGGTTAAAGAAGAATATCTGATGACAGTATTAGGGCTTAAATGACTTTGCAGCAGAGGTATGAGCAAAGTAATAAACTTATCTCACAGACAGCTTTTTTCCCTCCTGATTTCTATTATTATTGCTCTTGATATTATTATTATTTCAACCATTCTGGTTGTTGCTTGAAACGAGAATAATGGAGGAAGCTGGAAGTGGGGCAGGTGCTTGCAATTCAGTGCATTGCTGCATTTCCTGAGAGCACATGCAAAGTGCACTCGGTCAGTTTCTCTCCCTTTGAGAAGGTCTGTGTGCCCTCCAGTGGCTACCAACAAATGGCTTTGGAACTAACTTCGGTTGTGTTTCCTTACACTTCTTTTTGATCTGTTGCAATATTAAAGAACATGTTGAGAAAGTTCCTCAGTTGACTTGCTTGAGAGTGATGGATCTGCAGTGTTCTCCTGGAGTTCTAGGTCCAAGGGGAAAGATTTTATAGTTTTTATTAATTGTTAGAGTAGAGTAATTTTAGCTGCTTGATGTGACTTCTGTAGTCCCTTACTGCCTGTGTGGTAGTGAGACACCAAGGAGGTTCTTGAATAGGGGCTCATTGGGAAGGGAGGAACAGGAGGGGTGGGGGAAGGATGACCCGAGAAGGAAGGTGAAAAGAAGTCAAATATCATGATTTTTATAAAAATTGAAACATGAGATAAGTGTTATAGAGCCATTGACTAGCTGACACCTGAGTCGTCTGTGAAATCAGTCTGAAATGAGATTGACTCATATCTTCAGTTTATTGTATAGATGCTGCAGAGTTTTGGCAGTAGTTTCCTTGACAGTAAAATTTCATCGTCTGTCTGTTCAGTTGGCTGTCATATTTGCTCAGTAGAAAATGAAATTTTGGAAGTGGTATGTTTGTGTTTAATCTGCATCTAGCAGAGGAGGAGTGGTGCTATGAATGCAGGGATAGCACAGGTTTTAAAAATAGGACAGTAAAAGCTTCTGAAGCCAAATCATCATAGGTTTGCTGGTTAGAGCTGTATTTGCATTTCAACATCCCTTTTTTTCACTTTGGTTCTAACGATATCCATTCACCTGAGTCTTTACTGCTGCCCTGTACCAGTGCTTTTTTTTCTTTTTTTTTCCCCCACTGTAGTTGTTTACAGTCAGCTTGATAATCCTCCTCTGCTGAAGGAGGCCTCTCTTGGTCTCCCTCTAATCTCAGCTCACCATAGGTCACTTTACATTAGTCTTTGGGGAAATACTTCCTCTTGGTAAGATGTCTTAAGACCTTTAGTCTTTCAAATGCATTGGGTCTCCTTGCTCCCTTGGGTCTGGGCTTCATTGCTGCAGGATGAAAAACATGCTTTTGGTCCTGTGCACAAGAACTCTGCTCGGTCCAGCTGTTGGGAATGCTGCTGTTGTTGGGGAAGCTTTGCTTGCTTCTGGTGTAGCTGTTGGGGCAGCTGCATGCTGGCACTTAAAATAAGGACTTTCAACCTTGTTTTTATAAAAACAAATGATCCTCAGCCTTTGTGCTTGAGCTATTGGTGGAAGATTTTGCTGTCATCTGTTTTTATGAAATGATTTTTTGTTCATTCCTTTCTGGATTTGGAGAGTAGATCAGCTGGCCAGAGGAAGGCAGGTTGAAACACCCCAGCTTTGTGGCGTGATAGTAGGATCACAACAGTGTATCCTGCATTTCATGCTTGTGCTCTTACTCCTATTGATGATAGTGCTGTGAAAACAGTTCAGCTACTTAAAACAAACAAGTAACTGGCTCAGCCAACATTTGTTCAGATTTTCTGGGAGACCCAAGTGCCCCAGTGGACAGGTGCTGAACAGGTTAGCCTGTGTCAAGATGTTGTATGAATACTCCTGTAACCCTAACTTAGGCGTATCAAATTTACCCTGGAACAGTTGTCTCAAGCTTCAAAAATCTGATTTTTCACTAAATTGTTTCTTGTGTTTTCTGGTGTGTGGACTGTACATGCAAAGGCAGCCTTAATTGTTTTTGTCTTTGGTAGGAGAGGTCTTGTACTTGTGAAAGCTAGTACTAGAAGCCATGAGGCTGGATTCTACCATGAATTGTTTTCTTGTGTTAAAAATCTGTGATGAGTGCTTTTGAGATACAAGTACTCTAATGACATTGTGCAGCATTTCTTTTAAGTCCATTAGGGGATGTTCAGAAAAAGTTTTTGTGCTACAGAAATTTTGAGTTTCAACCAGTTTCTCTTTTTCTTTTTTCTTTCTTTAATTAATTGCAGATCAGCTGGAGCGCGTGTTCTTACGTCTTGGCCATGCAGAAACAGATGAGCAGTTACAGAACATTATTTCCAAATTCCTACCCCCTGTTCTCCTCAAGCTGTCCAGCACACAGGAAGGAGTTCGCAAAAAGGTAAGGGTTCAGTTTATCATAAAGATATATTGTCCTGGTCAGGGAGAAGGAAATGCCTGTGATGTATCATGGTTTGCTATGCTTGCATGTTCTCTGTTGAGAAAATTACTCTTTGAGGAAATTTTATCATTACCGTAATAGAGAATTGGTTCATTACACCTGTTATAGCTTAAACAAAACAGTTAGTGCTTGTGTCAGCACGGGTTTTGCAGATGTGTGGAGGCTGTATTTGTTTCCACTTGAGGCCAGCTAGCTCCGAGTTAGCTTGGGAGCAAGGCTTGCTGCCATAGGGACGGTTGCCTTGGCTTCCAGGGCTGTTGTGCTTCCACCTGACTTAGGGCACGTGTGAAGCAAGCTGCCTTCTGTGCACAAAATACCATGAAGCCATACTCATTGATGTCATTCACTTGACTGATAACTGGAATAAGAGCAAGAACCAAGTTATTTTGAAGATGGACTGTCATACCTACCTGAAAAAAATCAGTTCTGTGGTACATAAGACAGCTTTATCACAAAATATATTCAGGTACCTTACTTAATATGTACCAAAAGTGTTTGGTTTTTGCCTGTAACCGGGCATAAGGAGCAAGGACCAAGCAGTTTTAGAGGTGGAATTTAATATGTAACTATCAGCGTTCAGTTTCAGGGGAATTCAGTTTCCTACATTAGGTTTTAGGTC
The DNA here is from genome assembly GCF_028018845.1 of Melospiza georgiana. NCBI lineage: Eukaryota > Metazoa > Chordata > Aves > Passeriformes > Passerellidae > Melospiza > Melospiza georgiana. The sequence goes on from NC_080465.1 coordinate 14,298,058, forward strand.
TGGTAATAGGAGTGGAGTGGAATGTTCTAGAGTAGAGTGCAGGTGAGGTGTAGGGGGTTAGTGGTGGAAAAGAAGTTTTTCATAAGTTCCTCTGTCTTGTAGAAATAGGGAAATGATCATACTGTCACTGCATTTATAAGTAGATTTCAGAACCTGCAAGTTACTGAAGCATAGATTTTTCTCAAAGTTTTGCACAAAACATGTCTCTAAGAGTGATTACATGAAAGTGGATCTGTAGAAATCCTGGATGTTCCTCTGACAGCCCTGGAGGACTCGAGACCCTGGCAGAGGGCTCAGAGACCTTGTTATCAGTCAAAGACACCTGTGCCTTTGATTTTAGCCCATGGAAACAATTACCAATTTTGTGCGAAGAGTTACAAACCACAAGAGTTTGAATAGAATGATAGTGAATTTATCACTGTGTGAAAATGTAGAATTTTGGGGTTTTATAATGGTTCTGGAGGCAAGATGGAGGGATTTGGGCATGTCCTGTCCTTCCTCCTGTTTCTTCTTAGCCTCCATCTTCTGCTGTGATGGCATTTTTGGATTGGTTTAGAGTAGAGACAGACTGTCTAACATAGGTGATGTTAGACAAAAATTATTGTAAATAAAGTACACGTAGTTTTTAGCATAAAAAGATAACACTGCCCTGAGGGCAGTCAGTGTGCCTGAACCTGACCTGCCAGACAGATCTCGGTGGGTTGGAGAAGGAGTGTGTTAGATAAGAGAAAGTAAACAACCTTGAGAACGAGAGCCAAGGAATCCTGTCGTCTTCTTCGGTCTTGGGGCTGGGAAAAAGAGACTTTCTAACACCTTGGGGTCATCTCAACACCAGAGACCTTGTCATGGATCCATGGATGTCATGCCATTCCACTGTGTTTAAGGACAGATACTCCAACTCAGATGGGGCTTTCTTCTGAATACCTGCTTACCATGTGTACTTGAAGCTGTGCTGAAAGGCATTTAACCAGCTGGTGAAATTTCCTAGGGTATTTTTGTGTTATCTTTTCTCTCTAACCTGAAATCTATTGTCAGTTATTTGGGAGTGTTGGAAGATTCAGGAAAGGGGGAGGACTAGTCTTTTGAAAATTAAAGTTAAAGAAGCCTCTTGAAATCACAAGCCTACTTAAGGGTGTATTGTAGTGGTAGCCGTTAACAGTTTTTACATGAGAGTGAATAATGAAATAGAATGCTTTTCTTCTTCCTTTTAGGTGTTTAAACTCTTGATTTTCATTCTCACCAGATGTTTATAATACAAGCAATTATAGCACTTGATCATTTGAACATGTTTCTTGAGTTCTGTCTAAGTATCTCCTACCCTTTCTCAGAGAGATCTTTGTAGACAGGTTTTTTTTCCTCTCTGAAATAGTATGAATTTGTAACTGTTGCAGTAAATTTACAGCAGCAAAATTTGGAAGCTGTCAGTGTTACTTAGTTTGTTAGTTTCTCTCTGATAAACAAAGTTTTGATCACATGCTTGCACTCAGCTCTGCAGTTTCTCTGGATTATAACTGGACATTATTTTGTTTGAGACCTAGTCATGGAATGGATGTAAAGATGGTGTCTAAGAGGCTGCTCATATGCAGCTCAGCATCCATATGGTTCTGCAGTTTCCATTTTGGGCTTCAGTGACAGCATATTATGACCAAGGCAATGATCCCTTGAAAACACAGGACACCCTGTTGCTTTGGCTTGAATTGTTTGAAGTCAACATGAATCTAGGAGTGGCTCTGACTGGTTTTGCCGCAACTGAATTGACTTCATCTAATTCACTTACATTTTTTTGAGAATCTAATGAAGTTTGCAAGCAACATGCAGATGTTCAGTGTGATTTCTCAGAATGGATAATGGTTCCAGAGTAGAAATTGTAGTTTTTCAATTTTCTTCATTCAGTTATGATACTTCCTTCAGGAGATTTACAATTGGCACTTTAATGATGCTAAGAAACTACCTAGTGGGATTGTAGAATCATGGGATAATTCAGGACTTTAGAAGGTCTCCAGACCAATCTCCTATTTAAAACAGTCCATTACAAGTTCAGTTTGGGATGAAGGTGAAGGTTTTATCAAGATGGGTTGTGGAAAACCTCTGAGAATAAAAACTGTACAAACCATCTGGGCCCGAACTTCACTGCTTGATAATCTTCATCATGAGGGAATACCACAGTGCACCTCTCTTGTTTCTACACACTCTGGCCCCAGCTTTGCTTTGCTGTCTGCTCCCCTCGAGCATCTGCCTGTTCCCATTGGCATTGCTGCTGGAGCTCTCCCCTCCCAGGCAGGACTGCACATTGCTTCTGCCTGGCATTCACAGCGCCCCTGTTGGCTTCTCCTCTTGTTTGGAGGATTACAGTTCTGTTATGTTCCACTCCAAACAGTTCTCATACACTTATTTGATAACTTTTTTATGGGTGTGGATGTTTTTTTTTGCCTGCTTTGTGAATTTGAGTTATTCTGCAGCTCAGTATAGAGCAGGGGTACAGATTTCCAAGCCAGATACAGTTTTGACAGATAGTAACCAAACTGTGGAGAGAACTGGTCATCTTCAGTAATCCTTTCTTTTATTTCTGTTGATAGATGTTATTGATTGTGGTGTGGTTTGGGACTTTGGTGTTTGTCTTAACAGTGGCATCGTTTCAAGATAATATAAATGATGGCTGCTGATTTCTTACAAATTAAATAATCACTTAGATCAGGCCTGGTTTGCTTATACTAAGCCTGTCTAATGGATTATGGTTGATGATTAGACCCCAGATTAGCAACATTAATGGTGGTTCTTTCAAGTTTGTTTGTTTATTTTTTTTTCCTTCCTGTCAGGTCATGGAGCTGCTGGTTCATCTGAATAAGCGCATCAAAAGTCGACCAAAAATTCAGCTTCCAGTAGAGACACTGCTAGTTCAATATCAAGATCCTTCTGCAGTGTCATTTGTCACTGTAAGTGTTCTTCTAAGATTGTTTGCTGCTTTACTTTAGCAAGCAGAATAGTCTTTAAAGCTCCTGTATTTAGCTCTGTCAGTTTTCCTAGCAAGTATGTAATTGTTAATGAGGTTGATGTTTTAAGAGCTTTTTTTTATATTCAGTTTTATAGTCTGGTGTGGGTGAAACTTGGTTTCATAAAGCATTTTGCTGTTCAAATTAGACAGCTACTCTTGATATTTCATGGTTGCATGAATCGTCATTGCTTGTATTGTGAAGGGTCTGTTCATTGGTAAAAGCTGCATTTTGCAAGCAGCTACCAATCCTTATCCTGATATCTGCAGGATCAGAGTTTTACTTAAAACACCATTATCTCTTTGAACTCATGAGGACCTGTATTTTTATGTGGTTTTAGGGTCAGGACTGTAGCTGAGCAAGATGAAAAAAATGTTATTTTATAGATTGTGAAACTTTCACAGATTATTTCATTCAATCTAATTTAAAAAGTGAAAATAGTTTTATAATGTTTTTCCAAAACTATGAGGCAGTTTACATTTAAGTTTTTATAGGTCTCTTGCAAATCATCATCATGAAACAAAAGTGATTAAATCATAGGGAAACTTTGTACTTTTTGTTTTACTGTTAAGTCCTGTGTGTAGCATAAATTAAAAATATGACATGTTAGAAATGTATGGAGAAATATTTAGACTTTAAACAGCAGTGACATACATGAAAGTAGTTTTAGGTTGTCCTCAGCAAGTGGCTTTATCTGGAATTCACATTTTAGAAATGACCAAGACTTCTGGAGTGCATATGTCCTGTAGAGCAAAACAAACCATCTTGTTTAGAGACATACTTGACAAACTCTGTATTTGGCTGTACTTGTCAAAAGATCTTGTCATTCATGTATCTCAGCAATGCATATTCCTTTGCATCATAAGGCTTCATAGCATTTTAACTCAGGTGTCGTCTACAAAGTAGTGTATGTACTACAGCACTCCTCTTTGGCACTGCTTTCAGCCAGGTCACGGAACACAACTCTTACCTCTGCAGTTCTTGGCTGGATTTAGGTGAACAGCATGGTCCAGTATTCAGTATTGCTCTGCTGTGCTGCCCTGTCACTGGATGCTAACTGCATTTGCTGCTTTTAAATGAGGTGATTTAGAAACATGTTTTTAAGAGAAATATTGTCTATGCTGCTGACTTTGTATTTATTCAATATTGTATTCTATTTTATTTCAGAAATAGGTAAGAGAGATCATTACATTTGCTTTATTTTAAGCTGTTGCTTAGTTGCAGGTGCTTTTGGTGAAATTGACAGTGAAAAAGACATACCAGAGAGAGCTTTTTTCATTGTTTTTTTTCCACCTTTTAAAGCAGAGGCCCAGCAAGACCTGCTTGGACTAGTCCTTGCCGAGTCTTCACTATATGGTTGTCAATCTGATAGGTCTTGGACTTAAGAAATTGGTCTTGCAAAACATATGTCGTTTCCAATACCCAATTATGTAACAGAACATACAACAAGAGTTTAAGGAACACATACTTCTTTTCCATTGCTGCAATGTGCTTTTTCTACCCCTTTAGAATTTTACCATAATTTATGTTAAGATGGGATACCCCCGTCTGCCTGTGGAAAAACAATGTGAATTGGCTCCAACCCTTCTCACTGCCATGGAAGGGAAACCTCAGCCACAACAAGACAGGTATGACTTCTTAGTCTTGGAGTGAATTTTGTTGGTATTGATTTAGTAAAATAATTTATATTAGTTGTTTAAAGATTTCTTTTCCTTAGTGCTGTCTTCATGACTTAGGATGTTCTTGCCATGTACAATTTGGATCAGTAAATCAGTTATTTGAGTGGTACAAGAAATTGTTATGGTCTAAAGCTGTAATAATATACAGAATCTGCAGCAGCAGACTCCCTATATGATAAGAGGGAGTGTTATTATGGAAGTGAAATGCCTGTCCATATCCCCCATGCATCTTCATCAAGTTGTGGTTTCCAGCTTAAGGCCAGACCTTCAGTAGATGCCCTCTGACCAGCTGCAGGAGCAGTGCTAGATGTCTCAGATTGGCCATTCTAAATTGAGAGGTAGTGTTTCAAGTAAGTAGGAGTTCTAGCTAAGTTGTAATATGTGAAAAAAAGAGTGTTGGGAACTGCTGTATACTAAGAATCTCTATGGGTGGTCCTGGTTCTTACCTACACTGAGATGAGTTTCAACTGTGTTGGTATTGCAAAATGTCATTAAAATTATGTCTTCATTCACTCTACATACTGTAATGGTGTAAAAATATTTTTAAATTACATTACTGGAAGGTCTTGAGTAAAATCTTGTTCCATTCATTAGATTAGTGTGAAAATACTTGAAGTATGTTTTTTCTCTGTTGAAAAGGCAAGTACATGAGTGAAGAGACCTTTGGAAAATCCGGCTGTACTGCTAGACGTTCGCCAGTGTGTTTTAAGGATGAGACAGCCCTATTCTGTATTTTGTGGCATAATTGTGAAACTGTCAAAAATCTGGACAAAGACAGTGACTTTATCTCTCCAGATGTCTGCATGCATGCAGACACATCTATTCCATTTTAAGGACATATCCTAATTTATCTTCTGCTTTCCATTTTTAAGTACATTAGGTGGTAAATAGAAGCCACTGGGTTGTGAATATGTTCAACTTTGTTAAGATTCTCTTTTTTTTTTGCTCTTAAGAAAGGGGTTTGTTGTAAAAGGTTTCTCTCTTGTATGTTATAAGTAAACAGGTGTGGTTTTTTAAATGGTTGCAGTAAATGTAATTGTTTTTCAGCCTAATGCATCTTCTAATACCAACCCTTTTTCACATGAAATACCCTGCTGAACCACTGAAAGCAGCAGCTTCTCCATTTAATCTTGCTGAAAAACCAAAGACTGTACAGCTGCTTTTGGACTTTATGTTGGATGTTCTTCTTATGCCTTATGGGTGAGTTGATACCAGTCTTCTCTAGCATTGATGTGTTCTTTATGTGTGAAACAGTACAAGCTACACCCTTGAAAACACATTTAAAGTGTGCTGTTACTTCCTAGCTCAAATGAAATCAGTAGAAAAGTACAAAAGAAGTTGATAATTGTAATAACGAGATAGCCAACCCTTTCAAAGAGAAGCCTGACAAAAATGTGTGCCATCTTTCTGCTGTTGAGTTTTAAGGCTTATTGTTCTGAGATCATAAGCAAGAATAATCTCTAAAAACGTGTGCTTTCTAGAGTTGAACCTTTGAAAACAATTGGTCTTCTGTCTGTGTTTTGGTGAAAAATGTTCACACTGCAGTGATGTTGTCTTAGTGTGAACACTGTTTTTGAAAACAAGAAGAATGTGCAGAACAACTTGAATTTACTGATCACTGCTTGTTAGGAGCCTTCTAGTGTCTAAAATCAATACTTTCTCAAAATGTTTTCCCAGTAACTGTTTTTAGGGTGTTTTTGTGTCTTTGTATTGCTAGGGGAGTTTTTGCTTTGGAAAAAAAATAGAAATAGTTTTGATGGATGAACGTGTTTCTATTTTTTTTCTGGCAATATAAGTCTCATAGGATTGGTGCCAGTATGATCTATTTGATCATATTTCTTGCTCACCGGAATGGATTATCCTGAAGGAATGAATTTAAAATAGCAAGCCCATGGTCTTTCTCCATGTCCATTTGTTGGGGGCCATGCTTTCCATCAGATAATTAGGGGAGCACTTCCCTTTCATTTGAATATACAGAATCTTGCATCACACAGTTTCAAATACCTGTTCTTCTGTTCATGATTCACACTCTTCAGTTGGCTCAGGTTAATTGCACTTAGTGTCATCCATTGCTGTAGCTTCAGCAGATGAATCCTTGGGCTTTCCAGTGAGACTTCAGTCCCTTCCACACTTTACTACTCTGGCCAAGCATGCGTTTTTAAATCACAGAATCATTTAGTTTGAAAGAGACCTCTGAGAAAACACTCAGAGACACTGAAAGTAGGAGGTGAACGTTTTAATTTTCTTTCCAGAAGGTGCTAGAGAGTGTCTTGAGTTAGCTTGTGGTTCTGGTTGTCTGTCTCTTGAAGTCTTGCTCCCTGAGGTGAAGCTGTTTGCAGTGGTTCACAGCTAATTTATGCTTGTTAGAACTTGGTCCATCATTTTCCAGTTGTGATTTAGCCTTACCAGTTTGCTGCAGTAAAGGAAACAGAAAGCTTAACTGTAGTGTTTAAAGCTCATAATACAGTGTTTAAAGTTTTAACTAATGAGACTTGGAATTAATTCCTGTTGTTGAGATTGTTTACCTTTTTGTTGCCTGTGTGCTGAATGCAAGGTGGGAGACTGGCTGGGGCAAAAGAATTCTTGCTGGTCTCTGCAGTGCAATTTTGAGGCCATTTGGCCATCTTCCAAGGATACATGGAGCAGTGGTGTGGCTTTTATAAAAGCACGAAGGTGAGCACAGGGCAGCTGCGCTAGCCAGTCTTGTGAAAGAGCAAGCTCCATAAACGTTTTTTTATTTTTGCTTTCCTTCTCTCCCCAGTATTAAAACTACCATTTTCCAAAACAATATCTCATTTATTATTTTACATCAGGATGTTTCCTGCCACTTGTGCTGCATAGGCTTCATTGTTTCCCGTGTTAGGTTTGTATTTTTTATAGAAATTGTACAAATGTTATTGGAGCTTTTAACATGAGTTTCATGTTATACAGCATGAGTATTTAGTTCTAATACAAAATAAATAATTTTTTTCTGGTTTGTAAGCTAAGGTCTCTTTCTGGAAATGCCAGTGGACCCTTCCCTTTTCTAACTGAAGTTTGTTTTCGTTTACAATGACATTGTTATGGCTCTGGCAGAATTTGTGGGGATAATTGGCAGCAGAGCCTCAAATTCTATCTTATATTAGAGTCATGGGATTAATTAGAGAAAAATAATCAAGTTGGACAATTTATGTGTCTTTCTCAATTCCAGAATCTAATTCAGCTGATAATGTGGATTGGAAAAGGCTCTAATAAAAATCTTTCCCTGCCTGCTTAGGTTTGTATTGAATGAATCTCAAAGTCGACAAAACGTGCCCTCGGCCCAGGGGTCTTCATCAAGTAGTGTGGGAGGTCCTGGAATCCCTCAGCCACCTCCAGGAATGAGCTTTTATGCAGCTAAAAGGGTTATTGGAGATAGTCCATGGACACCAGAGCTGCTAGAACAGGTATTTAGAGCTGTGGGGCTGGTCTGTGGTGAATTGTGGGTGAAATGCTAATGGGACAGTTGCAGATGGAGGAATGGAAAGCTGGAGGGAAAATATGTAACTGATTCTGACCAGGTCTTTAGTTGCCCTGAGGGAATTTACTGAGGAATTTTGCATGATGCCTTTAGGAATTTAGCCGGGGAGGAAGGTGATTGGGAAGCAGCCGTGACTGCAGCCTACTCTTGTGTTTTGCTCCGAAAGGTTGCAACAGTGTCTTCCGAAGCATCCCTTTTCAGCAGTGGTGTAACAGAGTATCCCATAATGGTGATGCTGGTACTTGCTGCAGATGACTTCCACCGGAGTCAAGCTAAGAGAGGGAGAGCATGTGAACTTCTCCTTAAGCAAGCAGAAGCCATGATTTGAGACAGCTGAGGTGCTACAGTTACTGTAACATCCGATTTCTTGTCAGTAACCCTGCTTTTCCCTGGTGTTGAACAGTGTAAGCTGGGGATAGTGAAGTTCATTGAGGCTGAGCAAGTGCCCGAACTTGAAGCTGTTATACATCTGGTTGTAGCCTCCAGTGATACAAGACACAGTGTTGCCACTGCAGCAGACCTTGAACTAAAGAGCAAGCAAAGGTAAGGTCTGGATGGTTGGAAAAGATGGTGTTAGTATTCCTGAAACAGCTATTGCAATGAATGTAGTGCTCCAGAGAGACTGTGCTGGAGGTGAGGAAGGCTGAGGTTCCCTGTATATGTGTGAAGCTGCCATGTCTTCCCACTGGGCTGGGAATTATGTGGTTTGCAGTCTTGCAGCTGGAAATGTCATTTGTCTTCAAAGATGATACTTTAGTTGTGTGGGTTTGATCAATTTTGGCATCACTTTTGAGCCATTTTCTTACCAAATCATAAAAAATAGTGGTGGTTTCCGCTATACACATTGCCCCCTGTGTATTATCAGTTGTCAATAAAGCTTTAGTAAATGATTCCCAGAAAAGTATACTTTCATTTAATTTATTAGGAGAGTAAAGAGACTAATTGTGAAATGGATCATAGTTTAGAAAGTTCGGCAAACACTGTTGTCAGTTATTACTGAAGCTTCTGCTCACCTGCAGTTTGCCCCTCATCATGTAAAAGACAATGCTTCTGTCTTTAACTCATCAAGAGGCCAGAGTAATGGCTGTTGATACTGTTTGCTGAGACATTGACAATGGGAGATTTGCTAGCTCATGTAGGAGCCTGGAGCAAGACAGGGCCATCTTTGAAATATGTAGGTGGCTTCTGTAGAAGTATTTAACATGGAGTCAGATTTTCCATGTGAAAAAAGTCTTCTGCAGCTGAAGTTGTTCAGGTGCCTCAGTTGTGACAGGTGAGATGATTGTATTAAATGATGAAGCATGATTAAGAAAGCTGGTCTCTCCTTCTTCTCTTATGTTTCCTTCTAATGAGAAAGATGTCCAGAGAGAAAAAGAACTGTGTGGACAATATGTAATGTTAAATGTCTTTTATAATAGACATTTATAATACCTGGTTCAAAGATTACTGATATTACCATGGTCTGTATGTCTTGTTTCAGTAGCAGAGAAGGGAGCATGTAAGTTCTAACAAATTACTTGCTATCATGTTGTCAGAAATTGTTAAAGTGTAATTAGTTCACATTCTTTATGAGTATATATTATGTGGATGTGGGAAAAGAGGTCAGAAGTCAAACTGTGAAATTCTATGTAAATTTTAGGACTGATATGAATATGATGCAAAATGCTGTATTTTAAGAAGTAGTCAAAGGTCAGAATCATAACGTGATTTTGTTCAATATGGTTTTTTCCTTCAGTTTAATTGACTGGAATAATCCTGCTATCATCAACAAAATGTATAAAGTGTATCTTGGGGATATACCACTGAAAACCAAGGAGGTAAGATTTGCCTCCAGAGTTGTCTATCTTCTTAATTGCTGAAGAAGTAATATTAGTTGTCTTACTTTAAAAGTAAAAAACATATTTGCGTTTCTTTAATCTATCACTTCCTTTGATATCTACTTTCACTGAATATTTATGCTATTTGAATAATATTTTTCTCTGTGCCAGTGTGTTCTGATTTGTAGCAGAAAGTAATTTACTGTTGTCCAGAGATGCACTGTTTAATCTCTGTTTCTGACAGGGTTCTGTGCTGAAACCAGAAATGAAACGAGAGTCAGTCAGCACCCGTGTTAAATTAAAGATAGTTCCTCATCTTCTACGATCCCGGCAAGCTGCGGAAATGTTCCCAGCTAACATTCAGGTGATGCATATTTTCCAAAGCTACACTTCCTAATAAGTTTGATGATACAGTTCCTCCAGTACTTAGAGTTAGGAAGCATTGTTACTGATTACAGTGTTTAAAGAAGAGGGGGAATGAAAATCTTTGAAAGTGAACCAGACACTCTGTAATCAGCTCCTTCCTTTTTGTCAGGTGGTGTACGATGGACTCTTTGGTGCAAACACAAATGCAAAACTGAGAAGTCTGTCTTTGCAGTTTGTACATCATATTTGTGTCATGTAAGTAGTTCAGAGAGCACAGTGTTTCTTAGCTATTTACCTAGAAGCCACTCTGTTTAATAAAGATATAACTGAACCAATGAGTCCTAAAACGCAGGGCAAGTAGGGGTTTCTTTTTACTTAATCTGGAAAGCTCAGTGTGTCTGTGCTTGCACACAGGAAGTTGTAATATCTGATCTTAACACAGTCAAGAGAAGTGATACTAGAGAACAACCTTTTCAGGGATGCAAAAGATAATATTTTGTGGGTTTCTCTAATTGCAGTTGTCCAGAGAGTAAAATAAAGCCCTTAGGTCCAGTGCTTTTAAATGGACTTACAAAGCTGATCAATGAATACAAAGAGGTAAGATGAAAAATTTTTTACTATAATTCTTCATGTGAATACAAGCAAAAGTTAAATTTATTTATGATGGGAACTGATGTATCTTTTTTTGTGTTTGCTTGAGAGGTTGCTGGAGAATATCTTTTAAGAATTTTGTTGGAAGAGAAGCAGATATTTTAAAATGCTATATAGCAAAACTGTTTTATTTATGTAACACTGATAGATATGTGCTTGGGCACCATTTGCAAAATCTATAGAAAGTAATAGTGCTAGTAATATAAAGAGAGAAATCAAAGTAGTATCTAGCTGCCCTTACTCTGGAGCACACAAAGACCTCAACTCTGGATGTTTATCCCATTGTGTTAAGCATCTGTATAGGCCTGCTTGTTATACATTCCAACCTATTTATCCAGGGATAGTATTACTGTGAGAAGGGTTTTACCAAAGAGAACTGCAATACTAGTCTGGCCTGATGAGATGTTTCCAGTGCCATTTCAAAAGTCAAATTCTCCATGATACTCCTACATGTACCATAGAAAGGGCAGATGTTGCAGATCACCTTTTCTGCAGCTTTAAGCTTCTTGCTGCTTTGACCTTTGAATGTGACCTTCTGGCCTGAGTTGGCATTTGAATGCATGGGACACCCTGCCATAGGGAAGGGAATGAAAAAAGAGGAAGTAAGCCCCTGTGTATAGTTGTGCTGTATTGGTCATCCACAGGATGCGTTTTGCAAACAGCTTCCTTTGTTTACAGCTGCTGTTCAGAGCCAGTGGTTTCTGCCCCTTTGCTACTGTTTCATATCCTCACTGAATCTCCTTACTTGTTTCTCTTGAACTAAAATATGGGCAGCTGAGACCAGAACAGATTTGCATTTTGCCACAATTTGCAGTTTCTCTATTTCTTAGACAAAAGTGTGCTCCCTTTGTTTCTATATGTTTTTATTCTTGGATAGAAATACTTTATATTTTAGGATTCTTTTTCCATGAAAGCCTGCTTGAGCAATTTTGAGACAGGATTTAAAGTAAATGTTTATTATAAAAGATATACCAGTGTGTATTTCTGGTTTTGCTAAATTCTGTTTATTGTTTTATTATTCAAGGATTCAAAACTGCTATCAATGGCATATTCAGCAGTTGGAAAGCTCTCCAGGTAACTGAAACATCATTTAAGCAATGGGGCATTGAACAACTTCTCCAGAGTAACCAGTTAATTTATCAGCAGCAAGTTTTATGCCATCTACCAATTTTGCAGTTGAGTGCACAGTGCAAAGTGTTCTTCTTGTGACAACTTCAGAGATGTAAAAAGAAATACATTTTCTGCTGGTAGCTTCTCTAGCAGTGATTAATGGCAGCTCATGAATTATGCACAGAATTTAGGAAATGGTTCCCCATTCTGGATTGCCAGAAATACAAATTTAAGGAATGTACAGCAAAGACCAGAGTGCATGAAGCTAGGCAAGTGGTATGTTCAGTCATGTACAGGTGATCCAAGTGGTTGTCCATAAAATGTCTCACTTTCCAAACAGTGTTAAGGGAGGAAGAACGTGTTGCTTTATGGTGGGAATGGATAAGATAGAGCAAACTGTCTGTGCTGGCTCTAATTATTTGACACTTAAAATTTGGAATGAGGGGAAGACCAATGAAGTGTGAAGCATTTCAATTTATTAAAACAAAAGCTTCATGGATTAAAATATCTTGTTTCAGCCGAATGCCTCAGCTTTTTACCAAGGATATAGCACTGGTACAGCAGTTTTTTGAAGCCCTATGCAAGGTGGGTGCTGATGGGGCTTTGGGAAATCATTATTTTCTTCTGATTTTGCTGGATTCTTGACACTATACACTGTAAAGTGAAAACTCTTTGTTTTTTGCTGCAGGAAGATGCTGATACTAGGCTTGCCATTCAAGAGGCATTGTCTATGATGGTTGGAGCATATAGTAACTTGGAAGGAGCCCAGCATACCTTGATGGAAGCTCTTGTAGCTTCTTATTTAATAAAGGTATTTTCAGTGCAGTCAAAATCACATACCTTAAAAAAAATGATTAATTGTCTTCCTGTTTCCTGACACTTCCTGTTAGATAATTCTGGATCAGATCTTCCTTTTCTTACTGAATGTATTGGCCTGTCTGGGAGAAGGCAGGGTGTGTATGCTCAGATAAAATATTTTTAACATGGCTCGGTGATGCCAAGTTGGTAATACTGCAGTTCTCTGTTGTTGTTCTGTTTAGCAAAAAACCAAATCCATTACAATTGCATTGTATGTTTCTCATAGTCTTCTCCTTAGAAAACTTCAAGAAGTAAATGCTTCAGGGACAGACTTCTGAAACACTGTGGGACATGGAGATTTTGGTAGAAAGGATCATTCACTGCTAAGTGGGGTTTCAGCAGGCTGTGTGATATGTGACATAAGGCATCTGTGGACCTCTCCAGGACCTTAGCCTTGAGACACTAAATCAGACTTGACCTACTCATATTTTGAGTACTTTGTTTGTGTTCAGAATACACCAAAGGTCTGGATTTTCAGAAGGAGCAAGTATTGTATACTCTCTGTTTGCATGAGTACCCAGTCTGACTGTGAAGGTTGTATGTATTTCTAGAGTAAGAGATAATTTTCATGCTGACAACTCCTTTCCTCAAGGGATCTAAATCTCCAGGCAGTACCTTTTTGAGACAATGTGTACCTTACAGACACAATCACCACCATAAACTGGTATTTCTTTCCCACCTCTCCTAAGCATAGCTCTGTTTTCTGTGGCAGGATGATATATGTCAGTTTCATTTCAAAACTGCCTGGATGGAGCAGTTCAGTTTTTCAAGAATTAGTATGATTCCCTGAAGTGTGTATGTGTTTAATTAAACATTTAATTCCCCATTTGTGTATATATGAGAAGTTTGCTTTTCTTTGCCCTGTCTTGTGCAAGCATGAGTAGCGTCTCAAAATCTCTAAACTTTAAATCATGTTGGTACCAGAGGTCAAAAAAAATGACTGATGTACAAGTGGTGAGTGAAAGTCATTACTGCTGTCATTTAAGACTCAACCATATGTTTGTATCTTTTCCCTTTAAGCCTGAAGTTCAAGTACGTCAAGTGGCTGTAAAATTTGCTAGCACAGTGTTCCCTCCAGATCATATCCCTTCCAGATACTTACTCCTGTTAGCTGCAGGAGACCCGTAAGTTGTTTTCCTTTATAAATTATTTTCTCATATATATACTTATGTATGTTTGTGTATATGTATATATATGTGTCTACATACATATATATGCATATGCACACACACATGTATATACATTCATTATAATATATGTATATTTGCATTAAATATGAATACATGTATCTGTGTGTTCATAAGTTAGCACATAAATAACTTGAAGAAAATTAAATATGGTAATTTGGAAATCAAACTTCTTGACATTCTCATGGAGAACTGTTACTCTACTCAGTGACAGTCTTGACCTTGTTTTTCTTGTTTCAGATGAACTGAGTCACTAAAGCATTTCATACTAATGATCAGTTGCAATTGCAAAAGTAAAAATGCATTAACTGAAATCACTTTTACAGTGTCTAGAAGTTATTTTTTCCAGGTAAATTCTGTCAGTCTGTTTTTAGCTTGTATTTGCAGAGAGTTGAGCATGCAGTTTTGAGAGTTGCCACTCTCTGCTGAAGAGTAGGTGACTCCTTAAATTACAGTAATCATTTCATTTGCAGTTTTCTGTTACTGCAACATAAGTGGTGGGTTTTTTCCCCAATTTATTTTCATTACTAAAATTTTGATGAAAGCAGCTGTTGTATAAGGAAAGCTAAGCAGATTAGCTGCAACAACCAGCTCTGTCATTGCAGTGTCAGCACTGTTTCAGGAGTAGTTATCTATTGTTAAGTAGATAATGATAAATCTAGTAGGTGGCAGCTGAAGCTTGGCTATAGGAAGTGATAGGGAGAAGTAGCAGATAGGAAAACCAGGATGTGGGAACCAGAAACTGATAGTGAAACCTAGAAGGATGTAGGAGGAATAAAAGTGAGCTCATCCAGACAGTTTTGCCAAGAGCACTCAGTACTATCCCTTTTTCTTTCCTGTCTCTAAAATAAGCAAATATTAAAAGTTGTAGTGGAAGATTTTTTTTCTCTTTCTTTCAAAAAAAACCCAATAAAACCCCCACTTCGCATTTAAAAATGGTTCTCTCTCTCTCAGCTTCCCAATATATCTTATTGCTCATTAAAGGCTTTTTGTTCTGTGCAAATAATGTCTGTTTCTCATCTTTTCTTCTGAAAGGCGGGAGGAGGTACATGGAGAAGCCCAGCGAGTACTGAGAACAGTTTCTGGAAAAAATGAAAAGGAGAGTTCTGGGAAGCAGATGCCTTCTTTCCCTGAAATGGTCCATTACATTCAAGACAAGGTACAGTGCTTCTGACACAGTATAAAGACAAATAGATATGTGAATCTCAGGCATGGCATAGGTGTGGTCTTGCCTTCCTACAGCTGCCCCAAGGAATAAAATTAGTGAAAATCAAAATAAGGACCACGCATAATATTTCATTGCCAAGATTACCACTCGTCATCACTTTCTGCTGGCAGTGATTGCAAGAGATCCAAGTATTAAGTAGCGAGACAGATCTTTTAATAAAGGGAATGTTTTGCTTTCTTGCAATTTGTGCAGTTGATATGTGGAATGAGGAATCCAGTTTTCAAGGGGTATAATCCAGCATGTTTTACAAACACAGCTCCTGAACGTGCAAGAAGACTACTTTTTATTTGGCTAAAATATTGTCTGTGTTACACACCTCTGTGTATAGTAGCTGTACTAGGCTTATAAGCAGTAAAGGATATGTGGAGAGTCACTGACAATATTTTTTCTTATGATAGCTTACCTTTTAAAAAATGTCAGAAGTATGTAATTTTGAAGCACATGTGATTTAGCATGAGATCTGTGATAGCAGAATGCTATCTTAGAGATTTCTTTTGAAATATGTGCTCTGGTGGTGTTGTACTCTACTAATACTCTGAAGTATTTGAAGCTCTGTCAGAAAACTTGCTTTTTTTGTCCAGAATGCTGATTTCTTAAGTAGATATAAAAAAATTAGGAAACCAAGATTCAGTTTTAGATAACACTCTTAAATTCTGTTGCCCTGTAGTTTTGAAGTTTTCCTTAACATTCATAATGTCACTAAATAATTTTGGATCAGTGTAGTTCAATCACAAGTGACAAAAGCAAGAGTCCCTCAGTCATGGGGGAATTACAATGTTTTTGAGTGCTTTTCAGATCTTTGTGTCCTGAAGATGTATAAAAAATCCTAGAAGTATAATTATTTGTTTAGTTATGTCAAAGTGTGATTTTTCACATACTATAATAATCTGTGACGTTTGGAGATGCTTGAGAAGTTTGTATGCATTACTTGACACAATTGACTGAGATGAAAAATTAATGATTTAGTATGATCCTTTTAAATTCTTAAGTGCTTCTTGTTTCCTGAAAGGAAGAAAGAATGTTGTACTCCTTCAGCCTCCCCTGCTATTCCCTCTCATGCATTCAGAGTTTTCACTTTCTGAATTGGAGTAAAGTAGATGGAACTGATATTACCAAGTACACTGTGCCCTTTTTATTACAGAGCTGTTACACATTTTCAGTTGTTAAGTGGAGGATTAACACACTCATATCAGCAAAATTTCACTGAGCTTTCCAACATCTCTGTTATTATGTGTCTGAATGGTCCAC
Organism: Melospiza georgiana; assembly: GCF_028018845.1. NCBI lineage: Eukaryota > Metazoa > Chordata > Aves > Passeriformes > Passerellidae > Melospiza > Melospiza georgiana. Next base: position 14,314,691 of record NC_080465.1, read on the forward strand.
TCTTACTGTATTCTGTTGTTTAGGCCACTCACCGAATGAAAACTCCAGCTAAATATATGACTGGAACTGCAGCGTTACCTTTTAATCCTGCCACATTTGGAGAGGTAATTGTCTGGTTTTACTTCTTCAGATATGGGTACCACGGTTTATCTAGAGGGCAGTCTAAGAAGCTAACAGGTTCTATAAGTCACCCTGCATTCTAAAATTCTTTGAAACAGATGTTGGGATTAACTGTCCATCCTTTGTCCTTAAATGGCAGTCCAAACAAGATTGTCATGGGTGGTTTGGGAGGAATGCTCACAAGAGGGTTGCTCCACTGAATGGAGTAGCATTAGATACAGACAGGCAGTCCTGTGCAGAAGTCCCATTATGTTCCTTGGGGCATTTTTCCTAACAGAATCCCAGGATCCAGTGATCTGTAGAAACAAACTGAGAAGGGAAGTAAGATTCCTATTAGCAATGTGTCGGGTTGCATTTGTACACATGCCAAATTGGTATAGAGAACAGGCTGAACTTCCTGCAAGGAGTTACATCAACTGGTGATAAACCAAAAGTCTGTATATGATTTAATCTTTAGGAAGTGATGTAGGGTTGTCAGGCAAGAGGTCCTAAGGTTTGTTACACTTTATATTTGTTTCTGTCTCTATGCTAACTTTTCTGTCTATATTTGATAAAAGAAAAAAAAAATCCATTTTGGCTACGCTGAGTACAGTATATTCTCTGCTCTTTTGTTTCCTGCATGGTTTTTCAAGTGCTTACGCATTCAGGATCCTGTGTTTTTTATCTTCTCTACTTAGATAGTTCTCTATCTGCGGATGTGTCTTGCTCACAGTGCCGGCGTGGTGCCAACCTCACAGAGCTTGGCAGATATGCAAGATCATGCTCCAGCCATTGGACGTTACATAAGAAACCTCATGTCTGGCAACCACTTACCTTTCTCTTCCTCTTCCTCCTCCTCCTCCTCAAAAAGTGCAGAAACCAACCCTGTATATATATATATTGGCCTTCTTCAGCAGCTCTTAGCTGGTGTTGGAGGTAAGAAACTGTGTGCAGCAGTATCCTGAAGAAATAAGTGTCTTTTCCTACAACTCCTATGAGTTGTCTTGTTTTTTGAACTTGGCTTCAGCAATCATAGAGTTGAAACACAGACTATATACTCTTTCATTTAAACTTGTTTTCTTCTGTGCTGTTTTGTAGGTGGGAGAAATCATAACTGTAAAATTGTAGCATCAGTTGACATAATAGTGTAAAATTGTGAAGCCATTGTATAGAACAGCTTCTTCACCAGAGAATGTTGTGTCTTCCTCACTCTGATAATAGCCTATCTACCACAAGTGTAGTCTAAAATTTGAATGCATTTTGAACGAATTGCTACTAGACTGTTTGCTTTTATTAGAATCCTAATATGTCTGAGAAATATACCTTATTATTCTGTATTGTTTGTTATTACTAGTGATTTACAAATAAATGCCTGAAATGCCCTGATACTTCTTTACCTCTTTTTAGCACTGAATGTTACATTATTGTAAATACTAGAGCTATTTAATAACCTCATTCTTTAATTATTGTTTAGGTTTGCCAGTCATGTATTGTCTTCTAGAAGTTGTTTCAGTGTATCCAGAAAAACTAGCCGCCAGATTTGTAGACAAAATGGATTGGATTAAGGTATTGTGAAAACCCCTTTTTTGGTGTTTTTCTGGGGGATGGATGGAATTTGGCATTAGTAAAATCAGGCACGTTTCCATGATGAAACAGTGTGTTATTTCCAAACATGCATTTGATTTGAAATCTGGTATTTCTACTCATAGTCAGCACCTCATGAAATGTTGATGTGCCAGGATGGGGAAGATTATTTTTTGGTTCTTCTACATTACTGTTTTTGTTCATTCACTTACATGTTCTAGGTAGTCTGTCAGCTATCCTAGGTATAGTCATCCATTTTTTTCTCTGCAGAAGAAAACTGAAGACAATGTTCTGCACATTTTTGACAGAGTGAATGTTTTCATGGGAAGATTGAATGACTTCTCAGATTATGAGATTAGTTACATCCCTGGTTGTTTCAGGGACCTTCCTCTGGAGATGTTTTTTTCCTATTTATTAACCCCACACGAAAAAAAATTCATATATTGGAGTCTGCTTGGGAATAAGCCAAAGGGAAATCTGTGTTCACTGGATTCTTTCCTCAGGCAGCTCTCTGCTTTTTCATTATTTGCCTCAAACACCTAGGGTTTTTGAAGGTCTTACAGGTTGCCATTGCTTTCACTGGGGCAATCTAGCAGAAACAAATATTAAGTCAAGTATTAAAAAATATTAGAATTTGTTCTAATAGCTTCTCCTGATGATATCTGTGCTGCATTGCGCTGTATGTAGGTTATTACTTCTCATTTACATGCAGGTATGAATTGCCCAGGACAATACTTGAAAACATTGCCCTTTTCAGTATTCCTCATCATTTGTAGGAAACTTTTCTTTGTCCTTGGCCTAGTGTCCATTTGCAGAATTAAGCTTCTAGAGGTAGTTATTGATAGTACTGAGTTTCAGAAATAATGTTGTAAATCATATTTCATGTGGTTTTGCCTTGTCAAGTGAAACAAACCGGTTGAGGGATTTGTTAAAAGTCAGATATATGATCTGATGCTATATTGAAGTTAATAATACATTTCATGACCCTGAAGGATTATTTCTTGTTTGTTTGCGTGGGCTGATTTTGGTTTCTTTGTGGTAGCCCAAGGCACTCAAAGATTTGGGTATGAATTTTTCATGGGAGTGTGTTGCATTATACATCAAATTGCTAGTAGAGGTAAGATTATGTCTTAACAAATTACCCAAAGCTTCCAAAATTTAAATTTTAATAACTTATTTGGACAATACAAGATCTCAAATTAGGTAATTTTGCTTTTAGAACTGTGATTTCCTGACACTTTTTTTTGGTTGCATTTGAATTGCTAACCTTCTTGAGGTTTTGAAATTCCCTTTGATTAATAAGATGGCCTGGTAGCCTCCAGCAGCTCAGGGAGAGTGTAGTGGTTTAGGGTATGGGTTTTTTTGGCACAGTATGAATGCAAAACCTGGAAGCTCTTAGCTAAAGACAAAATTCAGCCAAGAATTCAATGTGCATGGTTTTGACACACAACTGGTGGGTGGCCCTCTTATGGCTAGGGGTCTTCTTTCACCAAAGTGCTCAGTGTGTAATGAATGCTTTGTTGAATTGAGGGGTGTGTTTCTTATTAAGTGATAACGCTGTTGGTTTAAAGTGTGCTTTCTGAATTAAGAACTGTTTATGTATCTCCATGACAATTGTCTTTGTATATTTAGAAGGTCTTTATGAACAGACTGAGTAAGAAGCTGCTTCCACATTTTATGGCTTGCTTTCTTTTTTTTAAACTCCCACAGAACTTGATGAACACTAACAAAGAGGAAATGCGTGAGCTTGCAGCCCTGTTTTATTCTGTAGTGCTGTCTACCATGTCTGGAGATGAGCTTAGGGCATCCTTGGAGCAGCTGATCAAGATGACAAAAGACAGCCATGTAACTACCTTCCTTTGTCTGCTTCTTGTTTTTTCTCATGTTATGTAACTGATAGGATATTTGAATCTCACCATGTGTCCAGGATGTATTAACCTTAATCTGGGTGTAAAATTAACTAACAGGCTTCCAGTTGGATGGTGAGAAGGGATTTTTGTTGTAGGTGAGTGCAACAGATCTTTAAATAAGTTAATCCCTGAAGCTGTTAAGGTCAGTAGGAGGATTTCATGGAGGCGCATCCCAAGCAAAGCACTGTCATGTGTTTAACCAGTTTTAGCCAGCTAAATAGCCACATCCTGTTGAGTGGTAATGGATCACACTACCTACCTCAAACTGCTTGCCTGTTCCTTATTCCTGAGCACTCACAGAGTCAAGAAAATTTTTAACTTGTTAAATGTTCAGCTCTTCCCTCCTGAGCCATAGTCACCTACTGGGTCCTCACCACTTCAGGATCTTGTGCTGTGCTAGCACTGTGCCTTCTTCTCTCTTGCCTCACATGGACTGCTCAGCAGGCCTCCACAGCTGTGTCTTTATATGCTGGGTTTACCTGTCTTCCCTTCTCCAGCAGCTCCTTTTGCCTCCCTTTATTCTTATTTCTCCATTTTGCCACTGCAAGCAGGGAAAAGGAGTCGTGAAAACAAATTGGTCTGGTTTCTGTGCTAGTGTGTCTTGAATCCTGCGTGGGAGGGAAAGCAGTAGTATTTCCAGGTTCTGTTTCCCAAAAATGATTTTGTATCAGTCTCTCTAATGGACTTAAAGGGCCACCATTTTACATTGCAGGTAACAGACTGACAAGAAGTGCTGATTGCTTTATGTTGTAGTTAGCAAATGTAATTTATTTTGAATTTGTGAAAACTCTGTGTGTGAGCTAAAGCCATGCCATTGCTCAGTTTTGTGTAGGGCACAGCTCCTGCAGTCATGATGTCAGTGTAGATGGGTCCCAACCCCCCACTGCTTTCAGCCCCACTCACCCCTGTGAACCATGAAAGGAAAAAAAAAGCAGGGTGTTGCCATGCGTTTGTGAGTCTGAGTCAGGTAGAGCTCTGACTTGCTGCTACTGTACAAAACCACTTGAATTTGTACACCTAGGAGTGGTGATGATCCTAGTGTTTCAGTAAGGACTGCAGTGGGAATGGATAACTAAAGTGGAGATGGAGGAGGATCCATCTTCTGCTGGCTTGCTGCAGTGAGACCACATCAAGGAACAGTTCCTGGTGGCCAGGCTCTAGGTTGAGGATCCCATTGTGGCACCACAATTGCACCGGTGCAACATTTGTGGTGTTAAAAAACAAGAGGTATAAGCTAATGCAAGCTTAAGCTCCTGCACCCCTCCCTTTGGTTTTTTTTTCCAGTTAGGTAGCATTTGAGTCTCACAGCCTTGTTTCTCCACAAAATCCTTTTGCTAGAATTCACTTACAGGAATAAACATGGTCATTAAATAGTTCCAGCACCAAATCAGCCTTGGAGAAACTGGTATTCTTGACATTTACTTGTGTTGATTAGATTTCACGATTTGTGGCTGCCAAGCTGTAGAGGCACGGCCTTCAGCATGGGCCACGTCTGAACTCATTCTTAGCCGTGTAGAGCAGATGTAGAGCGATTACTCTTGACTGCTTTTTACCAAAGAGTACATTTTGTCCCCTTAGTCTGAATATAGTCTGGTTTTTAACCAGAGACAATGTACTTTGGGGGCTTTTTTTAAGTCTAGCTGCCAAAGGGTGTCTTTAGGAATGTGAGTGCTGGTGATAAATTTCTAATCTGTCCTCCTAGATCTCTTTCAAGTTTTGTTAATGAATCTTAAAGAACTCCATCCATCAGAGAGCACTAACAATATCAAACTCTCTGTTGTTTTATTATGTGTTAGAGCTCTGCATTCTTCAGCGCACCTTCTGGCTTGTCTATTTGTGTTTTTAAATCAGTGCTTTGTGCAAAGTGTTACTTACTTTGAAAATGATATTTTTTGCACTGTTGGTGTTGTCTGTAGAGCCTGGAGGTCCAACATGGATCCTTGTTGGCTTTGGGATTTACAGTAGGAAGGTACTTGGCCAAAAGGAAAATCAGAACAATGGAGCTACATGACATAGAACAGCCAAACACTTCAGTCATGCCGGATCAAGAACAACTTATAAAATCGACAACAGAGACAATAGGTAAATTCCTGCCTAAGACTTTGCTGCATTGTAACAGTTGTTTTTTTTCAGTCCATCCCAAGCTGAGTATTTTGCTGAGATGCTCAGCCCATAGACAGAGTAATGTTGAGTTCAATTTTTGTGATAGAATTTACAGCTTGTAAGAATATAATCTGATTAGATGTATGGACATTTCAGCAAAACCTAGGTGGACTTTGTAACTTGCAAACCAACAGAGTACAATCAGGAATGATATTATTGCCTAGATTCTTCTCAATGTCTCCTTTCACTCCCATTTTTTTCTAACATAATGCTTCCTACCAACTGTAGAGGAGATTAATGCTTTGCTTCTTGCGTGGGTAAAATACAAGTGCCTGTCCACTGCTAAATAATAATCGGAGTCATCCTGGTTTACTTTTCCCTGTAGGTTCTTTTTTGGACAGTACCTCTCCCTTCCTTGTGGTGGGTGCTTGTATGGCTCTTGGAGAGATTGGCAGGAATGGCCCCTTGCCAATCCCCAATGAAGGAACAGGATTTACAAAGCTGCAACTTGTTGAAAACTTACTGGCCCGAATCCCTTCCAGCAAGGAAACAAATAAGGCAAGATTTTTGTAGTGTTTGTGTGATTCCTGTTCATTTCTTGAATGCTCACTAGGTATATGTATTACATGCTAAACTCAGCCTTGTTTTTTAAGGGAATGAGGCTTTTTGTTGGCTTTTGTTGGTTAGGGTCTAGGTCTTTCTAATATTGTTTAGCACTGATCACTTGTGCTTTCTATAGTCATAACTAGAGGCTTAAGAGATAAAAATATGAATACTCTTCATTTTAATTCAAGAAAAATGGGAATATCTTCTTTTACCTGCATATAATCCTCAAAGGTAACAGGACATTTGTTCTGATCTACTTTGGAAAAGAGGTGCACTGATTGATCTAATAAGCTGCTTGCATGTATATCTGATACCTTGAGTGAAACTTCAGCAAGGGTGGGAAGTAGTGGGTTTAAAGTGCATCTTATGGACTTACAGGAAGGTTATATGATGGTGTTATTTTTGTTTATATTTAAGATGAAGGAACGAGCAATACAAACATTAGGTTACCTCCCAGTGGGAGACGAAGATTTTCCCCACCAGAAGCTACTGCTGCAGGGTTTAATGGATTCTGTGGAGGTGAGACACTGTCAGTGTATTAACCTTTATACTACAGTGAATATTTCTCTTCGGGTGCTTTTTATGTACTCTAGAGCCAGATTTACAAAGGGAGTTGACTTTCTGTAAAAGTGCCTCTGGGTTTTTTAAAACTGCCTTAAAATAGAGAGCAGAGATAGGCTTGGGGCTGGTACAAGGCTTTATGCCACAGTTTAAAAACTTGCTAGTCCAGGTCTCTGCCTCAGTCTGAGCAAATACTCATTCCCCTCTAAGAGGTTTATAGATTTTTTTTTTGTACACTGTATATTTAAAATATCCAGAGCTTATATTATTGAAGTCTTAAGCCTGTACTTTGGCCTTCAAAAGTACCCTGAAAGTAGGTAATATGAATACCTCTGAGTTACATTAGCTAATACAACTCATTTGAATTGGAAGTTTATAGAAATATATATATATATATATCTTGTCCATCTAAATTCATTACTGAAGTATGCTGCATTCTTTTACAGTCCTTCAGAGCTTCTATACATATTGCAATATGCTAGAAAACAAAATTAAATTAAAAATGCTTTTTTAGTACCCTTCTTCCTTGCTGATACTGACATAGGATTCTGCATTGTAGAAATGGCTGTTGACTATCAGACAGGCCTGCTTTGCTGAGTGCTCCAATTCTGATCTGATCAAACATGCAAGAACCATAGAATTATAGAATAGTTTGAGTTGGAAGGGACCTTAAAGGTGATCTAGTTCCAACCCTTCTACTGTTGACAGGGCGAGGACACTTCACACTAGACCAAGTTGCTCAGAGCCCAATCCAACCTGACATTGAGCTCTGCCAGGGTTGGGGCAGCTATGAGTGACCTCTTCCAGTGCCTCACCACCTTCACAGTAAATAATTTCTTCCTAATAGTTCATGTAAGCCTACTCTCAGTTTGAAACATTTAACCACTTGTCCTATCACTATACTTAGGTGACTAAAAATACTGAGAATACTGTGTACCCAAACAACAAAAGATGTTTCTGGGTACCATGTTTTCCCCTGTAACTGCATGGGGATTTTACAACTTCCTTTATAAAAAGTGTACTTGAAAAAAACTTATTTGTCTTAGATTGCAGGAAGCTAAGGGCTTAATTCTCCAGGAGCCTGAGCGTTTTGTGCTTCTAGAGCATAAGGAAAACTATCTAGGAGATACTCAGCAATTATGGAAACCAGTTCTTATAACATAAAATTCATCATAAGTACTGACAAGAAAGTGGCATATCTTGTTCCTGAAGGCTCAGAGGATAGTGTAAGGAGGACAGTGAAGCAAAACAAGTACCATCTGAATTATTTTAATGTGAAGAAAAAGTTTCTGCATCTTTTAAGACATCAGCTTCTGGATGGAATTACAGGAGACTCTTTCAATGCTCCCTATTATAGTTAAGCCATAGTAATTTTCACTAATCACTATCAGCATAATTTTAATTTTGTTTTATTTTCATTTTATTGAATTCTTTCTTTTCACCAAGTTGAGCTTCTGCAGAGACTAGTAAATACTTTGTCAAAGATAAGCTTTTAAAAATGTGGAAATTTAGCTGTTATCATTCATGTCAGACAGTTTGGCATTGCCTCATTTTCCATCAACTTCAGTGGGTCTGAGGTGCCACATAGTCTCAGAAGCTCACCAGATCTTACTGTAAATTGGTGCTGAACGTTGGGACTGAGATTGAGAGGCTGTGGTTTTGTGGATTAAGTGCCAGAAGTTTTGGTGTATGCTTCATTAGTACTGTCAGTGATGCTCTGATGTGTTTTTTAGGCCAAACAGATAGAGCTGCAGTTCACTGTTGGTGAAGCTATTACCAGTGCTGCTGTTGGAACCAGCTCAGTGGCTGCGCGGGATGCATGGACTGTCACAGAGGAGGAATATATCCCTCCTTCAGGTAGTCTTCCTAATGCAGGGGCTGGGTTGGGAAATGTCTGGGCTAACACTTAGCTCCAAAGCTTCATTTCTGTGGTGTTTGGTTTATAACAGAATACGCAAGAGAGGTTTTGTGTTTGTGGTTATATACAGGTTGTTTTACCTCGTCATGTCGGTCTGCTCAGAGGGCAGAAGACTTCATTCATAGGCTGTTTAAATAGCTGCTTATGTACTTCATTGCCACTTTGGCTCTGTGTTTGATTTTTTCTTTTTTTGTTTGCCATGTTGAATTGCTTTTGGGGTTTTAATACACAAATCTTTAAAAATACCATTTTAAACCCTGAACAGGAAAATAGTGTTATAAAATCAAATCGCAAGTGTTTTCCAATAACTTCAAGTGATGCAATTAAGTGAAATTTACATGCAGTAAATGCAGAAATTCTGTTAAAATACCGCAAACACAACGTTTTAATTTTGTGAGACTGGTCTTAGATGTGCAGTGTACAGAAAGCTGAGCATGTGGTAAAAATTAAACCTTGCTATTGCTCCAGAAATTGTGAGTCTTAACAAAAAAATAAGTTCTGCCCTGAGTCTTAGGCAGTGTGAATGGTACCTCTTCTTGGCCACAGGCTCTAAAACATGTTAATGAAGAGTTAGGAGGATTCTGCATGTCTGTTATTTATTCTACTATTATTACTTTCCCAGTGATTCCAGTGAGTGCCTAAATAAGCAGAGATAAAGGTGTCATATGAGTACTCTTGAGTTCATTAGGTTTTGCATTATTTCCATTTAAATGGCTGGGCACAGTTCTCAGAGTTCCTCTCCTCCACCTTTATTTTTTTCATATAGATTTGAAGGTGAATGACGTGGTGCCCTGGGTCCTAGACCTTATTTTGAACAAGCACATCATCAGTCCCAACCCACATGTTAGACAGGCAGCTTGCATCTGGCTTCTGTCATTGGTGAAAAAGCTGAGCACCCACAAAGCAATTAAGGTAAGAAATATGCCTTTTTCCTAACACTGGCTCCTTGTCCCTATTTTTGCTTCTCATCTTGTTTCTGTCCCTTCCTTCCCCTTCACTTCTGTTGTCTCTTTTCTCCACGGGCTGCTACAGTCCTTACTGAGAGGTTTTTGAGACATGGCCTATCTTTTGTTTCTGGAGGAACAATCGATCTGGCAGATGAACAAGGGTGCTTGTCACCTTTGTAAACATCTGACTTGCATCCAAGTCAGAGTAATCTCAATGTAAATAGCTGTTGTAAGATGATGTACCACTACATCCTCCCTTGGGAAGAAGAGTTTGGTATCTGTATAGTGTTTAGGATTTATATTTGAATAATATTTGAGAGGTCTAGGAGGGGAAGCAGAAGGAGAGCAGAACTTAAGTGTTTCATGGTATTTATCTTTGGTACCCAAGAGCAGTTACAATGTGCTTTGTGTGCTGTGTATCTTTGGTACACTTTATGAACTTTAAAGTGCTTGTCCATAATGAGAAAATGTGAAAAGTCCTATACAAGGACTACATAAAACATTCCCAACCAAAATGACCTCTATCTGCATAGAGTTACTATGGACTGCCATGGGATCAAATGACCATTTTGTACTCTACAGGTATTGATAAAGAGCTTTGAGGCAAGCTGCTTTGCAAATGTAAATTTTTATATATAAAACATTGCCCCATATTGTACTTAACTAAACTGTGCACCTTGTTGGGGGGTGGCAAAGCTCACCAGTTTGGGGATGGGGAAAGCCCCATCTGGCTGCAATCCAGATTTATGAGGCATTGCTGCCTTGTATGAAGCAAGGACAATTCCTGTCATAAGTGTAGCTCAAATGGGCAACTCCTTTGATACAGTAGCCTCTTTTAGAAACTTGCCTGGAGACCAAAGGAAGGATTCAAAATAATGTCCTCTTTTCTCATCTTACAGTCTCATCTCAAGGATATTCAAAGTGCATTTGTTTCTATTCTGTCAGATAGTGATGGTAAGTACTGTTGTATGTTAAAAGTTGTGTCTTTTCATTGGCATTCAGCAGACTGGAGGGAATCTACCAACAGGCATATAGTCAACTACACTCTGTCAGCATTAAAAGATGACTGTAGAAACTTCCCATTTCTTATGTTGATAGGAATGATTTCTGTTCTAGGCATCATGTGCAGAGATCAGAAGCACAACTTTTTTGTGCGTTTGGCTAAAAAGCACACTGCATTTGCCCCTTCAGACTGTAGTAGAAGTGGTGTTACTTCAGCTCTGTTTTGGGCAGCAGGATGTATATCACAGAGTTCTGCATGAACAGAAATACTGACACCTCTTCAATCTAGCACATTCTGGTTTACAGCTCTACCCATGGCAGCTAGTGAAAAGAGTGGCATCCAGCAGCCTATGCAAAGCTCACTGAAGCTGAAGAGAGTATTATATTACCACAGTTGATTTCAGGTGCCGCTAGCATGTCAGAATACCTGTGCCTCTTGGAACTCTTTCTGCTGTTTCAAAACTCGCAGTAACAATAGTTATGTGAAGGTGTCACCTAATTTGAAGGGGTTTATGCCTTCAGAACAATTTGCAGCTTCAGAATGCAAAGTTTGTGTGCAACACAACTGTGTTTGCTATGTCGTGATTTTGATTGAACCTTACTTTTGGAATTTGTGTACTGTTTATCTTGAATTTTGCTTGGTAAAATCTCTTGCAGAGCTTAGTCAAGATGTTGCTTCAAAAGGCCTTGGGCTGATATATGAACTAGGAAGTGAACAGGATCAGCAAGAGCTAGTCACTACGCTCGTTGATACCCTTATGACTGGGAAAAGGTACATGAATTCAGAACACAGTGAGAGAGTACTCTTATGTGTCTAGTGGGAACAAAAATGTGCCTCTTTTTTGTGTGGAAAGAAATGTTTTGGAGTTAAGGGTAAGCCAATATCCATTCACAGAGAGTTAAACTGAACATTTCTTAAATCGGCTTAGAGTATTTTGTGACTGAAGTTCCACTCAGCAAAGCTTCAAAATAATATGTCAGCCCTGGTTCAAATGGGCTGGGATTTACTTAGATTTGCTACTTGCTGCATTGTGTAATTGCAGAGAGCTATGACCACTTGCAGCAACTGCACATTGTGATGTTGTGGAAGTGGTGACTTGCTTGTGCTGAAACGCACCTTTTGCGAAGAAGTGCTGTTGATGGTCTCTTGTCAGCTTTAGTATGAAAAATGCTGGTCTTACAAGACTTATGGCTAGAGATCATGTTGGTCAGTATTGGAAATGCTCTTTAATAGAGTTCTCCTGTCTAACCTGATGTAGGTTTGGCCACTGAATCATAGAAACCTAGGCTTTGAGTGTAGGGATTCATTGGTGGTAGGCAGGAAGAAATAAGATGGATGGAAATGATATTATTTCATTTGTAAGTACAGATTTGCTGTCCATTATACAGCTCATGTCTGGACAGAACGAAAAACGAAAAGTCACCATTCAGTGTTTTGACTTTCTACCTTTGCACAGCAAAACTCTCAACTTGCTGTAATGTCTCCTTAATATTACACGTGATATAGGTTAATGACATTCCTTGCAGTGTGTGTAGCTTTGCCCACCTGTATGCTGTTTGTGGGATTGGAACTGAAAAAATGTGAAGCTGCTGAGTTAATAAAGCAAAATTCCCTGTTCTGTAGTGTGCAGTGTATTCAACTGTAGAGTTTGGTAATGCTGATACTGGACTTCTTTTCTATCAGAGCCAAACATGAGATGACTGGAGAAACCGTGGTATTTCAGGGAGGTCTGAGTAAAACCCCAGATGGGTAAGTTTACTGATAGCCTCTGACAGAGACACAGTCAGTGCTGAAACAGAATTCGCTAAAAAATCTGCTTCCTGACATTTTGTTCCTTCTTGTTCTCTAAGTTACTGTAACTATTTCTGTGTAATACAGCCCTGTTACTCACTTTTCTCTCCTGCTTTACAATGTGAATTGACTATAACTTTAGTGTTGTAGCATTTGTCTAAATACAAATACTAACACTGATTTCCCTTCTGCTTTTCAAAGCCAAGGCCTTTCTACCTATAAGGAGCTTTGTTCACTGGCAAGTGACCTCAATCAGCCAGACCTGGTGTACAAATTCATGAATCTGGCCAACCATCATGCCATGTGGAATTCTCGGAAGGTAATGCCCTGATTTCATACAACTTCCATTCCCACTCTGAACTCTGGAAACAACAATCCATTTCTCTATTTCTGGTTATATGTTTTATGAATAACTGCATGTGTTGATGCTTTGGTATTGTCGAAGGCAAATTAAGCAGGCTGAGAAAAAATTTGGGATTGCTATTTTTTTTTGAGTGTGCTTAGAAGGACAATCCTTAATGTTTTGAACAGTGATAATGTTTTGAAAACTGGATGAAATTTTGGATGCCAGAGAAAGTGATCTTTGTTATTTAAGGAGGCAGAGTAAAAAGTAATCAGTAAGTTGCTAAAAAGCACTGTTGTCAAAAATATCCCTTTTTAACTCAAGTTTTGATATTTTAAAACAGCTGGGAGCTTTAGCAAAGCCAAAATACTGTTGGATCCACTTCCAGGTGAAAAAAGGAGCATCATGAGCTTGAAGATTTAGGTGTACTCTTCAGAGCTTTTATGTGGGCACTCTTCACTGGCTTCACAGAAGCATGGAAGAACTTGTGTTGAGTCCCTGACAACACCACTTAGTGCAAAAAACAAGTCCTAGCTTTAACTCTCATCCAGAGTTTGACAATTCATCACGTCTCAAGACCTTCCGCAGCACCGTGACTTCAAAAGCACGGGAGCATAGTTAGATTCCTGACCCTTGTGGAATTTCTCCAGCCCAGATGAGTCCAAAAAATCACTCAGAAGGTGTGGGTTGAGGTTTGGCATATGAAAAATTTGCAAAACCTTTTAATTTGAAGGGGACATCTGGAAATCTGTGCTCTAAACCCCCCTCAAGAGCTAAGCAGAGCATGGTGTTCAGGGCCTTGGAGGCCTTGCATTTCCTTACACTTTCTGCAGCTTCGTGCTTTTCATGGCAGTGGTCCTAACTGAAAATGTCTTTAGTGCTGTTTTCTAGATTAACCCAAATAACACATCCTGTCCTTTGAAGTCCCTAGTGTGAGGTTTTGAGTGGCGGCTTTTCACACTGCAAGTCAGAAAGCAGGCGGTCATTAGAGGCAGTCACTGCACTGCCTTCATTGAGTAATTTCTTCTTGGGCTATCCTGCCAAATCTTGTGGGACCTCACAGGCAAGCATCAGTTCCACTGTATTAGAAGTGACAGTGGAATGGACAGTGTTGGAGAAAGAAAAAGTCATGGAAAAATACTGAAGTTTAAAGTAAATATGGACAGATGCAAAATTATAATCCCCAGAAAATTCAGGTTTTTGAAATAAGGTGAAGTTATTTTGGTTTTAGTTTTTCAGTTCCTGAGTTACTCTAACTTTTTTAAATCAGCTGAGCTGTAAGGAAGCAGTTGCCCACTCTCACCAGTTTAGCCAACAAAGAATCTCATTTTGAAGAACATATTTAAATCTGTATAGTTTTAATTCACTACTACTATTCCTGCAAATGAGATCAATCAGTATCTTGAATTTAAGGTTGGAGGAAAGTTTTGAAGTAGTATGTTGTCTGCTGAGTGTGGGATTACTGTGTTACTGTAACAGTGAGGATGGGCTAATTCTAGTACCATTCTAGACCTTTTGATCTGGTCTAAATCTGAACTATGTCAGTCGGCTTTGCCTCTGACTGTGTTGTGCCCATGAGCAATAACTGGGTGAGTGAACAATGTTTCAACAGATACTATTTTGTTGTTATTTCAGGGAGCAGCTTTTGGTTTCAATGTGATAGCTGCCAAGGCTGGAGAGCAACTGGCTCCATTTTTGCCCCAGCTTCTTCCCCGGCTCTACCGTTACCAGTTTGACCCCAACCTGGGCATTCGGCAGGCAATGACCAGCATTTGGAATGCCTTGGTCACTGACAAGTCCATGGTGAGTGACCAGTACAGTCTGGCAAGGGGCTTTGCTGCCAGCCAGCAGTGTCTTGGAGATCCTCATGGGACAGACAGATGCATTTTGTGAAAGGAGAGGTAGTGCAGAAAGGGGTGAGGTACTGCGCTGGAAAGGAGGTGTTTAAATCCATGGATGAGCTTGGAGCTTGCACAAAGGTTTTGCACTCTCTCTCGTACGTGAACGGATTTTGCTGACCTTGTTTGTGCAGCCAGCATTAAAACTTATGATTTACTTAAAATGGGGTTTTTCCACTTTGATATTGCTTTGATACTGCTTATGATAAGTTTTTCAGGAATACTTATGGCCTAACCTGCCTTCCTAAAGGAAGAGCGTCTAAATATAGTTCCTCAGTTTTTAAGTGGGAGGAAGCTCATGGTTGGAGGCTATTCCATCTGTTTGAGGAGCACTCCTCCCAGGTGTATTTCAGGAATAAGTGATTTTCATAAGATACCTTTGCTCTGATTCTGCAAGGCTTGAAATTGGGTTTGCATTTTTTTCCTCTAGGAAAGCTGATCTTAATGTAAAGTCGTTCACTCTAATCCCTCATTAAAGCACAACTGCTTCTTGAGGAAATATATGTGTGGTGTTGCATTTTAACAGTTCAGCTGATAAAGGCCATAAGGGGACTTTTCTTGTTGAATCTTTCACAATGTTAAGCACTCAAGCAGTGCAGAGAAAGGTGTGTCTAAAGCGCAGTCGGAGAAAGTTTGCACAGCACTGGCAAGCATTAGTTCATCTGATGTGTCTGAAAGCAGGTTGTCTTGTGCAAGAGGGCTCTTTTTTTACAGAGTACAGGAGAAGGATGCATAGCTGTACTTGTCTCATGATTTTTCTTTTTATTAATTATAGGTTGATAAGTACATGAAGGAAATTCTTGAGGATTTGATCAGTAACTTAACCAGCAGTCTTTGGAGGATCAGAGAATCCAGGTATTGCTGGGAAAAGTATTAGATTTGTCTTTGAACTGAGTTCTTTTCTCTTGTTCTTTGTAAACTTGTTAACCTGAAGAGGTTGAGGAGGAAAAGAGGACATATCCTTTCATCAGGATACAGCCCAGCCTTGTACTCATACTTCCAAGCCTGCCCTAGGAAGTATGATACAATCTTGAAGCTATTTGCCTGAAATTTTTTATTGCATGTTGTTTTACACTAAACAACATCTTCTGAAGAATTGAGTTTTCTGGTTACTAGTTCTTGCCTATCCTTACATCTGGAATAATGTTTTCTCTTAGAAACCTTGTCAATCTGACAGTTATGTACTTGGCAGCAGGATGCCATACTACTTTTTGTTTTTAATGGTTTGTAGCTATGCTGTGTTGAAAACCTCCATTTTAATTTCAGTTCCATACTTCATATCAGTTTGATTTCTTCTTATTGTATGCTTAAAGAAGAGAAGACTAAAACAATTTTGTCACTGGATTGTTTGCGGTAGCAGTTTTCATCATGGCAGCCTTTTTTACTTCCTGTCATATGTTTCAAGTTTTTCCTGAATGACTGAGCATTTTTTTTTTCTCTGCCAAAGGAGACATTCTTGTGACAGAGTAGATTTAGTGTATGGGGAAAGTAAGGAGTGTGAAACTCATTTTTCTAAACTATTCTCATTTTTCTAAACTATTTATTCATATTTATAAGGATATCTGAATATATACACCTATATCAAGTAAAAACACTGTGTGAAAGAAATAAAATTCCCTGTTTGCAGTTGTCTGGCACTAAATGACTTACTAAGAGGAAGACCTTTGGATGATGTCATAGACAAGCTTCCAGAGATTTGGGAAGTCCTTTTCAGAGTGCAAGATGACATTAAGGTAATGGAACTGAGAACTGAATAGGAATCTTCAACAAACAGTACAGTGATCAAGCTCTGAGGTGTTTAAAGACAAATTTCTCTGACAAGTGAGCTTGAAGCCAGTGGGGGTTTGAGTATTAAGCAGACTAGAAATTCATGCTCCTTGAAAGTAAAATTTCCTTGCCACATTGAAAATTCTCTTTATGTTTGAAGTGTTGAGTGGGCTTATTGTAGATGATTTGAGATTTTTCCTTGATATAAAAGAATTCCTGATTAGTTGCTTAACTTTTATTTTGGACTTCTAGTGTGCTGAACTGATACATGGTGATATATGGTGTGCTGAACTTGGATATGTGACGTCAGAATCTTTGCGTCCTTCTGGGTTTCAGCTCTGCCAATGTATTGATTGTACCAGATACTGAAATGGAGCAAAGCCATCTTCTAACAATGTTCTAATACCTTCTTCTAAAGATATTGCTACTTTCTATTAAGTACTGGCCAAGAAGATAGCCTTGTCTGTTCTAGTGTTAATGCTTATTGATTAATACTAAATATTTTAATAATGAGAATTCTAATTATTCTTCTAATTTTAGAAGAATAAAAATAACAGAAGTAATTGGTGACTTCTTTTTTTAGGAGACTGTGCGAAAGGCGGCAGAATTAGCCCTAAAAACTTTAAGCAAGGTAAAACTCTACCATTTTGTCATATGTACATGTAGACAAGGCACGTATGGTTTTGATGTCAGGGGTGACCATAGACTATATTTATTCAGAGGATTTCTAATATAAGATCCAGTTGTGAAAGACTGCCCTAGAGAGCAATCATAATAAGCATCACCACTCCCCTGTACTTTTATTGATGCTAGTGAAGTCCTGCTGCTTGAGGGTAATGCAATGTTAAGGTCTATACAAGCAAAGGAAGGATATGATAAACTGGATTTTTCCTCCGATGTTGTTTTTTCATTACTTGGGGGTGGGATTTAAGTAAACTTACTGTAACTTCAACAGTTTACCAAGACTGACTGATCTAGTTGACCAAGCATGGTGGTACATCACTGGTATGAAAAAGAATAACTGTGAAAAAGAGTAACTTCTCTGTGATGCTATTACTGACAAGGTTTTTTGGGTGTAGTACACTCTTGATATTTTGTTTGGTGATCCTCTGAAAAAGTCATGGGCGGCAGGGTATCTAAAGTGCTGTGTTTGAAATCACAGTCTTCATAGTGCATGACGTTTTAATGCTGCGAGTGAGGATCTCGTTCCAGAATGTTGTTGTGAAAGGTTGTGATTGCAGAATCTGTTCTCCTCTGTGACTTGTTGCTCAGCTGTGTGGAATGGTTGAGTCCCTGTGGCTGAGATAGGCTGTCCTTCAACTGAGAGGCTGTTTGATTAATCTGTTCTTCCAGATTCAGGTCAAGGCCTGCTGGGGTCTGAATTTGCCTTTTCTGGAAGTAGATTGTAGTTGACTTAACTTAGTTGGCTTAACTACCTTGTGGAGAGAAGATGAAGGTGTAACAGAGCCTGGGCTTGGCCATGACCAGTTTGTTTAGTTGCTGTTGGCTTTTTCTGTCTGAAGGAGATGGTGCTTTAATATAATCTGTGGGGGAGGTTTGTACGTATTTACAGCACTAATTCTCACCTGTCCCCAGGTCTGTGTGAAAATGTGTGACCCCTCTAAAGGAGCAGCAGGTCAGAAGACAATAGCTGTGTTGCTCCCTTGCCTCCTAGACAAAGGAATTGTAAGCACAGTTGCTGAAGTTCGATCTCTCAGGTTAGTTTTGCCCTATGAAAGTTCCTGGGAGTCGGGTCTTGACCAAAGACACCAAGTTTATTCACCTGAGGTGCAGAATGTTCTTTGTGTTTGAAGTGACACGTTGCTCCCCAAAAGAGCTTTCCTGCTGAGTTCTTTTTTCACAGAGTTTAAACAGCAGCCCTAGAACTCTGCCTGTCTTTTGGGAGTATGTGGCCTCTCTGCAAATGTCCGGATTCAGTTCCCAGCAGGAACTGCTGTACAAATGGCAGGCTGATCCAGAAGCAGTGTGCCATGCTTAGGCTGTCCTTTGAGACTGGCATATTTGTTCCGGTTGCAAACAAAAAGTCACATGGTTCTTCAAACAGCCATGTCTGATTTCACAAGTTCTTATGAATATTGACAGTTCATATCCCACATGTGGCTGCATTTGATCACACTGTTCAAATACAATTTATGTCTTGTAACAGCTCAATGTTCTTTGATGGGTAGTGACTTTATATGCTTGTCAATTTATAAACTTGTTTATTCTTTCCTTTGACTGAAGCTCAGAAAAACTGGAAAATTCAGAGTTGAAGAGTAGATAGCTGGTCTTTACAAAAATAATTATTAGGAAAGCCAGAAGGCTTCTAACAAAAGGATATTTCCTGAACTTTTAAAATTATTTTGAATATATAAAACCCCTTTGTCAAAATGCAGCATGAGAGATGTGATCAGTCTGAAACTGACTAGTAAGGTTTGAATAGATTATTGTAACTTGTCTTTTCTTGGGCAGAGACAATGAATGTCTCAGGGTGACTTTGCCCAGTGCTTGTTTAAAACATAGGAGTGTGTTATTTCTTCCTTATCTCTCTGCAGTAGTGCCTCTTTGCCCATTCCCTTTGTGATTCCAGGGTCAAAGTAAACAATTCTGGCCAAAATATACATAATGTCCCTTGGAAGCTCAGGGCTAGGGAATAAATTTTTTAAGCAAAAATTACAAAAATTTTTGTTTGAAGGAAGATTTATAGTAGTATATCTGGATTACAGTAGACGAGAGAGGCTTTTCAGATCATTTTGTGTGTATCTGTGTTGACTTACCCTTTAATCCTTTTCCAGCATTAACACTCTTGTGAAGATCAGTAAAAGTGCTGGGTCTATGCTGAAACCTCATGCACCAAAACTTATCCCAGCTCTGTTGGAATCCTTGAGTGTGCTGGAGCCTCAAGTCCTCAATTATTTGAGTTTTTCTGCAACAGATCAAGAGAAAGTAAGTGCAGCTATAACAGGGGAAGTGTCAACAGAGTAAAGATGACAAAGATTTAATCTTCATTAATTGAACAGAAAAATAGCAGATTTGGTAGAGAGGTGTTCAAAAAGCAAAGAGAAATAGCTAGTAAGTTACTAAAAAGTTTGGTCATGGAATATGGCTGGACAAATGCGGAGTTTTTTTTGAAGGATTGGGATTATTTTTATTCCTTAGACTGCTGTATGTTTGCAAAAGTAAAGAGCAATTTTAGTAATCCGTTTTTTAAATGTCACCGCTGTTTTTTCCAAGAGATTACCTTCAGGACTTCATATAACTTCAATTGGAAGATGTGCTGTAGCACTGTGGGCTGGAGGTGGATGTTGTCAGCACTCTGTTCTTTAATTGTTGTCAAAGAACCATATTAAGCAATCACAGTCTTCTTGAGAAAGTGATTGAAACCCATTGATTAGAAACAAATTTAGCTAATTTCATTATGATTCCATTAGATTATTCCTTTGCAAATGAAAAAGGAGTGAACAATGTGAACAGTTCAGTGTGAGATTTTATCTCTTCTCCCACCTTTGTTTTCTCTTCCTCTCTCTCTCCCTCCCTCTAGAACATCTGTCTGTCTCTGAAAGGGAAACAATCGTAGTCTGTAGGCATAATTGCTTTCTCGATTCAGCTGAAATAGGTTTTAGTGTAAGATAGTGAGTTACAGCTGATGTTGTTGTCCTTTCTACTGTTTTCATGTTGTGTTTACACTTGGATTTGTTTGGGGTTTTTTCCCGTTTGTTTTTAGACTGCAATGGATAGTGCCAGACTTAGTGCTGTCAAGTCATCTCCCATGATGGAAACCATTAACATGGTAAGTATTGATTTCAGAAGGGTTCCAGTGTGAGGTATGTTTTAGAAGAAGAGGAATTAAATGGAAGCTTTACAGAATATCTCTTATCATATCTCCATGTGGCTGTGTGTCCACTTCCTTTTTCATGTACAGACTTCTCATCATGGCACCAATGCTTTCCCCTCAGATCAGTTGTGAATAATTTAGCTCCACTTGGAGTTAGATGGATTGCTTCTTTATCTAAAGACCTGCCTGCTTTGATGAAAAGGGCATCCTTCAAGTGCTTTTCTTTGGATAGGGCCTGAGCTGATTCTGGGTTGTGTTAGCTAGCATGTCTTTTCATCTCTGGCCCTCAACTCCAAAACCAACTTCTCACCTGGGCCTTCAGTTGATGATAGTCACTGTTGGTAAGGCATAAATGCTGTTCAACCATTGCCTTGTGGTGCCTTAGATATACCTATGTGGGCCTTGCCCATACTTTCATGGTGGAGGTGGTTAGAGAAAATGCTGAAATCACTGGAGGCCCTGTCAGCAAGTGGTGTTTGGCACCAGAGTTTCCTGCTGCTGGAGGAGGAGTTGCTGATGGCTAGATCCTGTGCTGTAGGATCTGTTCTGACAGAACTACTTGTTCTCTGTAGGAACCTTCCCAAAATAAGGCACCTCTTCTCTACTCAGTCATTGCATGCCTGGGGCATGTGGACAGGTAGAGAATTTGAGGGTTGAGCAAGTTTTAGGGGAGTTGTAGCCACCAGAACAATTTATTGTTTCCTTGACTTCTGGAAAAAACAGCAACAGCAAGCCCTCCTGTACATAACATGTGGAGTTGAGTTTTGGTGTCAGGTGAAGTGGTCTCTATAAATAGAGTGTAAAGCAGTCAAGAATGAAAGGCCCCATGTAAGTGTACAACCCTGCAGCAGCTGCTGCTGTCCCTCCTCCAGGCCATGCCCTACTCTGCCAGCCCTGGGGCAGCAGCTGTGTGCCCTGATCTTTGAGTGGGCTTTTGTATGGTAGGGTAGAGGTAGTAATGGCTTCCTTGGAGTAGTGTGAAGATGTCCTGGCTTATGAGCAACCTCCTCTATATTCTGGGGCTGACTGGGAGATTATATAGATAATTTCCTTCACCATACCAGTGATGGAGGGGGAAGTAACAGTTGATCTGACTTTGGAAGCTCATGAAGTTACCTTCATTTAGTACGTCCTTGATCCTTGAATTTGCTAGAAAATGGATCTCTCCATTGGAAACAGTGTGTTACATTGAGTGCTGGTAACATGAGGCCCAGTTTTGAATATATTTGACCCTAGTTTGGATATATTGCTCCTGGTTACAGGGAGCTGGGAAAATGTTGGGTTTGTCCTAAGATACAGATGCCTTTGCATCTCGTTCTCACATGTGTGTTAGTTTCAGGCTTCCTGAAGAGTTGGAGTGCCAGAGAACATCAGTGGCAGCAAATGATAGTTTTAGCAAGATCAGCTCAACAGAGAAGTGAGACAGGAGAATCTGTATATGGTGGAATCCACTTCATGTGGGCTTTTTCTCATCATGCAGCAAGCTCTTGTGATTCAGATCAGGACCAGCCAGCAGTGCTGAGGCAGCCTCTGCTAGAAATACACCAACTTAAGTTACCGTCATTACCTTTTTCTTTTTTTTACTTTATTTCTCTCTCTCCCTGTCTCTTGCCTTTCTCTAGAGCTTGCAGTATTTGGATGTGTCTGTCCTTGGTGAGTTGGTCCCTCGGCTGTGTGAACTGATAAAAAGTGGAGTTGGCCTTGGCACAAAGGTATGTCTGTGGTTTTAATAGTTCTTTTGGAAATGAAGAAGGGAGTATAGAGCAGTGTCAATGTAAATATAGTTCCTTTGACCATGTCTTTTAAAGCAACAGCTTGGGTTGATAGATACTGGAGTCATTTGACATCTGAACCCCACTCCACTACATCACTCTACTGAATGTGTGCTGCCCTAGCGTCCTCTAGGCTACATGGCTGCTGTGCTCTGTGACACATGAGTGCAGAAGGTTGTCTTCAATTGCTGCAAATCTTCTAGGATCATCCATCTTGACTGTGGGTCCTTTTTCACTTCCTTTTTAAATTCTTGTCATTCATGTTTTGCAAACTTTTACTGCTTCTACTTTTACTGATTTGGATTATGAGAACAGAGGTCACTGGATGTAGATCTTGTCTTAGAAGTGCAGGTAGCACCACAGCAAGTATTAACAGTAATAACCAGTGGCAAATACTGTTTTATCTTACCTTTGTTTTCCCTTGCAATCTTCCAGGGGGGCTGTGCCAGTGTAATTGTGTCATTAACAACCCAGTGCCCTCAAGACTTAACACCTTATTCAGGTAAGGTTTGCCTCTTAGTGTCAGGATTTAAAGGGACTTTTTGTTGCTCTGGTATTTCTTCCCTTGAGTTTAGCACAAGAATGATGGTTATAAGTTTATTTTTATCAGAGAGCTGTTTAAAGTTACCTTTTTTGTTTGAAATTGGCATGCTTGGAGTAGGTTCAGTACCTCACCAAGCTGGAAGAGGTAGAGGAAGGAGTTGAGGGAATTCACTAGCACTGAGTAGGAATAGGCAAAAATATTTCTGGTTTTTCTTAAAACAGTGTAGCAATGCCTATGTTAGTGCAGCACTGCCGCTATGCATTGTTCTTTCAACTTGAGCTATGGGTGGACCATGAACAGCAACTTTGCTTCATTGGGTCTCTTGTGATAGTAGAAAGAACCTCACCTTTCTGTTGCAAAACAGAAATGAAGCTGAAAGCATGGAGTGCTTGCATATGGAAACATTATCAGTCAAGGTGTGCAAAACACTAGCACTAGTTTAAACATAAGGACTTAGAGAGTCAATAACCCCACATACATGCAGTAAGGAAAAATGCATAAATTCAGGCAATCTAATGAAATGCAGGTTTTTGCAATTCTTGCCAGAGTGACCAAACATAATGTTTCTGATAAAGTAAAGTCTCTTCCAACAGGCAAACTTATGAGCGCTTTACTTAGTGGCCTGACTGATCGCAACAGTGTGGTACAGAAGTCTTTTGCCTTTGCTATGGGGCATCTAGTCAGGGTAAGTTGGGCTTTAAGTTTTATTTTCCTTCTTTATAGGTGGTCTTCTTGGAAGCGTTTGAATAATTTGAGTCTCTTCCTTCTTACAGACTTCCCGAGACAGTAGCACTGAGAAGCTGCTGCACAAACTCAGCAGCTGGTACATGGAGAAGGAAGGTGTGTTGCTTTTGAGGTATTCACTTACAGAATACAGTGCAGAAAAACCTCCTGGTGACATCAAAAGCTAGTAAAGAAACATTTCTATGTCCTGATGCTTGGTTTCACTGGCTGAATAATTCCTATACAATGTTACACAATACTGTGCATTACTCTGCTTTCCAAGAGGCAAAACCAAGCAGTTAAAAGGATAATCCTGCTTCCCAGTCATAAGGTGCTTGTTTTGCTCTTTCAGAGCCAGTTTACAGAGCAGGCTGTGCTTTAACTGTGCATGCTATGGGACGCTACAGCCCAGATGTACTGAAGAACCATGCCAAGCAAGTGCTGCCATTGGCTTTTCTTGGGATGCATGAAGTTCCTGAAGAAGATAAAGGAGAGAAAGAGAATTCTACTCTGTGGACTGAAGTTTGGCAGGAAAATGTACCTGGTACGTTGTATTAAGAATAGTAAAGCTTTCAGGAAAGCATGGGACAAGAAATAGCATACTTTCTGGAATTCCATTTTGAAAATACAGAGTTTTCATGGTAAGGGATTTGGGAAGCTTGTTTCTATTTTCTTCCTTGCTCTAGATTTCTTGTATGAAGTCTGCCTTCTCTGGCTATTTAAAACAATTACAGGGGCATTGATCACAAGGGTGGACAGACACAGTAGAAGTATTTTAAAATTGTGATACACTGAATGCCACTGTAATATGTCCCTGATCGTGCAGATAACTAGACATCTTCGGAAATTTTTATGCCAGCCTTATATGCCCTCTATATATAGGGCTGCTGCTCACTTCAAAGTTTCAGGGGCTTTGCCCTTTCTCTCTTTAGGAGATCTCTGTGACAATACCTCTGGTTTTAGATTCAATGAATGAATTTATGCTATAGAAGTGCAGTTCTTTTTATAGATGAAGATCTGGATGCATTATAGTATTGTCTTGCTGACTCTTTCAGATTTCAGATTTGGTTCCTCAGTCCTCAGATGATTTTTCAGGAGTCTGAGAAAGGAGCTGGAAAAGGTTTTCCAGTGATCTGTTCTTGGAAGACAAAAAAAAAAAAAGACATTGTATTCCTTAGAAACAGGCTAACACAATGTCTAGTGTCTGCTATATGGAAGGACTGACATAAGCTCTGTGTCTAAATACTCAAAAAAGACTGTATGTTTGGAACACCTAGAAAAGAACCCACCTTCAACCAGGCTAGGAGGAATTCTACATGCTTTTGCCTGCAGTAGACCTTTCTGATGTATCTCATAGCAAAAAACCCAAGAGATCTATAACTGGTTGGTTTTGTTTTCCAGGGTAGCACTGGTCTTGTTCACTTGTGGTGGTTTTTGTTGTTTTTGGGATTATTTTTTTTAGTAAGATCAAAGGTATGTTTGTTTTGTAGCAAAATTATAGTTTTCCTCCATTTGATATGCAGGTACTCAAGGTGGGATCAGACTGTATTTGCAGGAGTTAATATCCATCACCCAGAAGGCTCTGCAGTCCCAGTCCTGGAAGATGAAAGCTCAGGGAGCAGCTGCCATGGCATCAATTGCTAAACAGACCAGCTCCCTTGTACCGCCACATCTGGGAATGGTGCTCTCTGCACTGCTGCAAGGCCTGCCAGGGAGAACCTGGACTGGGAAGGTAAAGAGGGAATTGTCACCTCATGGTTGGCTGTGAGCCCAGCAGCGTGCAGCCCTTAAGTCAGGAAATGCAATGTTCTCTGCTGCAGAGCAGCACAATAAGAATGCTGATGCAGGTAGTCTGCCTTTTGTCCTGCATTTAGCAGCTACAGAAATGACTGGGAAGATAGGTTGGTGAAATTCAGAATGCTTTGGAGTTGGGTTCCCACTTAGACAAATTCCACTGCACCATTTCTACCCTGGAGGGGTACTAGCATGTGCACAGCCCCTTTTTGCTGCCAGTTCTGTGCAGATTGAAGGCTAAGTCCTCTGCAGGAGGAGTGGCAAGAGATAGATAGACATTGCTTCTCTGAACTGGTGTCACAGGCATGTGTCCCCAGTGCCCCTTGCAGAAGAGCACAAAGTTTTGCCCTGTGCAGCAGGACTGTGCATTTTGGCTCTGTGGCACTTCTCAGTGATGTCTCTTCTGTCATTGCAGGAGGAGCTGTTAAAGGCCATTGCCAGTGTTGTTTCTGCGTGCAGGTAAGTGGCTTGAAGGAGGTGGTACCCTCAGGATCTGAGATCTCAAAAGGGAGGTTGTTGTATAGTGTTATTGCATATAGAGTACTAAGGAGATATTATAGAAGGTTTGTCATCACCATCCTGATCTCTCATCAGCAGAGAGCAAGTGAGGAGCTCCTCTTATATGAGAAGCAAGTGATGCTTCAGAGAGACCTACAGAAGTAAATGGTTGATTTAGAGAGGAAGAGGAGGATGTTGAGAGGCCACAATTGCTAAGAGGAAAGCAGAGACGAAGGGGGAAGATTGAGACCTTAAATGGGAAAAAGAGGAAGAAGTAAAAGAGTAGTGAGGGTGTAAGTGCCTTGGAAGTGTATGAGAAAAGAAGAGAATAAAAAAGGGGGAGCAGACAAACAGTGAGAAAGACCCCTGTTACAATTACTGGTAGGCGACTGAGTGTCTGGACACAGGAATTAATTCCTCTCTGGGAACAGTGGATTTTGGGAAGAGATTAACATGATGGTGTCCATGTGCCTTGCATTTCAGTGCAGAGCTGCAGAAGTCAGTGCCACATCAGCCCACCATCACAGATGTTGTCCAGGCTCTCCTGAAAGAATGTCGTAAAGAAAACCTGAAGTATAAGATGGTGGCACTGCGCTGTGCAGCTGAGGTGCTGCAGGCAACAAAGGAAGACCGGTTCCAGGAACTTGCTGATATCATCTTCCCCATGATAAAGAAGGTGACAGTTCAACTTCTTGAGTTTTCTCTCTTTCAAAGCAGAACACCCAAGTTGTGATAGTCCCAGTGATGCTGGCTGCATGCCAGACTTCTGCCCAAAGGGCTGATGATATGAGAGATTCCCCACACAGCCAGATCTTTGGTGGGGCTGAATACCAGACAATGGTAAGCCCTGGGGTGGTTCTACCTGTGCTGCCCAAATTCTGAATTAGCCCAACTGTTCTTTAGACAGAGTCCTGCCCCACTATCCTGTTACCACTTGAAAAGTTAATTCCTGACTGCTCTACAGGCAGCAAAAGGCTCCTGGGAAGCTGTGTAGAGTGCTTGTGTTTAGTATCAGCAGAGCCTTGCAGCTCTGGGGGTGGGACTGGTGTAGCACAGGCACTGTGCTGGGTGCCAGGCCACAGAGCCCGTTGTGCCCTGGCAGCGCGAGGGCAGGTTTGTGCGGCTGCAGGGAACAGAGCTGCACTGCAGGGTGTGCCTAGCCCACCCTCGTCCTTCTGTCAGTCACACCTTCCCCCGTGGCCTCTGCAGAACTCTCTGGAGAGCGTGGGAACAGCTTTTCCAAAGCATGATGAAGAGGACGAGGACATGAGGGAGAAAGAGGTTCAGATGGAGTCCCTGATCTGTGCCTTTGAGACCCTGGGCAAAGCCTGGCCGAGGAGCCTGGAGACACAGCGTAAGTCAGCTGATGACATGCAGAACAAACTATTTTTTCTTAAAATGAAAAGCAGAAGGGAAGGACCTGGAGATCACATGAGAATGAGAAAAGTGCAGGAGAAGATGAAGGATCTTGCTGCAGGCAGATTGTGAGGATCTTCATTGAGATAGCTGCCCCAACTGCTTTCATGCAAAATAACCCATCCTTGGGAAAAATCTTTACTGTTGTCTTAAATTCACTTCACGAAAATGTTCTGAGTTTATAGATAAGCAGGATGAGTGAGGTGGCTTTTCTAATGAAAAGAAGCCTAATTCTGCTGCTCACATTTACATTTGCAAACAAAGCTAGTACAAGAATTGGGAATACCTGGAGAGGGTTGGGAAAAGGTTGCTTTTATTAGCATGCCAGAGTATGTAATGCAGCTGTTTCGTCTGCCAGCATTTGTAATGAGTGAGTTGATGTGGTGAAGATTTTCAGGGTCACTTGTTACAGGATGTTGACTTGGTCATATGCAGTGATTAAATGCTTGATGTCACTTGTTGAGGAGCACTTTGGAGACAGATGAGCGTTTCCTTCTGCCTTTCCATGTGGTAATACGGTGATGTATGCGCTTGTTCTCCTGTAGGTTGCTATCGCCAAGAGTTTTGTAAGTTAATGTGTGACCGTCTGAAACTCAGCACATGGAAAGTGCAGCTTGGAGTGCTACAAGCCATGAATGCCTACTTTCAAGGGTAATTCTTTTTTCTGCAGTCCACTTGTCTTCTCTTTCTTGCTTGAAATTGTTCTATGAATTTGATGACACTGAATGAATGGAGAAGTTGAGCAAACTTCTGTCCCAGTGATGCAGGATGCCTGACTGTTTTTGTATTTGACAGGCTAATGCTGTTTGATGAGGAGCACTCTGACCCTGTGGCTTTGACAGAAATACTGTTGGAAACCTGTTCCTCTATCACCCATTCTTTAGGTAAATGGACTTCTCCTGATTTGTGATGGGTGATGAATTGCTTGTAATACCGTTTTCCTCTGGGGGTTTGTGTGGTAGAAGAAATGCAGAATAAGCAGAGGTTGTCAGAGGTAACATTTAGCCATTCCTTGCACTGTAGGGATTACTGTGAAGTTGCAGTGTTCAAGACAGCAGCATGCAGGGTGCAGTTCGGAGAGAAGTGTGTTCCTCTGGTGCAAGAGAGCTCTGCAAGGGCAGGGAGAGGCAGACAGCAGACCGTGCAACCTCTCACAACACAAGCAAGCAATTCTGATTTAATGAAACACAAGCTTTTCTCCTCCACCATTCAGACTTCTTGGATATATATGCATTATGTATCCAAGATTATAGTATCCGAAAGATACCCCAAATTTTCTCAGATAGCCAGTGCATGAAGCTCCAAGGCTCAGAGGCAGTTTGTGCTCTACAGGAGCTGGGCACCCATATATAAGTGCTGCTTGTGTCATGCTGATAGTAATGGGCCTCTCTGTTACTTTGGTAGTGTTCCCACTTGTCCTGTGACTCTAACAGTGCCCCATATCTTGTACCTGCATGTAGTCTTGTTTCCAGATGTGCCTAAAAGACAGCACTTACTTTAGTGCTAGCTACCAATTCAGAGACACCTTTGGAGAAAGTTTCTTTTAGGTATCAGTCCTCATGGAATGAGGACTAGGGTCCTCATCTTAGTCAGAGACCAAGTAACTTTTTGTGACAAGCTTGTGTTTGATGGCTGGCATGGGGTTTATGTACCCTTACTTAATCCTGCTTGTTAACTTTGTATGGTCTCCAACCAGTACAACTCACTAGAACATTCTGTTACACACACAAGTTGTCTGCCATCGCCCTGCAGCTATGGCAGCATTTTGTTCCCCACTGAAATATGTAAGGAATACAAATTTCTCTGTGGTACTGGCAGAGGCAATGCACAAGGTTTAGTTTAGTTGTCAGCCTCCAGTTGCTGACTTTCTGCCATTCAAATGTGCCTAGTGTTCAAGTGGGAACTGCAGACTGACAGCACAAACAAGAGCTCAGTGAACTGTGTTAGCAAAAGTGGTCTGGAGATCACAGAGGTGACTGCTTTTTGTAAGATTAATGCATTTGGTTCTCAATGGGGTTTTGGGTTTTCTTGTCTGTTTTCTTTAAATCTTTTAGAAAACAAAAGCTACACATCCATAAGAACAGAAGCTTTGTCTGTGATACAACTGCTGCTCACCAGACTACAAGGTGAGACTTTTTCCTTGCCACCTGGAAGAGCCACTGCTTGGTAAAGATGGAACCTGGCTGTATGGCCTGGAACTCTGGAGAGATGACTTTACCTTCTGCTTGCAGTACTGGGTGATTCTGGGGAAGCTGGGACTTGGAAGTAGGAGAGACCTTGAAGTTAATATCAAGTTCTAAAGTATCACTGGATAGTATTTCCTTTGGTGAGGAAAATGTTTGTCAAGGAGAGTCCCACATGGAGCTCACAGAACTGTCTTGTCAGATCTGCATGTGTTATGTTCAAACTCCATAGAGAGGGGAGCTCCTCTTAGTACAGAAGAGTGATTTTTACATTTTCAGTGTCAAGTTTCGTTTCTCATTATTATTTAGTATTCAAGACTTGCAGAATTGTCTTCATAGGGTGAGGTCTTCTTAGGTCTCAGGTTCATATGCAGTTGTTATGTAGCAAATTTTTCCTTTGGGTTTCTGGTATGCATTTCATGTTTCCTTTATTCTGGCAAAAACCTTACAAGCCTCTTTCATGAGCCATTTGCAACATGGGAAACATGTGGCTCTTCAGGCCCTTGTGGTCCGACATTGCAGGCTTAGACAATGACACCTGGTCTAGAGAGGTGCAACTCCCTGTTAGGAGGCAGCACATGCACCTGAGCAGCCAGGTGACGAGTTCTCCTGGAAGTGCAGTATGAACTGTGAGTGAAAGGTTGAAGCAGTCACTCTTTTAGCCTGTCTGGGAAAGCAATGTCCTTTTGGAATTTTTTGTTTTGTTTTCTGGTGTTCATGTCCAATGTCTGTCTGTCTTTATCTGCACAGAAGCTCAACAGTGGGAAAGCCTGACACGGGAAAGCAGAGAGCACCTTGTGCGTTCGTTGTCTACGATGGCATCAGATAGCAGACCTGAGCTACAAGAGAAGGCATTTGTGTTGAAGAGAACACTTGAAAATCTTGACTAAGTTTGTAAAACATAAATTTCAAAGTGCCATGTAAAACAAAAACAAAAAAGTGCAGTGGTCTGAAAACTCAAGTGGGGAAATGAAGATTACTCTGTAGGATGCATCATTCCTGGCCAAAATAAAAAATGCCTTAAATTCTTTTCCCCATTAATATTATTTTTACTCTTAAGCTGATTATTAGTTGTTTTGTCAGCAAATACCTCTCATCTGCCCTATAATGTTTGTAAGTGTGCAGCATAAAAAACACAAGGGCAAGATTTTTTTTTTTAATAGGCAGAAGAATGTTACTCAGACCCCCTTTGTCCTTCAGAAAAACTGTTGAAAATCCACCAGCACAGAAGGTAAAACCATATTTCGTTTTCACATTTTTTGTACGTAGAGATCTGTTAACTGGTGTCTACCCCAGTAGTGCTGGTGTTTATCTGTAGGCAACAAAATGCTTCCCTTGATGAGGCCTGTGTTCAACTCCTGTGGTTTCCCAGGGGCAGGGTTTCATCTGACACCCACCTCTGCTTCTGCTTGCTCCTCCCTTGCAGTCTGTTGTCTGTGCATTATGAAAGGCAGAGTACTGTTAACTTCACTCCTTCCTCCTTCTCTGACCTCAGCACGGATTGACCGAGACTATGCCTTCCCCAGCTGGCAACCTTGGCCTCCCAAACTTTAAATGAGAACTTTCTCCCTAAAAGGATGCACAAGAGAGCACTTTACTGAGCTGTGTGGGACAAAGTTGAGCCTAGTTGGTACCCAGGTGGAACACTGCTCTTCTCAAAATTGTTTTGCATGGACACTCCTTAGCTCCAGGAAATAAAAAAAAAAGGAAAACAATCTTTTTTAGATATGTTTTTGAAGAGCGTTTGAAGTTTGAAATGACACATTTTTTTAATAGTAGTGGTAATGTTTTATTCCCTTCCTGTTCGTAAACCTGTTCTTGCTTTGGAAACCTGTAACAATTTAGACTTGTCAATATTTGTAAGAAATGGAATCATCTGTCATTTATCAGAGCCCAAGTCATGCTGGTTTCTAGCAATTTGCACTTATGAAGATTATATCTGCATTAACATGGGAGTAAAATTGCTATATGGTGATGTGGCCCTGCTGCCTGTCTCCTTTTTTTCCTCCTCCTCTGACAAAAGACAAATCTGACCACTATGACAACAAACTTTAATAGTGTGAAGATAGCACTGCTCCATAATCTGACCAGTATGTGTACAACTTTTTGGGGATAAATGCTTTGCTGATGGTGAAATAAAATCATTAGTGTGGGCAATATCATGTTCATGGTTTTCAGCACCAGAAGGCTTGTTTTCTTTTTTTGCAGTCTGCAGCTCCTTTCAGATCTGCTCTCTTAAGGAGATGATTGCTCAGATTACATCATGTTTCCTCCATGCCCATTTATTCAGGTTCAGGTATGCAGTACCTACTTTCCCCTCAGGTGCCATTCCCCAGTCAGTGTTTTCTGGTACTGTAACTATCTTGTTGTCTGACTCGCTCTCCGTAGGGAAGAATGCAATTTGTGCACACCTGGTAAGAGAATGTCAGGAAGAAATGGGCAGAGCTGTCCCACAGTTGCTCTTGTGTAGCAGAAACCTCAGCGAGCACTATTGCATTGTACATTAGAACTGGTCAGTGGGCAACTCCTTGGTGCTGGGAGCTGGTGCTACAATGTTTTGATTTACACCTTGTTGCAGGGAGCTGCTCTTTGTTTACGTGTAGTTTGAACTATTGAGCACAGTATACATTTTAAAATTTTACTGGGCAAATCATTTTGCAGTATCTTTAAAAACTTGCTTACTGTGACATGTAGTGTCATGAGTGCTCTTCTTTTTTCTTTTTTTTTTTTGTAGTAGGTGAATATTACCAGTGATGCTTTGCTGTAGCAGTTCATTGTCTGACTTGGGTTTTTTCATATTGGTGAGTGACAGTAACAGAAAAGCAAGAGCCTCCATGTCTCTGGTAATTCGAGCTTTCACTGTGGACTGGAGTATTCAGAGGCAATGCCTAGTATGGTCAAATGACTGTACGTAGAATAACTGTAATCATTATCAATAGAAACCTGAATTTCTCTATTGGGGATTTACACTAGAGGGAAGAGCGTATTCTAGGAACTCTATAAAACAGCTGGATTAACAACTCTGGCCAAGAGTGTTAGGAAGGTTAGAGATGGTATGACACTTTCTGAATCACAAAGCAATATGTCTTTCTCGTGATTACAGAGCAGATTCAGAGCTCCTCTCTAAAGCATGTGCCTATACACAAAACCTACCTGTACAGAAGTTAATTAAGTCAGAGGTTTGATTTCTACCCCCCTCACATTTGTAAACTTGACAGAATTAAAAAAAAATAATAAATAGATGTGGCCTTCCTAGAGTTTCTCCTCTAAAAGTGATTGCACTATGTAAAACACACTGTACTTTGCCCAGCACGGGCATTTCTTGTGCTGCTGCAATGCTTTGTATACCTGGAGTGCAGTGTGCAGATTTGACTCTAGCACTCCTGCTCTGACTTACAAGCTGTTGCTTAAATGGATGTATATTGAGAAAAGTTTTCTAATGTTGCAAGATCTCCATCAAATTTATTGCAATCTGTACTGTCCAAATATGTGAATGGTCTGACTGAAAGAAAACCCTCCTGCTTACCAAAAAGCTAAAAACTAAATAAAAGCTGCATGACCTGTTCCTTGGAGTAACTGGTAGTGGTTTTTTTTTCTCCTGCAATGAGTATTTTATTCTGTTCCTGTGCTCTAGATTCAGTGTGTGCTGCTGTTGTGCTCCATGCTGGCCCGCTGCCCTCCCCTCATGGAGACACATGGTGGCTCTGCAGCCCTGTGAAGGAAATGTGTGTTTTTGAACCCATAGCTTGATCTCCTTAAACCAGGCAGGGTTAGGGCATGTGTCTGTATTACAGACACATTCTTTGCATTTATTATATATACAGTCTTGTATGTATTACATATACATGGTAGATGAGGCCGTGAGATTGAAAACTTACTAAAGTAATACTCGAGAACTTCAGTATTTCCAAATTACTCCAGGCATGCACACCTTTCCCCCCACCCAGTGTAACCTCAGTTATATGCACTTTTCTAAACAGTATTCAGAAAGGAAGAAAAAGAAGGCAGAGCTCACCTGTGCTGGCCACCAAGAGGCTGAAGCATGATCTGGCGAGGGAAATGCTGTCAGACCATGCACCCACCATACACAGAGCGTGCAGGGGTCCTGGGCTGTGGTGAGCAGAGACCTAGGCTGCAGTGCTGTGATAAAGCTGGTTTGGACTGAAGCCCCACAGACATGTCCTTTCTGGCCAGTGAAAGTAGCAGGATACATTCAAGTAAGTTAAAAACCGGGAAACAGTTCAATTCTGTGAAGGCACTGTTCAGTAAAAAGCTCTGAGGAAGGAAAGCACATACACAACCAGGCTGTGTTATATGGCATAGTATATAGTTAGTAACAGGTTAAAAATTGTAAAAAAGACCTTGGGAGTTGTTGAGGATTGCTTTGCTCCTTAAAAACCAATTACATACCAATTACACTTTTCTGTGGAATTTGACAACAGGCAAGCATGGAGATTCTCAGTTCAGTGGAAGAAAATTCTCCCAGGCTTCAGGCCTGGGAAACGTAGAGGAAGAATGAAAAGAATTATGATCTCTCTTTCTGTCCATGTTGTTTATAGCTATGTACCTTCAGAGTGTGCTATTCATAGTTCAGCAATAGTGTGAAAGGTTTTTACTTTGAGATCAATGGGATTTCACCTGAGCAATCCTGGTTATAAAAGGACGCTACCTCTTAATCAAGGATCTCTCTTTTTCGCCTTCCGAACACGGAGCCATTCCGTCCGCTCCCGACTCAGCAGTGTCATCTGGTGATCACAAGCCTCGGCTGAAGGACGGGACCCTGGAGGGTCCGGCCGAGATCGCAGCGGAGGCTGAGCACAGAGGGATCTGGAGGCCCCTCATGACTCGGCCGCCGTTTGCCCTCCTGAGTGCGGTAACGCTGACTGTGCCCCGTGTCCTCTTCAGAGGACTGGTCCCACTCGGACCGTGGGCATCGGCCCCGAGAGGCCGGGGACTGAGTGGGCATGGTTTTCCCAACACAGCAGACTGTCTCCTGAAGTGGATGCCTGCCGAGGGACGGGTTCTCCTTTAAAAAGGGGAACCAACTTTCTAGCGACGAACAAGTAGTTCTGATCGCGTGGACAGCTTTTATCCCGCCCATGAGACTCGCTGTCTCTGATGGAGAGCCTGCGCCAGAGATGGCGGGTTCGCAGCACATGTGAGCGTTGCATTCAGTTCGGAGACCTGGGAATCCCTAGGTGATAGTTTGCGAACCGCAGTCATCACCGGCGATGCGGTCGCAAGGTCTTTACTGCCTGCCTGGAGACGCATTTCTAAAGCCCTTCAGCGCAAGGGCTCGGGAAGAGCAGGCCCGAGCCGCGCACCGCGCCCGCCACCGCTGCTTCCGGGCCCGCACGGCGCGGGACGGCTCCGCCCCCGGCTCGAGCAGCTTCCTTCTGTTCCGCCCGAGCATGCGCAGGAGCGGCTGGAGCCACCGCCCACCGCCGGTTCGCGGCCAGCGGCGCCGCATCCCGCGGGAGGAGCCGCGGCGCTTTTCCGCGCCCCCACGGCCGGGCACCGACCGCCCCCCGCGCCAGCGCTCGCCGCCACCGCCTCTGCAGCTGAGGAGTCCGCGGCCCCCCCCCCCCTCACAGCCCGCTTTGCGGGGACTGGTGGCGCGCCATGCGGCGCTGGAAGAGCCCCTGCGATCCGCTGGGGAACGCTGCTCTCTCTACTGCCCGGCTGCCCCTGCAACAGTTCCGTGCTCCGCTCCGCCGCCTGCATCGGAGCCTGCAACCAGCCCAGCCTCCTTCAGCCCAGTGTCCCTTTCCCCTTCCTTGGGCGGTCCCGAGCCGTGCTCTCCTGAGGCGAGGACAGGGAGACGCTGGCGTGCTCTGCAGCGGAGGCGCCGCGCACCTCCTCTCTGCCGGTGCGTAAACACTGCGAACTCTGAAACCCAGTGCTTTTCTGGGATCAGCTCCCTGTTGGAGAGGAGATGCCCTCGCCCTGTGGGGCTGCCCCCGGGGCTCGGGGCACCTCGGCCCCCCAGGCTCCCGTCTGCGGGGCGGGAGAAACGGTGTCCAGGAATGCTGCCGCGGGTCTCCTGTCCCGGGGGATGGGGGTGGGCCGGGAATCGGGGAACTGGGCAACAATCACTTGTATCGGGGGCAAGGAGGCGCAGGAGGGAGCGCGGATGACCCGGTTGTCCTGGGCAGACGTGCCAAGAACGCCAACTTCAGGGTGAAATGTTATGTTACCGGAAAAACCTCTCCTTCCATCTGCATGGACCAGTCGGCAGATGGGAAGGAGAGAGTGGGAGGAGGAGGCGTTCGGCCGCTCCTCGCCGCCTGCTGGGGGCGGGCTGTGGAAACAAAGACCCCCCCCCCCACCCACGGGCCGCGTTTGGGGCCCTTGGTCCGCCCACCGGGACCGGGTTCCCCGCCCCAGCCCGCGGTCACAAAACCCGCTGTTGCTGCTGGGAAAAGCCCCTGGCCTTTCTGGGAAAAAAACCAAATACACCACCCACAACTCCCCTCCTCCCCCCCGAAAAAAACCCAACACGTGCAACACGTGGCATTTTGCCAAGTCTGGCTGATTTGGGTATGTGCATGTTTATTAATACCTTGTTTTCTGCCATATGGGCATCTGCTCACACTGAGAAATGGGTTTTGACAAGTCAGCCTGCCAGTCCTTTGGCAGACTGACAATGGTTTGTTACTATACTAGAGTTGGTAACTGATTTCTTGGAATTTATAATACAAGTTAGAGATCTCTTCGACCAATCTGACCCAATGTCTGATTAGAAGTTTTGATTGACTCTTGAGCTGTGTTTGTTCTCCTTCCTGCAGGGGGTCCTGCAGAGGACTACAAACACCAGCTTCCCTCTTTAAATGAAAAGAGGGAATTGAGATTCTCAGTTCAGTTGAAGAGAATTCTCCCAGGCTTCAGGCCTGGGAAACGTAGAGAGGAAGAACAAAAACAATTATGATCTCTCTTTCTGTTCATGTTGTTTATAGCTATATACCTTCAGAGTGTGCTACTCATAGTGTGAAAGGGTTTTACTCTGAGACCTGGGCAATCCTGGTTATAAAACCTCTAATAAATACCTCTTAATAAAGGATCTCCCTTTTTTGCCTTCTGAACCACAGAGTCATTTCGTCCATCCCTGACTCAGCAGCATCAGGTGAGGAAGACTGTTACTACACTTTGCAATAGGTCTTCTGACTAGAACTCTGGTAGCTGAATCAGCTTTTCCTCATCTGAAGGCTTTAAGTTTACAAAGCTACTACTTATATACATTTATGTGTAAATATTACAGAGAAATTAAAGGAATTACAGCACACCATAAAAATTATATTTTTAATATAATAAAACTTAACAACTTAAAAATTACAGGTTGTTACAGACTATTTCCTATGGGTTTCAGTTCTTAATAAATCCAGATATAAAAACATAAAATTATAAAAATGAACATTAGGAAGCAACAGGGAACACTTATTTGATTTCTACTGCATGTAGAAGACCAATTCTTCCCAGCTCACCAATGTTCTATTTTTTGCCTGTTTTTGCAGGCAGATCCTTTTTTTTGTTTTGTGTCTGACTGTATCTTGCAATATTGGATACACCATCCACAAACCTGGTCTTGTAGAGGACATTTGCATTGTTGAACATTCCGTCCTTCAAGGACACCACAATAAACTAAAACAAACCAGAAACACTTAAAATTAATGTTGCTATCCCAACAACACTAGAAAAGGTTTCCAAAGAAAGGACTCCTTTCTTTCGTTTGGCTAACACGTCAGTAATAATCTTTAAAAAATATTCTAAAACTAACCAAGGCCCAACAGAATGTTGACACAGGTCAATGTAAAGCCACTTTTTCTGCAGCTAATGACACTTCTGTCCATATCTCAGCACCTGGCCTGGGATACAGTCCACAATGCAGGATGCCTGTTCGTGGTGGGAGTAAACATGGGAATAACTGTGCCACCAATTATGAAAGAATGTAGGATCTTACCTAGTCAAAAGATATTACTCAAATAATTTTGCAATACTGGTTCCCCTCCTCACTCATATTTTGGAATGGTTAAGTCCTTGCATCAAATAGAGACAGGTACTCTATTTGATGGGGTACAGGTCACAGGGATACAGAGATCATTTCCATAAGGAAATAATAAGTAGTGCCTCACTTATTTTAAGAGGGTCAACATGAAATATCTTTAACCTCAAGTTAAAAATCTCCAGGAAAAAAGAATTCAGGATGTTGTCATGCTTGAAATTGAGCATATCACAGACACTCTTCCCTACTGCTCCATTTTAACCAGTCCAGCAGCAACATTTAAGTTTCACCACTTGCCATGTCAGTCTAGCTTTCCAGCTGAAACAACTCAGAAATATAACATACATCTGTAGAATAAAAGAGGTAAACAGCTCAGAGTCCTCAGTGCCAAACTGCCTTTGGAAATAATGGATGGAACTCTGAGCAGTCTGGTCTGGTGGAATGTTGTATTGCACCGAATAGTTTTAGTTGCTGTTTTGCACTGGGCGATTGGAGATTTGCACTGAGTAGTCTTTATATTGCACTGAATAGTTCATGTTATATCACATAACATAAAATAGAAGGCATGTTCTTCCCTTCTCATGGAATTCTCCTATCACATGTTTTTTCCCTCACACACCCCTCCCCAGTACCCCCTGGTGGTGTTCTCTCCCCTGGTCTCCCTCCCCATGCCCTCCTCACTTGTATCCCATTGGCAGTGCTCCTCTTCCTCCGCCCCCCTTCCCCTCTGCTCAATCCCTCCTTGAGAAGGGGATGGCCTCTTTTCCGTGGTGGGGGTGGGGGGACAGGGGGTGTCCCCTGGTCTGGTGTCCCCTATCCAGTCAATAAACTGAGGACATTTGTCCCCACGTGGAGAAGAGCTCTTCTCATCTTTTGCCTTTTGTCCATGTAGGATCCTGTGGGCTGGGGTCCACAGCTAGCCGGATTGGACCCAAAATGCCCAGCCAGGCATGGAATCTTACAGTGGAAGGTGTCCCTGCCCATTGGAGAGGATTACTTAGGTGATCTTTAAGGCCCCTTTCAACCCAGACCGTTCTATTACCACAATAATTTCAAGATCATACCTGGGAGTGTCTGAAATGAGTTTGAAGCATCTGCCCAATATTCTGGGTATGGGAGAGATCAAGGGCTGCATCCACTTCATCCAAGATGTAAACTGGGGCAGGTCTGAAGAGGAGCATGGCTAATATCAAGGATAAGGCCACCAACGATCTAGGATGGAGACAAGAAAATTAGGATTTAGTCTTGTTTGAAGGGCTCTGGCTTTTGACAACACTACCTGAAAGGCAATGAAGGTGGCAAAGGGTCTGGATCACAAGTCTGATGAGGAGCAGGTACTGGTGTGTTGTTCAGCCTGGAGAGAAGGGGGCCCAGGAGGGACCTTATTGCTATCTACAGAAAGCAGAGTGTGACCAGATGGGGGTTGGCCTCTTCTCCCAGGTAACGAGACAGGCCAATAGGAAATGATATCAGGAAAAATTTCTTCACTGAAATGGTTATCAAGCATTTGAATGGGTTGCCCACAGAAGTCAGCACTCATGGAGAGATTTATAAGACATGTAGATGTGGGGTTTAATGAGATGGTTTAAATGGTGGACCTGGCAGTTAAGTTAATGGTTGAACTTGATGATCTTAAGACAGTTTGTCCAGCCTAAATGATTGTATGATTCTGAAATAGTCCCTCAAAAGCACATTACTGCTATGGTTCTGAAGAGATGGAATGATAGTTTCCTTATTTCAAAACATGAAGTCTTCTCTCAGAAACAGCAAATATTACTTCTTCTTATTAGAAGATCACATTAGTTGAGTGATGATATTTAAAATTATGCTGTTGTTTGATTTCCAGTTCTGAGTTTTGCAATTGTGTTTTTCCACACCTGGTTCTTCAAGTATTCTGTCCTTAGAAAGTTCTGTATCCCTGTCTCACCTCTTCCCAAATTCCGTTTATGCTTTTCAGTTTGTAAAGATCTTTTTTCCTTAGAACTTGCAAAGAAGCCCCTGCCCTACACAGTGGCCTTACACACTGGAGAAGAAAACTGTTGCCATGACACTACCTTTATGCCAGGGAAACACTTGCCTATAAAGATTTTTGTGGTTACAGCTCAAGGAGAGGCTCATTTAATTCAACATTACATCAGTATTACCTAGAGTTTAATGTGGTTTTCTCACCATTCAATTGGGTTTTTTGCCACTTCTGTGTGACAGGAGTAAAATCTTGTTTGTTATCTTATACTAAGTAAAGCATTGTTCTAAGTCAGAATGCATTGATAGTGCTTCCAATATTGAGCCCATTTGACAAGGAAAAGATTAAGTTTTTGCTTTTCAGAACTTTAATTACTTAGACATATCAATTACATACACAATGACAATGGAAAACAAATTAATTCACCAACCTTTGTCCTCCACTAAGTTCTGTTAAGTTTTCCTTCCAGGTGTTTCCTAAGGCAACTCTGAACTCCATACCAACAAAGCGACTGCCATTTTTAGAGGCTGATAGCATAGCTTTGGCTCCAGGTAGGAGTGTTGAGAATATGGAACCAAAGTCTTCATTCACCTAGAAGTCAGACCACAAAAAATGTATAAGTGTGCTTTGGATCAGAGCACAAAGAGTGAAAACCTTAGTGGTGAGCAGCAGGACACTCGAGACATCTTTCCCAGTTCAACACAGTGACTTCCCATGTCACATACAGGACAGTGAGAAAACATTAGCTTTTACTTTTTTTGTACTGAAGAGAGAAGCAACACCAAAGGATATGTGACACCTCATACTAAGCATTTTATGAGAATCCAATGAAAGATGTATTGGAAGGCTTCTTTATGCTATCAGCCAGGGAAATGGTTATGCCCTAACTCAGATTTATTAATTGGCAAATTGCAATTTCTCCCAGTTAATGGACTACTAAAAGTACAAGCACCATGTAAGAGATACATGGTGCCATTCTCCCCACTCTTTTTCTTCCCAGGTTTACTTAAGCAATGTCCAGGTATGGGATGGGATGCAACTTTGTAAATGCAGATTAAAATTTCCTAGGTTTAGGGATTATCTGAAAACACACTAATTCCACTATGCGTGATGCTTTTGCATTACAACTCACTAATTTCTGCCAAACATCATTTTTACAATGAAAAGGTACCATTTTGTCAGTGATATCCTAAGTACAGGGAGGATAATTAATAATTAAACCAATACATCATCTATGTGCAATTTAATCTTGGTTGAAACCAATTTTCTCAAAGGCCAAAAAACAAGTTCTGTTGGTACAACAGAAAAGAAAGTGTCAAAAGATTTCCATCTAGAAAGGCATAATTTTATACTTTTCTTATAATTCATTATATGAGAGACCTGGTAAAAAGGCAGAGTGCCTAGGTAACAGAAACATAAATCAGATATTGCTCTACCCCAATATTATGTATCCTGACAGTAACAGGAGCAGTACCCCAGGTCCACAGGCCTGCACTGTAGAGGGCAATGTAACAACAGAAAATTTTTACTCTGGTAAAATACTGGTATAAGGAAAGAAAAAAAAACACCCCAAAAAACCCCCAGCTATATTTCAATATGCCCTAACCTTCGTGAAATGTTTGTGGACACTAAAAGGGAATGAGAAAGTAGTTTTGCAGCTCTAACTGGACCATTACAATTCTCAGAGAATTCGTATCTTATTCTTAAAAGTGGGAATAAACGGGAGAAATAAAGTGGTTATTTTTAAATATTGGTCAGGGATATTAGTTCTAAAAACAGACCTTTTTTTTTCCCAAGGAAATATGCAAAATAGTAATCTAAGATAAATCTGATCCTCTACTAAAACATGAAGATAAATTTCAAGTGTCATACCTTTTTCCAAGCAATATCTAAAGCTTGTTTTTTCTTCCGGTCAAGCTCCTCAATAGTTGCAAGAATTTTCATCTTGTCATTCTCTACAATTCTTTTTTTCCTTATTAAGTCATTGTACTGGTGCAAGGAGAAGAAAAGACTGATTTCAATGACCCTTGTGCTCAAATGCAGTTTGTGCTACTCTTACAGCTTCACAGTATCATTGTGTAGCTATAAAATAGTCATTAACCACAAGATTGAAATCCAGTGCATTAATTTAGCTGTGTAGGGGATGTAAGATTTGGGATTATTTGCAAATTAAAGAATCAGAATTTTCAACAATCAGCAGTGGGGAAGGACATTGCTCTGAAAGTTGCACTTCCAAGTTAATCATGTTTCATTTGCTTTTCCGTGGAGGAAAGGTTAGTTCTCAAGGCTGACAGGAGGAAAAGTATTAGAAAAGTTGAAGGATAAAATCAGTGGGCAGTTTCCAGACAATCCTGGAATAGCCTGAAGATGCAGATTAATTCAAGACAATCTTGCTACACTGTCAAGCTGTCATGCTTGAAGATGAACATATTTTTGGTCTGCAATTTTTAATTCATTATATAGTTCTCAAATAATCTAATGGATGCCACAAAGCTTGCTGATGTTTCAATTTAGGGTGATCTGGGGTAGGAAGGAATAAAAGAGTATTTTTTATCATACAAGGTCAAGATTATGAGTAACCTAAAAACCTGGTGTGCCAATGAGTTGTTCAAAGATGTAAGATTAGTATGAAAAAAATCAGGAAAAAGTTTAGTTTAGTTTTTGGTATATTGAGAAAAAGAGCACATGAAAACATATAGCTACATTATATATATCTGTATATCTTGTATATACACCATATGATCAGCCTGCCCAATTTTTATAGATTAGAACAGAGAACGTTTACCCTTTCCTCTGCATCAGAAAGCATGTTCATAGCTTTTGTGTTCACATTCTTTTCCAACTTCTCTTTACGCTCCTGCAATTTCTGCAGCTTCTGAGTTGCTTCTTTAGGGTTGCAACTTTTGAAATCATAGGCTGTGTTCGGCTGGCCAAAGAGCGGCTTGTCTGAAGTTATCCACTTGTATTCTTTCAGCATTTTGGCCACCTTTAAACAAAAAGTTATGTTGAAGCTTTTTCCTCACCCTTCTCAAATGTGAAATAAAAATTTAAACAAACAAAAGCAAAAAAAAAAGAAACCACCCCACCTATATTCTGAAATTGATGGAAATTAATTCTTCTACCCTAGTGCAGCACAGGTACATTTCTTTACAATGCTTTGTGTGATTTTCTTCATTGTGGACAAACAAGGGATTTAAAGATTTAAGGCTATTGCTTTCATGTACATCTTACTTACTTGAAACACTTTTCTGTATATCTGAACTCTACCAATGTCACTGCATCATGGAACTACCTTCTTTAATTAGTTATCTAATTTGTCCAGACAGTCAGAATGTTCTTACTGATCACTTTCTCACCGTGATCTATACTTTGTTACTACATACAGATCAGGTCTTTTACAATGTACAATTTCCACTCCCTCTTCCTCAGATAAAAATTTTACATTGAGCTGCAAATATGACAGCGCTTAAAGGAAAAAGGCAATTTCCTTTGTATGTGGCAAGGGAATTACCATTCTTTGTCACAAGATGTGAAGAAAAAGACAATTCTGCAATACCTTGGCAGCAGCATCAGCAGCTTCTTGTTGACATTTGGTGATGCTGTGTTCTAATTCTTTAATCTTAAGCTGTAATTCATTATTTTGTTCTCTGTATTTTACCATCTCTGCAGATTTGTCTTTAATTGCATTATCATGTAATGCAATTACTTCCTTTTGCTTGGCAAGCTCCTTCTGTGCTCTCTCTACAGATTCCTGGAAAAGCAAATCAGCAGACATTTATTGGCCTCTTTTAAAGCTGGCATGAAAGCCTCATTAGAACTGATACAGCAAGGAGAAAAAAAATTCACATGTGAAAGAAGCAAAAAAATAACTACCTAGGTTGATTGAGAATAGTAAGCAAATCTGCAGAAAAAAATACACATTATAATGTGAGGTTCAGAGGATCACACAGAGTAACATCAAAATGGATAATGAAACACAGTATTTCACTTTTACCTCTGTTTTAGCCACTTCAGCCACCAGAGCATCAACTTGATTCTGGTAGGATTTGATTGCTTCCTCTGCAGCTGTTATCTGTTGTTTATAGGAGGCCTGCTCTTGTTTCAGCTCTTCAAGTTCCAGAACTAAAGCTTTGACTTCCTAGAGAGATGTTTTCTAATTTATTAGTTATACTTAAATGCAAAGAATT
Source organism: Melospiza georgiana (assembly GCF_028018845.1). Classification (NCBI taxonomy): domain Eukaryota; kingdom Metazoa; phylum Chordata; class Aves; order Passeriformes; family Passerellidae; genus Melospiza; species Melospiza georgiana. The sequence continues at coordinate 14,358,135 of NC_080465.1, forward strand.
AAGATTCAGCTGGATGGAAAGAGTTAAGATTCAGTTTGATGTAGTAAATGCTGTAGAAGACTAACAGCACCCATTCTTGAGCAAGGGTGTAATCCCACAAAATGAAGAAAGAAAAATACAAAAAAGCTCAGTCAGTGACTACACAGTATAGTAAGTCCCAAAACTGAGAGTATTAAAACCTCACGAGAATCAAACTTTCTGATTTTTGCACTTTTAACACGGAGAGAACTGCCAACAGAAGTGAAATTTTACCTGCTGCATGTCTTTTATTTTTTTGCTTGAAGTGTCTGCCTTTTTCTTGGCATTATCTAGATTCTGCTCTGCATTTTTTCGCTCTTTTAGACGCTCTGCTTCTGCATTTTTAAGTTTATTCTCTAATTCCTTGTATTTTTTTTCTGCCTTCTTTTTGCTGTCTTCAGTTTTGTTTAATGTCTCTTCACAAGAAGCTGAATCAAAAAGTAGAGTACTGAGATTGAGCACTGTTCTTGTCTTCAAATTTACATCCTAAACACCAACTGAAATAAATCTCTCTTTGCCCCCAACAGAAAAAAAGTGGTTGAGCACTCACTAGTTTCTAAAGTCCGAATAATCAGATATTTCAATGAATACTCTAAGACAGTGTGCTGTTGCTATCAGTTATTGGTAGGGGACCAAACAGCCATTATGAAAAGAGGACCATTTTTCTTGACAGAGGGAAGAATGTCAAATTGCAGGATCAAAAAGTACAGCTACCTAACAAGATACCATCTCATCCCTGGAATACTACATCTAAATATGTATCACTTCTGTCTATTTTTTAGATTTTTTACTTGCTGCTGCATTTTATCTCTCCTTATCTATACAAAACACTATTTCTTTCCTATGCTTTCTTGTTATGCAAACTACATTACTAACCTTAGGTACAGATGGCTTGAAAAAAGCAAAGATTACTCAAATATGGGGTTAAATCCATTTTTGAACTTCCCTGCAAAGATGTATTTTCCTTTATTACAAAGTATATAAAAAACATTCAATAAGAGTATAACCTTTACTATAAGAGATGGCCACCTTTAAGTGAATCACCTCTATGCAAGTATACTATGATTCTGTGTTTGTTACATGTTCAAAAATATAAAGCTAGTATTTTTAAAGTGAAAAGTACTTCTTAAATAAAGGATGTGTTACTCAAACAGCCTGATATCCATCTCATTCTCAGTAATTAGTTTTCAGGTAAAAGAGTAAGAACACATTTGTCACCAATGGTTTTCTTCAGGGCAATCAGCTCTTCCTCTTGTTTGTGGTAAGCACTTTGACAAAGCTTCTTGTGCAGCAGCTCTGCTTCCTCAGACTTCATCTCCCATTGCTGCTTCAGCTGCTGATACCTTTGGAGACAGTAGTGACACACACTGCTATATGGAAGGCTACCCAGCATCTCACTTTCAAAGCTGAAGTAAGTAGATGAATATCTGTATTCCATTTCTCATGTGAGATACAGTGATGACAGTGGGGCAAATAAGCTTAAATGAATGAAAATCCAATATAATTGCTTTAATAATAATTGTGAAGTTTATACGCATGTAAGTTATTATATATGTAGCTCCTGCTGTTTAGCCCTGATCTAACCTATTAAAACTAATGCAACTCACGGGATTTTGGCAACAATTCAGACATCACCTTTTTCCAACTGGCAGCATGACAGATGTTAGGGTGAAGAACTGTAGAAAGGATATCTAGAAGCAAAAGTTCCTTCCTCCTCTTAGCAATATTTCTGGAAGTCTACTGCAGCTCAAAACAATTTGAAAAAATAAATCCAGCTGGAAGGTAGCATGTTATGCAACACTACCTCCTTGTGGCATTTTTGCAGAACTGACTAAATATATTTTTCTGTTCCATCTTTTAATGTAGTATTCAGTAACTGAGTAGATGAAAATCAAATATACTTAATAATATTTAATTTAAATGCTTACAGCAGTATCACTCAGATAATCCTTTTTAACATCTTTTTATTTCCTTGTGAGAAAAATAAGACTGACTACAAATTGGAATTCTGTACAGGTGTTAAAATATGTCTGTAACAGATCCATTCTTCAGTGGACTTCATGAAAATTAAACCAATTTCAAATACCAATGTGTATCCTTTTTTCCCCCTGTGTTATCCAAAACAAAGGGGTTTGGCATGTGTTATTTAAAAACTGAATTTGCTTTTTGATTACTGAACTTACTAATTATATTGGGAGGAGAGGGAAGAAAAGAATTACTTTCTGCATATTACATTCTCAAAAGGCCTATGGCCTCCCAAAACAACTCGTTACATTAAATTTACTCGGTCACATTAAGAGAAATTATACACATTGTACAGTGCAAACCTTACCTTTCAGCAACCTTCTTCAAGCTTGCCAACTCATTCTCTACAGCTTCAAGTTCAGATTCCTTTTTCTTGAGTTCTAGTTCAACATCTTTCACTTCTTGAAGTTTAGACAATATTGGTGCAGCTCGTGAGGATGCACCTGTTCAATGAAAAAATTAAAAAGCCAGACTGATTGGAATTAAACCAGTGGATTCACCACTGGTAATTGCAAATTCTAAACATTAATAATGAGGCAAGTTAATGATTTATTTTAGCTGAGAAACAGAGAAAGCAGCTAGGCTAAAGCTGGAGTTCGCTGAAGAGAGTCTCTGCAGACTTCGAATACTACACATGCGTGACTTATGCAAACAGCTAACTTTCCATAATTTATGAAATTATTGCAAACCAATGATGAATTACTTCAAAAAAGCACTTTTGCTTCCAAGAGGATTATACTGTCTAATAAGATTTAAGTATTTAAAATCTAAATTACTTTATGTGAAGTTTGTCATTAATTTTTTCTTAAACTAATTAATATTTCAACTCAAGACAACTTTAGCTCAAATATATTATTCCCAGTATGTATCTAAACATAAAGGTTACTGTTAATTTTTAGAAAAACTATGCAAAAGCAGTAAACATATCAACAGACACACAATATTATTAGTATTATATTAATAGAACCATCAATTGCCTCCTTGCAGAGTTCCTTGGGGATCAAACACATCTCCATCAAGAGTAACACTTCTTGTCATTATCCTTTTGTCAAAAGTCACTTTCTTAGCATTATCCATGTTATTACAGACCAGTGTTGTTCCAAAGACATATTCCATTGCTTTCTGCAGTTCAAATTCATATCCAATTAGAGAAAGGGCTAAATGCAAGTTACGATGCCCAGCCTAGAAATCAAAATGCAATTAGTATGCTTCAAGTTATAATACGTTTCAAATTTGGTTTGTTTTTTGTTGATAATAACTCTTCCAAAAGTATCATCACATTTTGAAACTATTTCAGTCACAAGCGGAATAATTAATAACCATTTAAACCTCACAAAATTGAAAGGATACAAAGAAAAACAAAATCAATATATCCTCAAACTCTGTACAAATTCTTATTATAATAACCATTAAGAATCTTAAGTTTTTAGTACAGAAATAAAATTTAAATGGGACAGAAGCAATACAGTGTAAAGAGTGTATTTATTTACATACCAAGGTTTGGGCCAACTTGACTATGGCTTCTTGAGTACACCTGGCTGAAATTTTGTTTAAGGGAATGATGGTGTATCGATGCTTTAGTTCACCCCTCTCTAAAATCTTTTTGCCAGTAACCTCAAATGAAAAATAGTTACAAAGCATACCTGAGTACACAAGTCATTTTGTAAAGTAAGACAATAGGGCATTGCAAGAAGAACACATTGTTGGCACCAACTGTGCATGACTTTCTTGAGCCAATTAAAACATGTAGGTGTTTTAACCCCTCAAGCATTCAGGCACATGCTTGCTAACCCCAAATCGTACGACCACATCTCAAAATTTAGAGTTGTGTACTAATGAAATAAACTTACTTCTGTGTCCACAATAATGTTATAGAGTTTCCCTCCAGCCACCGCTTCCAGGGCTTTGGCATTGGATAGATCTTTCACAGTGAAAAGAGACACAACAAGGCCTTTCACATAGTTTGGATTCCAATTTTTTTCTGGATGTCTTAAAATAAATATAAATTATGACTATGAATCATGTTTGTTTTTCTCTCACACATCCTTCAAAATTTTATATTTAAACCCCATGATAATGGGTTTTCCCATAAGCAATTCTAAATTCTATCAGAAAAAGAACCCCATGAAAAAAATAGTTTAATTAAATACTCCACATGAAGAGATTTGGCATAAAGAGTCAGTTACACAGCCATTAAAAGAATGGAATTCCTGATTTATTTCCATATTTTTTCAATGGATTTTTCCAATGGGCTCTGTTATTACCACAGCTATAGGAGTATGTTCAGCCCATTACACAAAAAATTTAACCTGGGGATACACATATTTGACTGGAGTTGACCTCCCAAGAGCAAATCTACTTGTGTCCACAGGCAGAAAACAATTATTTCCCAGTTTAGACCTTTGCTACCAAAATACCATCAGACAAAAGTTTTAAATTCTAGTGACTTAGATAAGATTATAACATTTCCTGACTTTCCCCCTCATTTTCCCCTTCAGTTTTCAGCATGGGTAAGACAGTCATTATTCAGTGGCAGCAAGAAAAAGACAGCAAGAGCTAAGACATTGATAGAATTATGTAGTAAAAAGTCCTTTCAAGTGTCTTTCAGGATCACACTGAGATCTTACTTGTAAGTAAACTGTAGATGAGGAAATTTTGCCATTAAATTTTCACTCAGTTCTCTTAGCCGGCCGATATCAGAAATCAATGCCTTCTTTTTTGCTAGGAGGGCTTCTCCTTTTTCTTCTTCAGAGTTGAACACAAGCAGTAGATATATATCCAGAGCAGAGAAATGTATTAGCTTAAAAATTAGTATCCTACACTGCTTATCTACATATACATAGAGAGGACTTTTTAAAATTCTTTGTAAATTTTCAGACTAAATAAATTAATACCATCATGACACCAAACATGCAAAGAAAGAGTAATGCTCTTCTGTAAAGGTTGATCTGGAATATCAGCTAACAGTAGTGTCTGAAACAAATGTTACCTGGCATAAGAAACAAATGCTAAGAAGTGTTTTAGGTACAGAAACCTAGGAAGCAATAGGGGTGTTGGTCTCTTTCCAACCATCTAAATTTTAGCTGGAATTCAATTGTGCCATCAAACTTCAAAATGGTCAGCCCAAAGTTGATATAATCAAATTATTTTAAGCTGCTCTCAGTGAAAGTTTAAGAGTTTGCAGAGCTTACACCAGAGGAATTTTTGCATGAAAGCAGTGTACTTGATTTTTCATTCCCCTCCTGCACTGGGGCTGGGTGAGATGCCCAACAGCAGCCCCCAGAGTGTTGTTCTTTGTGTTTCTACTGAGAAAGCATAGATGCAACGCAGTTTTGGCTACTGCTAAGAATATTGACACCAAGGCTGTCCTTCCAGTCCCTCTTCCAAAAGCCAGTAGGTTGTGAGGGGGCAACAGGTTGGGAGGGGACATAGACAGGATATGGGGTCCAACAGATATTCCATACTGTTATGAAGGTATTCTCATCAGTAAAAGCTAAGAGAAAGGATGATGGAAGGAAGCATCCATTATTAAGGCCTTTTTCTTCCAAAACAGCTGACTGAGGTCCTACTTCACAGGAAGTGGCTGAACACTGCCTCCTAATACCTGATGGGAAGCAGGGCATAAATTATTTGTTTTATTTGTTTCTGCATCCTCCAGCCAGCTCCAAGACAGAGCTACCATTGGCCAAGGCCAAGACCATCACTGATGGTAGTGAAGCCTCTGGGATAACATATTATAGAAGGGGAAAAAAAGACCAAACCTATCTGCAGTGGCTGGAAAGAGGAGTGACAATATGTGAGAGGAACAGTCCTGCAGGCATCAAGGCCAGTGAGGGACAGGGAGGAGGTGCTCCAAGAACTGGAAGAGAGATCCTCCTGCAGCCTGTGGTGCAAACCATGCTGAGACAGCAACATGGACCATGGAAGTCCACAGCATAGCAGATGTCCATCTGTAGCCTGTGGAAACCCACACTGGAGCAGGGTCCTGTCAGAACCTGCAGACCCATGGACAGATGAGCCCATGCTGGAGCAGGTTTGCTGGCAGGATGTGTGACCCCCGCAGGGCACCCACACCGGAGTAGCCTGTTCCTGAAGGACTGCACCTCATGAGAGGGACTGTCGCAGACATCTTTTGTGAAAATCCTTTTAAGATTTTTTCCCTTCTGAGAAGCTGAGGCCTCAGAAACAAGATGTAAACAATGGTTATCTGCTGCTGTGGAATGCATCAGGTGTGTCTCTGATTGGGCCATCTTGAATGTTCACAATTAATGGCCACCACAGACCAGATAGCTTAGACTCTCTGTCCAAGCCATAGACCTTTGTTATTCATTCTTTTCTATTCTATTCTTAGCTAGCCTTCTGAAGAAACCTTTCCTTCTATTCTTTTTAGTTAGTTATAATGTAATATATATATATATCATAAAATAATAAATCAAGCCTTCTGAACATGGAATCAACATTCTCGTCTCTCCCCTCATCCAAGAACCCTTGTGGACCCTTTCTGGAGCAGTTTGTGAAGAACTGCAGGCCTTGGGAAGGATTCACACTGGAGAAGTTCAAGGAGGACTGCCTCCCTTGTGAGAAACCCCATGGTGGAGCAGGGGAAGGGTGTGAGTCCTGACCCTGAGTAGGAAGGAGTGGCAGAGACAACGTGTGAGGAAGCGACTGCAGCTCCCATTCCCTATCCCCCTGCATCACTCATGAAGAGGAGGTACAGAAAATCAGAAATTAAATAGAGCCTGAGAAATTAAGTTAAATTGATTTCCCCAAGTCAAGTCTATTTTGCCCATGACAGTAATTGTCAAGTGATCCCTCCCTGTCCTTATCTCAACCATTGAGCTTTTGCAGTATATTGTCTCCTCTGTCTACTTGAGAAGGGGTGTGATAGAACACCTTTGGCAAATACTTGGCATCTCCTTATCTCAGCCATTGAGCTTTTGCAGTATATTGTCTCCTCTGTCTACTTGAGAAGGGGTGTGATAGAACACCTTTGGCAAATACTTGGCATCTCCTTATCTCAGCCATTGAGCTTTTGCAGTATATTGTCTCCTCTGTCTACTTGAGAAGGGGTGTGATAGAACACCTTTGGCAAATACTTGGCATCGAGTCAGGATCAACTCATGACAATTCTATACTTCCTTGCAGATTGACCCAAAATTATGCATCAGAAGTCTGCCCAGACCTGAATAGTTCAGCTCCTTTATTTGCTTCTCTAGGGTTATTTTCATTTTTTCGACAGCTTCCAATGCATTTCGGTCTTTCTTGTAGCCTTCATCCATCTTTTTAACTTCAGCTTCTTTTGCCTTTAATTCTTTTTGTGCATAACTCAATTTCATTTGAGCCTATAAGGAATAAGCAAAAGTGGAACCAGATCTTCAAAGACAATCTTGCAGACACAAATTTATAACATTTGCACTATCAAACTGTCCATGTAATTTATAAAGTTTTGCACTGGTTGCAGATACGCCAAAGCCAGCCCTGGCTTTTGAAAATAATGGCACAGGTTATTTGGACACAAACCCACAGATCTTGTATTTAACTGTGGTAACATATTAGAACATTAATAACTCTGAGAAGAAACAAAGTAATTTAAGATAGGACATAGCTGTCCATATTACTCTACAGAGCAGAATTTCTCCCTAAGTGAGACAAGGAAAGTGAACTTTGGAAATTTAAACTCCACTGGGGTAGTCAGAACTACCCCAGCAGAGGTCTTCTATCTTAAGACAAAACAGGCATTGGTTCTTTCAGTCATGTGATGAGCATACAATTTAACTAAGGAGAAAATAGTTTCTTCTAAACCCTCCATTTCACAATCACAGGCATCTTTATTTTGATTCTATTAAGTTTAACTGTTGAAATCTCTTTGACTGTGTATCATGGACAACAGCCCTAATTTTTTCCTATTCAATACTATTGATCATTTGAGTACAGTGAATCCTACTTTGTATCGCAAATGCCAGTTTCTAGTACTTCCTCACAGCAATGCTACAGCATTTTCCTGTGCAAAGATATTTATGTTATCAAAAAGTTAGTTTAATGCATATGCAAAAATGTAAAATATCTTGCATAGATATTCTGTACCTCTTTTCATTGATCTTTCAAACATGTGTCAATTGGTTTTCAGGCAATTTTCAAAAGCATGGAGGCAGGCCTGAGACAGGGAGTGTTTTTTTTTCTTACCTGTTTAGCCTCTGTTAGTGCTTGGCTAATTTCATTTTTGCAGATCATCATCTGTCCTGAAAGAGTAGCTTCTTCACCATCCTTATTGCTGGACAGGCCAGCAGATACAGCATTAAAATGCTGTTGTGCTGCAGCTAAAGCATGTGCATCTTTTTCACTTTCTTCCAGTAAAACATTTAGCTCTTTCTCTAGATTCTTTACTTCTTTCTCCTTTGATACTAATGCTTTAGAATCCTTCAGCAAAACAAAGGGAAAAAAAGAAAAAAAGAGACAGAGACCTGAGTCTATTACCTTGAAATTCATGTGGTTTAGGTGAGGAGCAACAAGTAGTTTAATCAACTACATTTCAATGACCCCTTGTCAGATTTTATAATCTTGTGATATGTCTTTGCGTGTTTCCCAATGTGTTACTCATCCCATGAGTATTCTAAGTATTTACAGAAAGATTAAATACAGGAAGGGGTAACAACTCCCCAAGAACTAGGAGAATTATCTTGCTCTTCCCAATATCCAAAAAATCATCCTCCTGCATAAAAAAACATTAATTGTCAAAATTATGCAAGGCAGAAATTCCTCATTTAATTTTAAGAGTAACATATGTCCAGAGAGCATAATCGTTTGAAGCTACAGACACCACTGCTGAGCTTAAGAGAAAATTTGGAACCATGAGGAGTTGCACTTTATTTGTATTTGCATCATGTATTTTTCTATAGGGAACCTACTACCTATGCTGAATAAATTAAACTAAGCCGTTAACATTTGTCTCTACTTTCTTAGTGCAATTCTTGTCAATCACAGGATTCTTCATACCATAACAGGAAAGAAAAAACAGCTGTTTCCACAATCTGAATTTAGTACGTAAAGAAAATTATATATAAATATCTCACCTTCTGCATACGTGTTACCAATTCCTTGTACTTAACCTCTTCACCTTTTAAGTTTTGCTTCTGGAGATCAAGAGCGCTTCGTACTTTCGTATTAACTCTTTGATGTGCTGAAAGAGCAGCTTCTAGTTCATGGAGTTTACCACCAGCTTCCTACAACCAGTAACAAAGGAAATTTAATTTAGCCTGTGAAACCAATGCAGTATTGTAGTACTTCATCTTCTGTTCAGAGCTTTATGTAGAAGGAAATCTGACCAAGCAGGCAGAAGTCTCCAAGACAAACAGGTCAGATCATCTCTCACCTCTGAAATCCAATCTAACTAGAAGGTACTGTTGAAGACCCACATCCCTCCATAAAACGGGACACTGTCCCTGTACAGATTTAGACATCCAAAGACTCTATGTGCCATCCTGCATCTCATTAAATTTACTGCCCCCAAAATCGAAATCAATACTGATTACTGTCAAACAAAACCTTGCTCACTTTTCTTTTGAGACATCAACAAAAAGGGAGAAAAAAGCCTCTGGCAAAACTTACTGTTGAATGCACAGAGTAAAAACATGAAGTCAAACAGTTTTTTACCTTTCAGTTATTTTTCATTTGCATTTCAGACAAAAAAAAACCCCATTTAAATGGATGTCTTCTAGGTAAAACCAAATAACCTAAGCAACACACCAGAAGAAGATAAAAATTCAACACTATATTATCTATAAAAATAATTCCAGTATCTTAAAATTCTTTGTATTTCTCCCTGCTTCTCAGGCATTCAGAGGAGCACAACTCTGTTTTCATTACCTTATCCTTTTCCTTTTCCATCACCGCTATGTCTTCATTAAGTTGTTTTACCTTCTGTTCAATTTCAGCCCTTGATTCCTGAAATTTCTCTATATTAGACTGCATTTCCTTTAACATATCACTGGAGGATGCCTTTGTTTCTTCAGCCAGAACAAACTGATAAGCTACACAAAAATGGCTTAAATGCTCTATTTCTCGCACTAATTTTTGGTATTCTAGATACAATGCTCGTTCCTGAATAGACAAAAAAAAAAAAAAAAGGAGAGAAAAAAAAAAAGCTGTAAATTTTGATGGAAAACCAGAGTTACATAAGAGTACTATAGAAATCTTTTAAGCACCACTAAACATCAGTATTTGTAAGTAAGAAGATAGATTCTTCATGTTATTCTGAGCTAAAACAACATTCATCTAATTGACTGCATACCAGAAATAACACTTGACTTAGTTTTTTAAAAACTAAAACACTTTAAAATCTATTTTTATCTAGTTCTCTTGTTTTCTTCCTTCTCCCTACATTTCTCTGTAGGATTTCCTGGAAGTCTAAAATGTCACATTCTCTGTATTTGGAAATATGACAAAATTCTTTCCCTTACAAGACTTGGCAGCACTTGAAAACATGCTATTGTTTTAGCCAAAAAAACTTATTGGTTCAGGGTAGTTGTGAAAGTATTTTTTCAGTACTTGAAGGACCTACCTTACCACCCTTCTAATTTTTCCATACCTCTTTCAGTTTCTGTAAAGTTGGTCTGATCTCCTCATTTAGGGCCTGAAACATACAACAGAAGATTTATATTTTGATTTTACTGAACTCCAAAATTTAAACATGCCTAGGCATGGATATCTAGTTCCAGGTGCAGAAATGAAATTTTCTAGAACATTGTACAAAGTCAACATTGAACTACTTGTTCAGTTATCTTTAACAAACATGAATGAAAGTCTACTTTACAACATGTAATACCATTTCAATGTTATTTAGTTTGGATTCCTTCTTCTCTATGGTTTTCTGTACAGATATTTTCTTGGACTCATACATCCTAGTTCCAGCTGCTTCTTCAAGCATAGCTAAAATCTAAAAGAAAACAATACAAAAAACCGTGATGTTTCTTTTTATGTTAGATTGGTTCAATTAAGCTGAACATCTCATCTCCCTCCAACCTTTATTTTTGTTGTCCCTCTCCCAACATAGACTCTTATCATTCAAATCAGTTCAGTAAAACTTCAGACAAAAACACTCCCACAACTCTCCTACCTCTGGTGGCTTCATATTTAGAACTTTGGTAATTTGTCCCTGGTGACAGAAAGATAAAACAAGATCAGTGGTTGTGTACCATGAAGTAGTAAAAAGAAAAACCAAAACCCCAATCCCCCACTCACTTTTATACATTGTATTATAAGTTCAAGTACTTTAAAATTTTTTTTGCTACAACAATAATCTAGTTTACTCAATTCTTTTGCTCTTCAAAGTTCAAATAAGTCACTCTTTCAGGTAATATACCTAAAATGGCCCTTACATTACATGTTAGGTTAATCCTCCACAGTCCTGATTACATCTTAAAGGAGTAATGCAAATATTTTTTCTACAGTCTTACTTGGTTGCTGATGTTGAATAAGCTCCTACCCATGAACCAGCTTTATGGATGATGTAGCTCATACATAACAGGGAGAAAAAAAAGTATGTACAAAACTGTTCCCACCTTTGCCATCCACTTGGGATAGTTATATTTGAAACAATAAATCCTGCTCTGTTTTATTATTCCTTGCAAATATTTCAGGAATTTGCCTAGCCCATTTGTCAGTCTTCTTTTGATAACTGTGACTTAAGAAGGTACATATCTCAACTTCTTTCAAGATACTGTCTAATATGGAGCACAAATAATAGCAAATAAAATCTGCCATTTTATAATATTTATGAAAGCAATACCTATGTGTTAAGGAGAAAAAAAATAGAAAATAAAATGGAAACATATATTGGAAAAGTTTTGCTAACATTAGGGCCACATGAGGTCTTGTGCTAAAAGATGTGTTTTAGGGTCAAACTATGCTGTACTAGAAATATTAACAACTTAACATTCATTTTATCTTCATTTTATCTTCATAAGATGCCACTCTAACTAGGAATTAAGTGTTTTCCCATTATCTCCCGTCTTAAATTTACTGCAAGTCCCACTCTTTCTGGATTTTATAGAGATGCACACAATACCTGCATAATGAGGAAGTGAGGATTATTGACATTGAGTCCAACAGAACAGAAGAGATCCTGCACACGACTGTTGGTAGCATTCACACCATTGATAAGATACTTACTTCTACCTCCAACAACAACCTAGAGGACAAAGACAAAAAAAAAACTGCTTAGTGTTGTGAGAACATAAACTGTAAGAAAGAAAAAAAATCTCAGGAAATCACACCTGTTATATCTTTGCATAAATATGTGCAAACTATGCAGAATATCTGTAGGGGGATACAGTATCTGTAGGGGGATATAGTATGGGAAAATGAAGGTGGTATAGAATGTAATCTTATCCCCCAGCAAGCTGCAGCTGGACCAATTACTAAAGATTAGGAGCAGGCCTGATCTTAACAGGCCACACCTGTAGCAAATAAGAACAAGTGTTATAAAAGAGTGGATTGGTGGGATCTGGAGTCAGATGACTACTGCAAGGACCAGGAACAGTCAGTGCTTAGAGGAGCTGCCTGTGAGAAACATCAAGGAGGTATGAAACTCTGGTGATATGGAATCCTTGCACTATCATGATAATAGAATTCTTGCGCTATATAAGAAAATAAACATCAAAACAGAACTTGTTTGATGTTTAAAATATTTAAATTATAAGAAATATTAATAATTGAAGACAATGTTGTCAAGAAACTTTCCAAAAGCTCTGCTTTAAAAAAACCCGAACGACCAAAAAAATAATCAAAAACCGAAACCCCAACATCTTCACTAGAACAATAAAGGTTCCTTTGTTCGTGGAGACCAAATTTAACACAGAGTCCAGATTTCAAGAGGAAAGATATGACAGCAGAAAAAAACCACAAGATAGAAAAATTTAACTTGCTTTATGAACACTTCTAGTTAGCACACTGGATCTACTCTTACCGTTTGTGTAACTAACTACACTACAAGCAACACACAAGCCTTGTCTCTACTGTAGAAACTTAGGGACTTTAAAAATCACCCTATTTTTCCTTGACCACTCATGAACATGGTAAAAATATAAATAGGTTATGAAAAAAATACAGATATTAAAGACTCACCTGCCTAGTCACAGTGATCTCATCATTAGCTTCAAATCCCAGTGGACTTTGACTTTTGTTTGAATTATCAAAGTTAATAGACACGGTTGCCTTTGTAATTCCAGCTTGCCCATTCTTATAAACTAGATCTTGCAAGCTGGCAGCTCGCACCTAAATCCAGGGAACAGATAAAACACTTTTTGGAAAAAAATTTACATTTTAATTGTACAACTGTAGGTTTTGGAGAAATTATCCTAAAATCCAAAGATATAGCTGCACATTTATGAGTTCATGTGAACTGATACATGGGATCTGCAAGGTGCTATCATGGTAAAACCACAACCAGTGTGTGCCAGTCTAGTTTTACCTATCCAGATAAACTGTTTCTGCATGAGCTTTATTTAACAAGCCTTTATTTTTCATAATGCAGTTTGCAGGGAAATGATTCAGAAAGTGTTCCTTGGAGGCCTGCTGGCTTTGTCTGCAACTGGTGGAAGGTAGGGATGGGAAGGAAGGCAAATTGAAAAATCACCTTCAGACAGAGATTAAAATTGATGCCAAAGTACACACTTTTTTATGAAAATAAAGCAGATATATTATCTCTTAAAGAGCAGGCATTGCATGGAAACCACTTTTAATTTTTTTTTTATAAACCAGGTAGCCAGATTTCAAGACCCAATCCAGAACTGAAAACATTTATTACAAGTGAGTAAATTAGTGCCTTTAGATGCAAAAAGGACTTTTGCCTTGAAGTTGTTAGCTCTGAAGTGGTTAGTTTTAGTCTATTGTTTTAAGCCACATAGTTTGTGTAACTTTGGTATCTGGATAAAGTTGTAATTCAACCTTAATGTAAGATTGAGCAACAATGACAGACACTCAGATTTATGCAATGAAAAATTGAAATAACGAAACTATTTCTTTAAAAGAAGCACCACTTCAGATCTTCCATGGGAGGTTACTCACTAGAGTAACATGAAAAGTTGCTAATAGAAGAAAGACTTTTCTTTCTTAAATGTGCCATCTCTTTACCTGTGACAGATTGCTGATTCCCAGCACGAAACAGATGGAGTCCAAGATATTGGATTTGCCACTACCATTCAAGCCAGTAATGGCATTGAATAACGGGTCAAAGCCATTAATTTCTGTCCTCTGAGCATAGGATTTAAAACCTTCGAGAACAATTGACTTAATGTACATCTTCTCAATGTTCCTAAGGGATCAGGCAAAGTATTCTTCTGAGAAGCACTGAGAAAGGTATCCGGATTGTAATCCTATATACTTCAGAATAAAGAAACAAGAATAAAGAAAAATGAATCATACCGCCAAACAAACAACTAGATCCGAGAAAATGGAAAGAATGCATGACTTTTACAACAAAAATATCATGAATTTTTAAACGAAAAAGTCCAAGCAGACCACAGATCCAGGCGGTGTCCCAGCGGTACTCCAGCATTTCTAAGGGTCTTGACTTTACACTAAGTATATCGCGACACTTGGGCGCAGACTGGCGGCAACACCACGGTTTGCCGCAAAGCTGGCCGCAAGCAAAGAAGGAAAGCCCCGGACGTTCCAGAACACGGCAAAGCCTCCCCTTCCCTCTTGCAGAATTGCTGTACCTGCTCAGCCACACTGCCCGCGAGAGGTAAATCCCAGTGTGAAAAACGCTAATTACTTGTTTTAAAAATTTCTGAAAGCACCGGGGAAGCGGCAGCCTCGGCTCTGAGGCACCGCGAACAAGGACCCATCAGAGCCCCTTCCACAACCCTGCCGCCTTCATCGCGCTGTCCCCGCCAGTGACCCTGCCCCAGCAAGCCCTCCCTGCCGGCTCTGATGCCAAATCGTCCGCGGACAGCCCTGTTTCCCTCCCTGGTCCCGGTGCCTCACTCGCTTACCCTTGTCCAGAGCCGCTCCCTGACGCCAGTGCCTCACTCACTCGCCCCTGTCCAGAGCCGCTCTCCGGCGCCAGTGCCTCACTCCCTCGCCCGCGACTGAGCCGCTCTCACTCCCTCGCCCGCCAGGATCAAATTTTGGCGCCGAGAGCCGCAGCCGTTAGGGGCGGTGCCTGATGGCGGCCGCCCCGCGGCGTCAGCCCGGCCTGCCCTCCCCTCAGGAGAGGGCGGTACAGAGCCGCGCCGGGCGCCTCCTGGGAGAGAAGCGGGCGCAGCCGGAGGGCGTCCGGAGGGGACGGCGGGCACCGCGGGGCAGGCACGGCGGGGAAAGGGCTCCTGCGGCTCTGAGGGGGGCGGGAGCCGGCCCAGGGAGGGAGAGCGGCCTGGGCCTGTGGTCCTTGAGGGAGATGGGCGGGCATGGGAAGGCACTCGGGCGTTCCTGGGGAGCTCTCTAGCGGGGCTGAGGAGCTTGAGCAGTAGCTCCAAGCTACGGCGGGAAGTGTCTTTGTACCTCCCTGAAATTACATCAAAATGGAGGAAGTGCTGCGCTATACTTCCTGCACGCGCTCCTATTTTGCCACTCCCTCCGCCCCCAAAAGACCAAACCCAAACGCCATTTATGCCCGTTCAAATCTGTTGCTGAAATTTATACATACATGCTTCCATTCAAGCAGAATTAGGGGAACTTGCTCAAAATGTGTGAGTACGTGTCCCTGGAAGAACAGTGGCTTTATATTGCTGCACTGGTCAAAGCAGGAAAGCAGAGTCGGGTGAATGTATTTACTCATTCCTGAGCCTGCTTTTGTTCAGCTGTGTAAATAGACCAGGACTTGCAGGTGGGCTCAGGCTGTCAGCTGGACAGTGTTACTGCTGAGATCTGCTGTAAAACTTGATATCCTGGACTACTGAGTTTGATGTTATTTCAGTAATTTGAAATAATTCAGACTGCAGGTCAACATTACATTAGGGAAAAAATACAGTGTTTTTGCTTGCTTCAGAAATTATACTGGATGCAGCTGTTTAAGGCATTAGTGTGACAGCACTGCTGCTGGAAGTACTGTAGCCCGAAGTACTTGATGGTCCCTTATCTCCAGTTCACTTGCTTACATCTGCAACCTATACTGGGAAAAATTATTTTGAATTTGGACAAGAATCAGATTGATACTGTGTAAGTATGCAACCCACTCTTTATTTGTAAAACTGAAAGTGTTCCCAAATGATTTTTGAATCTCCCTGCTGTGGGAGAGGTGCTTGAGTGTTTCTTGTCTGCAAGAGAGTTCCTGTTAGAGGTGGCTGCTTGAACTACACTGAAGGTGGCACCTGGTTGTTCTTCAAATGGCCAAAGTCATTCTTAATGTGTGGTTGATGGAGCTGGCAGCTGGGGAGCTAGTACTGTATCTGCTCCAGCTGCTCCTTTCCATCCAGATTAACCACACCCTGAAATAAGGAAATGGAAATAAAGCAGAACCAATTCTGATGAGAGCAGCTTAATCATATAAAGACAGCCAGGTTTGCTCCCTGTTTACATAAGACATGGGAAAGAAAAATAATTACTTAAGTATTAAGAAATAAGTTCTTAAGTAGATCTGAAATAGCTTTGATGTCATAAGGCTTGTGAAAAACGCTAATCACTTGTTTTTAAAATTCTAAAAGTTTAATAGTAATAAAATGGTTATAAAAAATAGCAATACAATTAGACTAATAATAATTTGAACAATTTGAATTAGTACAATATGAGACAATAGAAACAAAGAGTTAGGGACGTCCGGGTACCTTTCTCCGGGCAGCAGGAGCAAGAAGAAAGGACACCCATTAACAAAGGATTAACCCTTAAAAACAATAGCCTTTCCATATTCATACACTTCATACATGATGCATAAATTACATTCAAACAAGGGATTCTGTCTGGTCATCGTCAGCTTCTTCCTCAGAATCCTAACAGCGCCTTCAAGGTGGGAAGAAGTTCATTTCTTCTGATAAGAGGGCAATAAATTCTTTTTCTCTGAAAGATTTAGATGTCTGGTGGCTGCTTTCTCACTGCAAGTCCTTTCTTTTAAAAAAGTATCCTACATAGCATAGTTTCTATTTTAACATTTTTTTTATAACCTAAAACTATAATTTACACAGTACTTAAGGGAATTAATACAACATTACTTTCTAACACCACACATATACTTTCTAACACCACAACATTACTTTCTAACACCACACATATAATATTCATTTTAATATTTGAGAAAAGCCAATCATAAAATGCATGCATTTTTCACAAGGCTTAAATTTTGAGTTCTTCATTTTAAGAAATATAAAATCCAGTTGTAGCTATTTAGCATACTGTTAGCACTTTGGAATGAATATAACACATGGTTTGGGGAAGGAAAATATATTTTTAGCAGGTGACTATGTAGGAGTAGTTTTGTTATTGTTATAATAAGTTTATGGAACTACCAGGAATCAAAATTCTGGCTGTTCAAGGAGCTAGTCAGTAGAATCCTCTATGAAACTGCCCTTTTGGACAAGAGGTGACATACTCTTAAGGACACCTTCCATAGAGTACAAGAGCTAGTACTCCCCAGTCACAAGAAATTGTGTAAGGAAGGCAAGAAATCAGCATGGATGAGTCAAACAAAAAGGCAAGAAGGACATGCAGAGGCAGTGGAAGCAGGGGACAGGTATCTAGGAAGGGTATCGGAAATCTTGATTGTGTAGGAATGCCAGGGGGCATCTGGAGCTGAACTTGACAAGGAGTGTGAAGAATAACAAGAAGGGTGTCTATCGGTATGTTACTTTGACAGAAGAGGTCAAAGGAAGCATACACACACATACCACTGTGGGAAATGCAAGGCTGGCAAATGGGTAGCAATGGCTGAGAAGGCTGAGGTACTCAACAACCTTTTTGCCTCAGTCTTCAATGGCAAACCAGCTCTCTTTCCACACCCTTAGCGTGGATGGACAGCATCATGGAGACCAGAGTAGCAAAGTGTTTCCCACTATAAGTGAAGGCCTAGTGGTAGGATTGCATCTGTGAAAAATGCCATCCTGGGGTCCCAGTGTCATGATAAAGGAGCCATCCTACAGTGACACATGACATCTGACAGATTTGCCTCTTGCCACTGATCAGCACTGGTCATGGGTGTGCTCTGACTGAAATATTTCCTATGGTCTGTAAATGTGAGTGTTCATCTAGCCCTACCTCAGAGACAAATTGGAGAGTTAAACTTGTCCCTAAATTGGAGCATTGTCCACCACAGGACAAAATCCAGTTGGCAGCCTATTACTAGCCATAATTTTTGGTATCCTTATGAAAGACCTAGACAGTCATGAACTGGAAGAGCAGAATCTTTCCCTGAACTTGGATCCAGCTGCATCCAGTGTTCTCAGTTCCTCAGTAGAAGAAAGTCCCTGATACACATGAACAGATCCAGTGTAGAGTCACCAAGATAATGAAGAAAAACCAAGAGAGAAATGGCTTTCTTCAGTATCCAGAAACAAAAGCTATTGTTTCTGCTGCCATCTTTAGCTGCTTACAAGGACAGTGCTAAGGACACTGCTTATAAGGACAGAGGATGGAACTCACCTCATCTGAGGGGAATGCATGGTAAGAGATGATAACTGTTGTTTGCTAAACAGTGTTTTCCAATGGCGCATGGAGAGTCCTGAGATTTCCTCCTGCCAAACTATGTCAAGGTCAGATATTAGAACAGGTTGCCTAAAGACATTGTGAAATCTTTATCTTTCAAGGTAATACAGCTTCACATGTCTGCAATCTGATCTGTGCTTCCACTCTTAAAATTAGTTTCCTTGGACTCTCGTTGACATTCCTCTTCTTTTTTCCTCATGTCCCTTTAATTTTTCATTTAGCAGTCTCCTTAATACTACAAGATAATGGGTAAGAGATACAGGTCAGATGTGTGTATATGCTAAGCAGGCTTGACCAGCGAGTATCCCTCTTGTGGAAGAAGTTGGTTGTGCATGTTGCAAGCCGGAGCTTGTTCCACGATGAAACTACCCTTGTTATAGTATGGAAGTCCAGGAGGGGCCTTCAGAGAGATCTCTGGTGCTTGAAAGCACCAGCTTGAAGTTTGTCACTTCCCTTCCAAGTTCACTTAGTCAATATGCTGCAAGACACGTGTACACTGCAAGGGGGTGTTTACCGTTTGTAGAAATCTATGCTTTTAAGTACTCAAAAGTTTTATTTGGCAGCTGTAAAATCAAGCAGATTTAACATTTCTCTCTGTGAGGCAGTGACAGGCCTGTTGCTGCAAATCTAAGAAGTGAAACTGGGCTATAGGATATTTCTACAGCAAATCTAAGAAGTGAAATTGGGCTATAGGATATTTCTACATCAGTAAATGCAAAATTTCATCAGAAATTTTGCATTTACTGATGTTACAACATGTGTTTGTCCTGTATCAACATTTAAGTAAGGCAGAAGTTAAAAAAGTGCCTAAAAGAAGTTTAGGGTGCTATGCAGTGACTGGGAAAGCACAGCTGGCCCTTTAAGTAGCTTCAGCTTATTTTTGTCAGCCCACATCTGCTGCTGTGCTGTATAGAACCACAGAACTGCTAAAATTAGAAAAAGACCTTTAAGATCATCAAGTCCAACCTAGCACCACCATGTTCACCAGTAAATGAATGTAGTTTGTCCATGTAATAGACGTGTCCTCAAGTGCCATATGTACATGTTTTTTAACACTTCCAGGTATGGTGATCCCACCAGTTCCCTGGACAGCATGTCCCAATGCTTTACAGGCCTTTCTGTGAAGAATATTTTCATAGCACCTATATTAAATCTCCCTTGGCTCAGCTTGAGCTCATTTCCTCTCATCCTTTCACTTATTACTTGGAGACTGACCCCCACATGGCTACAGCCTCCTTTCAGATATTTGTAGAGTGATAAGGTCTTACTTTTTGTGCAGTTTCTGAGGGCTGAGTGCAGCTGGACCTATTTCTGTGATGGTGTTGACTTCCCTTTTCACTTCCTTGTGTAAATTTGCTCCTTTGAACCTCTGTTGGAATTGCAACCTGATAACAAAGTGCCGGGTGGTACAATCATTTAGCAGAGTGAAAACTAGTTGCCTTCAATCTTTGACCTTCTCTCAAGATTTGATAGTATTGCATAAGTGTGGTTGCAGCTTTATTGTTTCATAATGCAGTGTCATGCTTGTGTGGATATTTGCAGTATGGTCTCTGCCAAAAGTAGCATGGGAGTGGTTTGCCTTTACTTTGTTCTTACTACAGGGAAAAAAAAATACAATTGAAAAATTATAGGAACTAAGCCAGAGGGGAACAATGGGTAGCTTTTGCTAAAGCTTGTAAGAACATAGGATTTGAGGCCCTATTCACTCCCAGGCAATATGTAACCCTTGTATGTGTATGGGAAGTCCTGAGGGAGCCTCTGGATTGTTACTCCCTTGGCAGTATCTACTGCCAAGAAATCCTTCTATGTTAGTTTGGGGGGCTTTTTGTGTGTTGGTTTCTTTTGTTTGTTTGTTTGGGGTTTTTTTTTTGTTGGTTTTTTGTTTTTAAAGCTTTTGTCCCTTATGCTGGTTACTGACTGGCACTTTGTTTTGAAATGCTGCAGATTAATAAATTAGATCTGGGGAAAGAAAATAGATAAGATGATGATTACCAGAAAATGCTGGTAATTGTTGCTGTTGTGGTGATGGGTGAATTTCTCCTCAGAACCAATCTACAAACTAATTATGTGTGAGATACACTTTACTTAGACCGAGAAAAATCACACCCTTTTCTTCCAATGTGTAACTGCTTCAGAATGGAGATAAAAGGAGAAGTACCACAATCACATCTGCAAATCATGACTGTCAGGAAGATGAGCTGTTAAGCTAACCCAAAATTTGAATTGAACTCATGTAACTGACAGGTTTCTAAAAGGATTTTATCCACAAGGTTAGATTTGGGCAAGTCCAGGCTGGAAAACTATACCACACCAATCAGGAATAACAGCTGAGGTTACTTAAGAAAGGTAAACTTTTCTGATTTGACTCATGCTTTCTTGAAAGCTTTTACTGCTTTTCTGCTTTAATGTGATGATTCCCTGATTTTGAGTATCACCATTAGCTCTTCAGTCTGTTGAAATTATTTCAACTTTCTCAAACTTGTCTGTCTTCTTTTCTAGTTGCTCGTATGTATTATGGTATTCCAGTTTTCACCTCTTCCTTCTCTTCCGTTTTCCCCTGAATTGTGAACCTCTTTACTCATGCTGATTTTGTGGACTGAGCTATGATTACCTGTGTGAAGGTGCTTTGCTTTCACTTTCCTCTCTGCTGCAGTTTGCAGCAACTGCAGTGTCTGAACACACGTGGGATCCTTGCTTTATTACATATATTCTTAGTGCAAAAAGGCAAGACTTCCCAATCCATTACTTCTTTCCTTGATAGTCTTTATTATTTGATAACTTGATGGGCTACACCCCAGGGCAAGGGGAGTTTCAAGGACATCAGAATAAATGCTGTCTAGGACTTCAATTTCAGCAAAAGCTTTGATGGTTCTTTTGTAAGAAAAACAAGCAGAAATGCATCACCTATTTTTAAAGGCATCTTCTTATCACTCTCTGGGCTAAGTTCTTTCTAATTTGAGAAAGTTGATTCTCAAGTTGTCATAGCAGTCTCTTTACTGTAATGATTATAATGGTCTGTGAAACGCTTTATACAGAAAACACACAGAAGTGAAACAAAGAGTTTTAAATCTAACACCAAAAAGTTGTTAAAGGAACATTCCTCATAACAGTTGAGTCAAAATTTGGAACATGTTGGGAATTTATTTGCAGACACATGTTCAAAGAAACAACAAATTTCAGGCATTCACATACACTATAACATCCAAGATTTTTTATAGATACTCCAAAAATCTGCATCTGCATTTATTGCATCGTGGTATATGTGTTTTGTTTTCTTTTAAGTACTTTCAAAGCATTTAATCTTTGTTTAATGGATAACCCAAGTTTTTATCCAGCTAAACAGTGCTTTATTAAATTTACTGTCCTGGTTAGACAATTCCTGTTGATTAAGTTTTCTAGGGTGTACTCAACTATGAAGTGGCTCCTTACTGCACCTCCAATGGGTTAATCAAGTTTTCTGGGATGTATAGACCTTTGACTCCGTATCTTTCTTGTTCTATGACTTCTAATTAATCTCTATTTATTTGATAGCCATTGAATAAGTCTTTATTGAATTCTTTTCTTAAACTATTGATTAGGTTCTCCAAGCCATATGGGTCCATGGAGTTCCTTCCTGCAGTTACAGTGAGGTGATTTCTCAGGGTTTTCTATTGATACTCAGCCAACACAGATCTAAATCAAAACCAGCTAAAATCACAGTCAAACTTTAACTAATTAAATGTAATTCATTACAAAATTTTTTAAAAACCACAAAACCCCTGGTTAACTAAGATATAATTAACTGTCAAAAGAAATGTATTATTCAAACCTACTGACATTGAAAATGAGAGGAATAGTGGATTTGTCTTTACAAACAAGCTGTGGGCCTTCTGGTAGATAAAACTAGCTCTGGAAGATAAAAGAAACAATGGGAAGGATTCCACTAATTGAATAATGGAAAAAGATACTTGCTTTTACAAATAAACTTTAGATTTGCTGATAAACAAAATTAGACATTAATAGGTGAAAGAAACAATGGGGAAGAAAAACCCCTAAATTCCATAAGAATTAAAAATTAAAAGGGAGGGTTATACATTAGAGGGAAATCTTTGGGAAATCTTCAGGATCAGGTGTGTCGGTGAGTCTGTACCTCTCAAGTACCTCAGCCAATGGGGAAAGAGAGAAGGGAAATGTGGCTGGGAAATTAGGATAAAAAGGAGGCTGTGTCCTCCAAAAATTTGAGAGAGATCCTGGGTGAATGCCCCATGGCCTCTCTCTTTATTTGAATAAAGCCAGAAAGGACTCTTCTGTCTCCTTTTTGGACATGTTATAAATAATGAGAAAGCCAAACTAATAATGATAGCGAAAGATTTTATTTTTGCTACCAAAAATGCGGTCCTCGGTAGCCACAGCCAAAGAGACAGTGTTGAGCCCCGGATCAGCGCTAGGTACACCTGGATCCGACCTCTATCGCATTGGATATCCCTCTGTTAAGGAATGCTGTCTCCCTCGGGGCTGTTTTATACAGTTTTTTACTGCCTGAGGCAGAGGTGCCCCAATTTCTTTTGTCACCCTGCCTATGTGTGAAGTTTCTTTTCACTGTGCAGGGTTGGACAATCGGTGTTTCTTGGGAGGTGGCCGGTCCTGATCATGGCAGAAGAAGTTGGGTGTTTAGATGTATGTTCTTGATGGCTTCGGTTATCTTGATTGATGATACTTATCAAGTACTGATCACCCTTGGGTGTTCGTGGGTGGTTCCAGGAGACGCCCATCTCCACACCAGCCATGTCCTTCTGCTTGCAGAGGAGGCATTCTTTCCTGCTGCTACCAGGAGTTTTGTTACTTCTTTGTGGTAATCTGTCTCTGGGCTGTCCGTGGTCTGAGGCTCATTGGATTTTTGTTATATGTATAATTTATTTTACAATTTTTATTTTATACATTTTCCACGCAAGCATTAGTTACTTCACATCACATATTACAGACATAAACCTCTGGTGTTTGTGGATTAATTTTCCTAACAAAAACCAGGTAGTGTTACAGTTTACAAGAGCAGGTTACTGTTCTTGGAACTGGTATTGTGACTATTACATACTTAGTCCAGTAAAATTTAGGTGGAACCCACAAGTGTTGTATCACTGCTGTTTATCCTTTGGAGTTATTTTATATGCTTGCTTGAGCAATGTAGTCCTTACCACTTCTTATGATTTTATATCTATCTTGGTTTGTTAACCTGGAAATTAGCTTGTAGATCCATTAATCAAGCATGTGTCTGTATTGTTTTCGGTTTGGTTTGTTTTTTGTTTTTTGTTTTTTTTTGTGACCTACAGGAAAGTCTCCTAGCCTTCAAGTGGCTATAATGATGTCATTTCAGTAGGAAAAAAAGAGAAATAGTAGGCAGAAAATTTGTCCTGTTTCCAAAATTAGGCCTAAATATAAAAAAAAAAATAGGGTTTAGTGAAATTAGTGTCTCAGTATTGTTCCTAAGCAGGATCATTGCTCTGCAGAAAAAACCCCAGGTATTCCAAAAAGTAGAGATGTTTGATAGGAAGGTGAGGATTTGTGTGAATAGGAGATCTGAGAGTGGAAGCACCCAAAGAAACAACAGAAGAGAGACAGAAATGGCCAGTACTGATGGCACGTAGATTTGCAGATTGTCCTGTACTCAGACGTGAAGACTCAAGCTACTAAGATAGGATAGTGGAAAAGTAAAAAACAGGGCTGGTGCCTTGGAGGCGTACAGACAAAAGAGACAAAAAGCAAGGATTCAGTATTGATGATTCTCAAACATGGGACAGGATGGAAAACAAAGCATTTCTGAATCACTGTTGGCTTCCCGGGGGTATAAATGGCCCATCAGTGAATGGCTGCCAGGCTCCCCATTCCTTTGTCCCTGGTCATTTCTGATTTGAGCACTTGGGTACCTATCTGAATACAGGGCACCCAGGTGGGACAAATCCATCCCAGTGCCTCTGAGTTTAAGCTAGTGGGTGGGATCAGTTGTGTGTTTTTCTGAACTCACCTTTTGGTCCTGTAAACATGTTTTCTTGTTTTGCTTTGTTGTTGCTGCAGCATCGTGGTATCTTTTGTTACAGCCAAATGCTATTGATACCAAAGCAAATGCATAAAGCAGCAGATACAAATGCTGGCCCACTTACCTACTGTGGGATGCTTTGATTTTGATGATACTTGATTTTTGAAAAGTAATTTCCCCAGCACACACTTCTGGTGCAGGAAATGTTCACTGGCGTTTTGTTTCTTTGTCATTGTGGAACACGGAATATCTCTGTTTCATCACAAAAAGTTGTCGACTGCTGGTTAGTTTCTGGATTTCATGACAGACTTTTATCTAAATAGTGGAGAGCTTGCCCTGTTCTCCCTGATCCTTGCATGTGCATCTTTAAACACGTTTTGCTTTTTTTTCTCAGATCCTTGGTACTAATTAGCACTTCTGTCTCTATGGGTTTTGTAGTTGAACACGTCGCTATATATTGGTTTTTTAGACTTTTCACTATTCGTATTGTTATAGGTAAAAATCGATAAAGCTAAATTAAAAATAATAACGAAAGATTTTATTTTCACGACTGAAAATATGGTCTTCAATAGCCACAATCAAAAGGACAGCGTTGAGCCTGGGATCGGTGCTTCGGTCTGGCTTCCATCACATCATCGGACCCCCTCTGCTCACAAATGCTGTCCCTGTCCCAGCTGGCTTTATACAGGTTTTTTTTCTCCCGAGGCAGAGGTTCTTCTTTTCGTTACTCTGCATATGCATGAAGTGTCCTTTCTCTGTGCAGGGCTGGACAGTGCTGTTTCTGGGAAGCAATGAGTGTTGATGGGGAACTCAGTATTCAAATGTATGTTCTTGAGGACTCTGGCAGTCTTGATTGGAGATACTTATCAAGTGCTCATAGCTCTTGGGTGTTCTGGGATAGTCTTGGGAAAGGCTTATCTCTGCACAGCCAATGGCAATGTTCTTTCGATTGCTAATTAGGGTTTCTTTCTCTGCTGCCATCTGGAGTTTTGCAATTTCTGTGTGGCAATCTGCCCCTGACTGTCCGTGGTCTTAGGCTTCTTGGGTTTTTTTACATGCACAATTTTATTTACAACTTTATTTCATGTATATCTCATATATGCACAAATTATCTCATACTACGTATTACAGTACAAAAAGAACAAAAGCTGAAGACAGTCCCCTGCACAGAGTTTTCTCCCTTGCTACATACTTCATTGCAACATAGTGCGGGCAAAATGCCAAAATTTGCTATTGTTTCTTAAGGTGGCTCACAGATAGAGGCTTAGCCATGCAAACTCTCCTTGTGCTGAGAACAGGCAACATGTCAGGGCACACACCATGAGTGGCAAACGGATTTGCTGTGTTAAAGTATGAACTGAGCAATGAAATGGACATTAATTTTTAATTAGGTATTTCTGCACAGAGGTAGAACTCTTTAGAGTTTCAGGGCTGGATGGGACAAATGTAATTTGAAGAAACTCCTCTTGTGATGGATAGTCTTGTCTCCTGACTGCAGTATTTTGTGAGTTCTAGAACAGTAGGTTTTATGCATTTAGCATTGCATTCTTGACAACGTGCCTCTGCAACTGACTGGGCACTGAACTGGGGGGGTTTGAAGGATTGATCTTAATGGGAAGAAGGTGAATCACAGTGGGTGTGCCTTATGGTATGTTTACTTCTAGGGGAGTGTACTGAGGGCAGTACCTACAGCCCTCAGCAGGCATTTACATCTTTTATAAGTGTGTGTGACTGAACGAGTCCAGCCTGTGACTGAGCGGACGCAGAAGGTCATTGACTTGTCAGCAGAAGACCCAGTTTTTGCCTGCCTGCTCCAAGTACAAGCTTCTCTTTCTTTGTTCTTGTTGATTCACATGGGTGTAAGAAGGGAGGAGGAGATCTGAGGATAGAATTAATGCAAGTAATTTGTTTGTTTCTGTCGTGCATGGAAAATATTGGTAGTAATGTGCTTCCAATTCCAAGGTCTAAGCTTTGCAGTTGGAGAAGCGTTTTCTTTCAATATGATGAATGTCACAGAAAGAGGTCTTACTTACCTTTGTTTTTCTCATTTGCACTTTGGTTCAAGCTTGTAAAAGTTTAGGTTAATGGGTAACCAGGGGAAATAGGCATAAGTTTTTAATTTTATTTTCTAAAGGGATTTTTTTCCTCCTAGAAAAGTAGATTTTCCTTCTTTAGTATCTTTATAGTGGGAGTTGCACATTTTGCTGGAGTTACTTGCTTCCAGAGGTCTCTCTTGCAGAGAGGTCTGACAGGTCAGAGGAAGATCTGGGTTGCTGATGCAATATGGAGACTTTTCTGACATTTTCTTAATCTGGTGATATTACCACAGAGACGAGCAGAGGCTTTCTTGTGTGATAGCTCATTATTGAGATAGGTGTTTTGCCTAATGAAATCTAAACCAGCCCCACGAGCAGCCCAGCACTGTTGGGCATTGCTTTGACAGGTGTGCTTTGTCTGTGTTTGTACATAGGATGGTGATTGCCAAGGCATGGGCTCTGAAGAGGCATTTTGATGGTTTTCCCAAAACCAGTGACTTCGACCTGAAAAAGATAGAGCTACCAAATCTAAAGGATGGAGGTGAGCAGAGTGCTGCTTGCTATTACTAATTTTTCTGGAGGTTATATGATTACTGATGTGTGGTTGTGGAGCTATAAAACTGCATGTTTCTCTTTAAAATTTGAAAAATTGCTGGCTTGTCATACACCTTAAGGGAGAAGGACAATCGCTGAAGAAGTGTACTGATGGGGTTGTTGGTTTCAAAGACACCTTGTCTTCTGATGATTGAATTCTAAGTCCATCACGCAGCAATCAGGGCCTACCTTTCACAGTTTCTGCTACCTGATCACACTTGCTGCCTGATGACAAAGACATTGGAATGTGTTTGCAAATGGAGAAAATCACCATGAAGAAGTGATGTGGCCTCAAAACCAACAAACACAAGAAGACAATTTAATGCAGAGAGAGATGTGGACTGTGACTCAGAACCAATGAAATAACTGTATTAAGTTCCTAGCATGTTTTACTAGTAAAATGTTTTTATTTACTTTAATTTTCAAAATCCTTTGGAAAAAGGTGGAGAACATGATACCCTATAGGAGTTGGTTTTCAGTGGAGTTTTTCTGATGCTGATGGAGAAAACATTGAGGATAGTGTTAGAGGAGAGCA
Organism: Melospiza georgiana; assembly: GCF_028018845.1. Classification (NCBI taxonomy): domain Eukaryota; kingdom Metazoa; phylum Chordata; class Aves; order Passeriformes; family Passerellidae; genus Melospiza; species Melospiza georgiana. The sequence goes on from NC_080465.1 coordinate 14,385,982, forward strand.
GAGTGACTGCGCTGGGAATGAGCCTGCAGCTGAAAGACCTCAGGGCTGGAGTCAGTGAGGGGTGATCTTTTATTTCAAGAAGAAAGATGGTAAGATTTCTGCCTGCATTCAAAATATTTTTTTGTTATTCCTTATCTTATTTTATAGTTGCAACAAGAAGAGATATTGAATATAAATAGAAAAAAAAAAAGACAGTTTTTATTCCTGTGTTTCTCTGTTTGGAGGAGATTAAGGAATATGATAACTTATCATCATATCAATAGCAAGAGCTGTTGGTAAAAGAACGAACTTTGATTTTTGGTTTCACATGGACATTTGTACTGTATTTCTTTGAGACTCATCCCACCATTTGTCAGTTACAGAATTTGCCACACTTTAAAAGGTGTGTAGAAGGAATTGTCCAGAAGGATATTGAAGTACCAATTATGTTTACAACTGAAATATTTGAAAATTGATTTATTCTTACATTTACAAATACACTTAAAAAATTCATGCGTGTGGCTATTTAAGAACATGGAGTATTTTTTTCCTTCATATTTTAATCCCTAAAGCAAAAAGAGGCATAAGTTCACACTACAGTGACACTTGGAAAGGCGATGCTATGTTACATGGCTTTTCTGCTCACTCTTCAGTAATGGGAAGGTACTTAACATCTGAGTACATTTCCAGCTAGACCCCTGCAGCACAGGCAAAGAAAAATTTTAGCAGGTGGAGATGAACCGCTAAAAGTGCTGTGGAAATGAGAAGTTTAAAACATGTTTAACAACAGTCTTTCCCAAGAACTAGTGTTGTTAGAGAGTCAAGTGGATTAGGCTATTTAGAAAAGAGAAACTAATGCTTTCTCTTTAAGGCAGACAATTAGTTTGTGTTTGACCTGTGCCACCCTCTTCTGGCTGAATCATGGGATGACATTTTACAAATATCGAAATTAAATGAGAATTTTTTTTAGGAATTCTGGCTGCTTCACTCTTCTGTAGAGAAAGGAGATAGATGCAAAATTGCAAGATTGAAAATTAGATAGTTTGCTAAAGCTACACTGGGGAAATTTTCTTTTTCCACAGCATACCAATAACCCAAAACTAAAGAATGTCGTACTTGTTTCTGGTAGGTTTTTCCTGAACAAAGAAGGGATAAGGGGGACTTTGAGCAGTCCGGAGTTCATATCAATTTAGTTTGAAGATTGGCTGGTGGAAACTATTTTCTACTGCACTGATAATATCCAGGAATTTCTTTGTCTTTTGTTGCAGAGTTGCTGCTTGAATCAGTGTTTCTCAGTGTTGATCCCTACATGAGGTATACCTTTTTGTCCTTTCTGAGTTTCTGGATAAAATATCTCATTTGAATTGCCATTTATACCTCAAAACAGCAGTGGGCAGCACCCACTGCTGTTATCAGTATCCCAGTGCCTTTGTGTTCTGTTTCAAAAATGTATGTGGATTACAAGACTTACTATATGGAACTGTGCCAGATTTAACTAGATGTTGGGGTAACATTTCTGCTGCCCTAGACTTTTCTTGGAATCAGCTGTTGTTCCTTGTCATGTTCCTGCTTAATTTAACTTAGCAAACTTGTACTTAAGGACACACATTTTAAGTTGGACATTGCTGATATACCCAATAGGGGGTAGTTGAAGCACAGGGAGACTGGGTAGTTTGAAGAGGCATTGTGGACACTAAATTCAGAGATAGTTCTCTGGGTCTCACGCTTCTTGTACAGATGGACCATGCTGTGAAGATTATTGCTGTCATCCCGCTAGCATTCCTGCCCAGGATGCCCAAGTAGCTGGCTCTGAGAAGCATTGGTCATGTTGTTACAATGACAAGCTAGTTGATACCTGTTAACAACAGATACTCTTTGGGTCGAACAGTTGCTACTGCTTCCTAGTGTGTCTGGAACGTTACTAAAGTTTCACACGGTAAGCTCTGTTTGCCTGTGTTGCAGACCTTACAGTCGAAGGGACATGAAGGAGGGTGACATAATGATAGGCACGCAGGTTGCCAGGTAAGACCTTCAGTTCCTGTTATCAATGTGCATGGCAGATCAGAACAGGAGTGTGCTGACACTCCAGACATCTGCAGCCTATGTTACCCCTCCTTGACTTGAGTCTACATACTTCTGCTACTGATGTTCTTACCACTAAGTGGTTGGAATGTGTTTTTCCTCTAAGAATCTCTTTTGCTTTTCTGGAGAGCATATATACCTGTGATAAAATCTCTATGTTGTTTCTGGTGATAATGTCTTCAAAGGCAATTTTTACAAGTATAAAGGACCAATCATTGTACATGGCACATTTTGACCATCACATTTTAAAACGTGATGTGTTAGTAGCTGCATGTCTGCAACCATGCATGCTGTCTACTCCATCTGAAAATATCTCTGCATCACAGCTCGAGCCAAAGGGTTATTTAACCTTAAATCCATCCTTTTCCCAAGCTTCCCAGATACATTATGGTAATGTATCTGCAGATATTTCCCTCTGTCGGTTTGTTCCTGCTGTGCTGCCTGTAAGCTGCTGCCAAGGAACATCTGTGGCCTTTGACTCTTGCATTTCTCTGCAGAAACATTGAGAGCTGGGATAAATTAACAACCAAGTCTGATGAACAGAAGGTCAACTGCTTCTAATGATTCTAAGCTGCTTATCTACCCCTTTCCAACGGTTTTCTTGTTGAGCTAAGAAAGTGGAATTTTCATTTGGCACAGAGATGCTAATATGGATATCTCCCTGATTTTAGATATGCTTTTTATCTGGTTTCATTACCCCAAGAGGTTCCATCTTCAGGATCTTCAATTTTTAAATGAGGTGCAGGTTGTCTGAGAACAGACAGCCTATCAGCAACTCCTTGCTGTTCCATGCTTTAATCCCAACATCCTCTTTCCTGCATTCTAACTCACAGAAGCCTGGTCTGATCTCAAACCAACCTGGTGCTAATCAAAGAAACAATTGGCACTTGTGTGTGAAAATTTGGTTTATTATGGGCAGGGCTAAATCTAAAATCATCTTTCCAGTATTGCCCTCATGATAAGAGCTTTTAGACATTTCAGGAAAAACACTTAACACCTATAGCATCAGCAGGTGTGGATTAAAAATCATGATGTGAAATATTTCTTTTCTGAATCACAGGAAGAATGGAAGAGCCAGTATTGATTTGTTTCTGACAGGATGTGATTTTGGTTTTGCTTTTTTGTGTTTTTTTTTTTTTTTAATTTTACTTTATTTTACTTTTTAAACAGGGTAGTAGAAAGCAAAAATCCTGCTTTCACAGTGGGGACCTTTGTCGTGGCTGGCAGGGGCTGGAGAACTCATTTTATCTCTGATGGGAAAGACCTACAACTTCTTCCTTCCAATTGGCCGGAATCGCTCCCCAAATCTCTAGCTCTTGGAACAGTTGGCATGCCAGGGTAAGTTTGGAGATGAAAGGGCAACTATCCCCTGGATTTTGGTGCACAGGAGGTTTCTTCCTGTTTGTATTGACCTTTGTCTTGTTCTACCAGCATACTGCCTATTCATGCTGCTAAAAAAGGCGTGCTTCTGGATACTCTGTGCCTGTATAAGGCATGAAGTTTATCCCATCCTCAACATCAGAGGAGATTTGCCTTGGAGATTATTGTGCCTCTCCTTGAGGAGCTGTAATAGGTCAGAAAGAGGATCCAGGAAGAGCTGGAAAGAATCTAGTTCAGTCTGTGTTAAACTCAGTGGAAAGTCTCAAACTTCACTGGCACGTGGACTAGACTGCTTTTACTGATTGTGCTCTGTTGCTCTCACTGTATTTCCAGAATCAACCCCAAAACGCAAAAGACAGATGTTGTATCATGCAGCAAAATAGATGTTCTTTAAATTGCTCTGCAGCAGACAAAAGTGCTGTGCTTTGGAATCTGTATATACTATTTGAATCTGTCAGTCATCTGCTTGCATTTCTTACTTCATTCTCTGTAATTTTTATGGGACTTTGGGAGTCCTAATGATCTGGAAGGCTTTCAAAATTACTGTAACATTGTGTGTGGTGGAGAACTTCTCAGATTTCATTTTAAGATCGGTCAAGATGCATGTTTTTTCTAGATGTCTTATAGAGGAATTCAGTTAGCTCTTTCAGTTGAGACCAGGTGGGAAGCTCTGAGCTTGAATTTAGAAATTAGAAGACTTCTCTGGGATTCTGGACCAGTCGATGAGCTACTTTAGTAGTTCCTACAGATTACTAATGCACTGGTGAGGCCTGAAGTACAGTTTCCAAAATGACGAAGAAAGACTTTGAGTTGCTGGAACATATCCAGAGAAGAGTGACAGAGCTGATGAAAGACCTGGAGCACAAGTCTCATGAGAAGTAGCTAAAGGATCATGGGACTTGTTGAGCGTGCCACTTATTGGCAGGCTCAAGGAGACCTTACTCTTCTCTACAACTACCTGAATGAGGTTGTAGCCAAATGGGGGTGACTCTCTTCTTGCAGGTAAGTGACAGGACAACAGGAAATGGCCTTAAGCTGCATTAAGGGATGTTCAGGTTGGACATCAGGAAGAATTTCTTCACAGAAGAGATTGTCAAGCATTGAAACAGACTGTCCAGGGAAGTGATGGATTCACTGTCCCTGAAGGTACTCCAGAAACAACTGGATGTGGCGCTTAGAGCTAAGCTAGTTGACAAGGTGATAATTGGTCAAAGGTTGGACTCAGTGATCTTGGAGGTCTTTTCCAACCTTAATGATTCTGTTTCACCCAGTAGCCATAGCACAGTAGTCCTCTGGAGCAGTGAGCCCATCAGCAAGCTTTTTATATTTTTCTGCCCGCTTTGATTTGTGATGAGTATAATTTAATCTAGTAGATACCAGTTGGCAACTGACCTCTGTCTACGTTGGATTTCCTATCTCTTCCAGTATGTAAGTGAGTTGTCACAGAGTTATCTGTGATTTTCCTTCAGACTAATGAGAACAACGAAAGCTGTTTTCACCTTAGAGAGATTTCTGCCTCAGCAATCTCTTTCCCAGCAATCCTCTTTCTGGGATGGCTGTGAAAAAGCCAAATTAAGAAGGTTGGATTAAGTTTTGGATTTCACAATATAGGAAAACTTAATCTTGTGCTGGTAGTGACTATATTTTTGATCTGTGTGGTAAAGTCATGTGTGTGTCTGTCATCTTTTATTCCTCACTGAACATTCTTTCATTTTCTTTGCAGCCTCACTGCATATTTTGGTCTGCTGGAGGTCTGTAAGATGAAACCAGGAGAGACAGTCCTGGTTAATGCTGCAGCTGGTGCTGTGGGCTCTGTGGTGGGGCAGCTTGCTAAAATTGGGGTGAGTGGCTTGAACTGCTCATACTTGCTGCTGAGAAGACATAGCTGTTAAACAGGGCGACAGGGCCATGAATGATCATAGAACAAGCATCCCTGAAGGCATGCCTACACAAGGGTCTTGAGATGGAAAAGCTCCTGAGTACATAGCAAATCTAGCTGGATGCTTCAGGAGCTCAAATACTGATAACAGCCTTACTTAAAGAGTGCACCCTTCAACTAGCACACTGAGTGTCGGCCTCTGTTGTCAGGGGATATTTATAAATGTTTTTCTCCTTTCCTTGCAGGGCTGCAAAGTGGTTGGCTGTGCTGGCTCAGATGACAAGGTTGCCTATCTGAAAAAAATAGGCTTTGATGAAGCCTTTAATTACAAAACTGTTAAATCTCTGGATGAAGCACTGCGTAAAGCCTCTCCTGATGGCTATGACTGTTTCTTTGACAATGTAAGTTCAGAGAGAAGGCCTTTCCTTGAGCATCTGTCATTTTCTTTAAACTGCAGCAGGAACTCAATATTGTAATCATCTAATTGAAGTCTACACCAGGATTTCAAAGTGGAGATCCATTTAATCAAGCAATGGTGTCTGTAGGAACTTACTGCTTTTCTGTTCCCTTCCGACACATATTTCTGCAGCTGACTTGAGCAGTAACAGAAAGGACAGAACCGAAAAGGCAACGCTGGATTGTTGACAGTGTTTGTAAATGGAGAGAGAGGTTTTACTTCACTCCCTGAAAAGTCTGGCACATTTTGGGAAGTGACAGTCACAGTAACATGAAACTGATCCAGTCCATTACTGGCCCCACCTTTGACCACAGGCAGTTCTCTGCCGTTGCTGAAAGGGGAGTGAGTGTGGATGGTTCCACATTATGTGGTCATGGGGGCTGCCTTGGTACCTGAAACAAAACAGTAGCAAGGCCCACTTGCACATCTACTGGAGCAGCCCTAAGAAAGTTTCTGACATCTTCCAAATATAGCTGGAATTAATGGGGACAATGTACTGTTCTTGATAGGTGTTGAATGTGAACATCTTGTTTTGAAGGCTAAGAAAATTTAACAGTATGGATGCAGTTAAATTGTGTCTTTCAGTTCACTTTCAAGATAAAGAGCTACACCTGTCTCTTTTGTTTTCCTACTACAGTTAACATGTCTCATACCTGATAAAAAATATATCTGGCCACAGGGGTATTAGCTAGTATACTGGCTTAAACCCCCTGGCTAACTGCCTGGTTTAAAAGAAACCATCTTTAGCATGTCTTTCAGAAGTGCTTCTGCCAATCCTGGGATGAGGGCCATGGTGTTTTGTTCTCTGGCAATTGAAAGGAGTGTTTGGTGTCAGGGCACAGTGCTTGTCTCTGTGGCAGGAGCTAAGGTCTTAAATAGGTTTTATGGTCTTGTCCATTCCCTTCATTTTTACTTCTAACTTTTGTGCAGAGCTCCACACAGCAGTATATTTTCTCTAACAGCTTTTCACTATTAAAAGTTTCTTTTCACAGCACATCCCTATTTTGGAGATGAGAACAATAAAGTAAAAAGTTTGCATCACCATGATATAAAGATGTAAAATTGCATAGTGGTGTGTGGGAAAAGCAGAGTTGGTGCTTCTTAGCACTCTTAGGAGGAGGGATCTATGTGCTAGTCCTGCCTGATGCTTCCAAACCAAGATTCATGAAGCAGATTTGGAATTAAAACTAATTCCATACATTCATAACTCATTTTTAGAAGAGTGAGATTGAGTCCTCATTGGTCTGTGTAAATCCAAGGGTTTCTGCAGCCACCAAGTCTTTGGGGTAGTGGAAGTTGCTTCCCCCGATTGAACCTCTTGGTGCAACAATGCAATGTTGGCAGATTTTGGCAGCCAGTGCTGAACACTGGATTGTCTCTAATGCTGCACATGCTCTGGTTCTTGTAGGTGGGTGGAGAATTTGCCAGTGTTGCTATCAACCAAATGAGAAAATATGGAAGGATTGCAGTCTGTGGCGCAATCTCTCAGTACAATGACTCTGTGCCTCAGAAAGGTGAGGGTCTTTATTGTATCTAAAGTGATTTTGTCTTTGGTGATGGCAGAAATACATAATGATAGTCTACTGTTTACTTCCCTGGGCCATTTGAGTGTATGTATGTGTATACATTTGGGTAACTAGCTACTGCTGTGGGACATGTGAGACACTGGGACCATGCTCCTTGTGTGTACATGCCCTCATCCACCTTTACACACACTGTCTGATGAACATCAGCTGATTAGGAATTAAGGAGTGGCTAAGATACTTAAAACAGGACTCCACATGGCCCTATGCAGATATAGATCAGCAGGTGTGATGTCATGATGCCATTTATACAGTAGTATGTACTTTAAGATTAGATAATGGTTTTCCTTCACGTTTTTAGCTGATGCAGCTTAAGCTTTCCGGGTTGGTTTTCTTTTTCCAGTAAGATTTCAGCTACTAATAAAATTGCTGAGAAATGTGGCTGAATGAATATTCATTTTCAATAGCATTAAATTTCCAGATTTGCGTTCTAAAATGAATTGAAGGACTGTATTCTCTTTGGTGGCTGACTGGCTTTGGACTGTCAGATCACTTTAAAAACATGGAACAGGCTTTTGGTAATGACGAGGCTATCAGACATTTTTGTGACTGAGGAAACTGTTTTTCTAGAGTTTATAACTCAGATCCTGAGAGTTAGAGAGAGCATGAGAGCCTGTCAGGCTATCAAACAAGCTGTTAAAACAGTGTTTTTGAGATTCAGCTTAAGTCTGTCAGGTGAAGCTGAGGCTACTTTATTTCTGAATGAAATAAATTCTGTTTTCAGAATTGTTTAGTTCCACAGCTTTAGGGATCAGGCCTTTGTCTCCCTAGGTGGCTGTCCATGAATCTTCAGTCTTTTGTGCTGGAAATTCTCTTTGGAAAATCTGTCTGTTGCTTCTGGCTGAAAGGAAGTGATTCAGTGGTCTTTACTGGCTAAAAGCTCACTTTATGCATCAGGACTTATTCTGAATGAAACTGATATTGCAGGTGGCTTGCTGGTTCTTTTCTCTTGCAGGGCCTTATGTGCAGCTTCCCATGATTTTCAAAGAGCTTCAAATGGAAGGGTTTCTTGTGACGCGATGGAACAACCGCCGGGAGGAAGGTCTGCAGGCCCTGCTGAAGTGGGTCATGGAGGTAAGGAAGGAAGGGGCAGCTGTTTGTAAGGTGTATACTCACACTGCAGGGTCCATCTCTCCAAGAGGTCTCTTGACATAGCTGTTTAGGTGAGGTCACAGCATAATGCTTTCCTTCTCCCTGCCTTGATCCTTGAGACTCTTGGGGACACTTAAACTATAGTAGATATGCCTGGTCCATTCTGTTTTGTTGAGATGTGTGATATCAGCTTGTAGACTCAGATATAATCCAGAATACATATAGGCTTTGAAGAAGCATGCTTCCAGAATAATGCAAAAATACTTATCTGATAATGAAGATTTTCACAGTTAGCGTAAATTGCTGTATCTCTCATTCAGTCATTTGTAGTATGAGCCAGGGTTTCCATTGTAGTATTGTGCTGAAGTTACTGGCAAGAATGAATTTATAGTATTAGGAGCTGGGCTTTAAAGGGATTTAATAGGGAATTTCTTGTATTTTATTTTTCTAAGTGGAGGCTGAGTTAGTAACCGAGTTCATGGCTGTGAGAAGTTTGTGAGGGAGACCAGTAAAGGCTAAGAGGCTCTAGCTTTTACAAACATGAGGTTTTGGGATGGATCAGATTTTGATCATTGCAATTCCATACTTCTGTATGGGTAGAGACAGGCCTGGTTTTGGGTAAACGATCCCCTACCTGTCAGTTGTTTGGGGACCAAGTAGCAATAAATCTTTTACCTCCTGTTATGACTCCAGGTAAAAGGTTTTACAACAAAAATAGATCTTCACAAGAGTCCACCTGGTTTTGCAGTTATCCTGTGCATGCCAGCTTGCATGTTTCAAATGAAATATATATGCTGGAGAAAATGTTGCTGCAGTTTATTCTGTTTTGGTGGATGAAAATTCAGCAATTTTCTTTCTTACTTTTGACAGGGGAAGATGAAGTACCATGAACAAGTCACTGAAGGATTTGAGAAAATGCCAATGGCTTTTATAGGAATGTTAAAAGGAGAAAATCTTGGAAAAGCTGTTGTAAAAGTGTGAAGATCAGATATTCCTGGGAGACTGGCGCAGCAGAATGTGATTCTGTCACATTCTGAATGCTTTTAATTCACTTGTCAAATCATGTGATCAGTATGTTTCAATCATTTTGCTAGATGTTTGTTGATGGTAACTTCTGTTAATAATTTGACTAATAAGTCTAAGTATATTCCAGTTGCTTTGCTTATGAAGAAATTGAGACTTGCTTCCCAGAGCTACACAAAACAAAGTGCCTTAAAATTGCTGAAAATCAGACCTGTAGCAGATTTGATAATAGCTTGAACTTTTCTATGAGCAGGCTTGTAGAAAGGAAAATCAATTTGAAAAGCTTTGCTAACTGATGGCACATTTAATTCTTACCCATTGATTTGGCCCAGAACTTTGCAAGGGGGATTTTTTTTAACCCATATCAAGGAGCGGAGAGCAAACTAAGCTAACAACAGCTGGGGATTCCAGCTTCACCTCTAGCTGGCTTTTTAATAATTTTTTTCATTAAACAGTGTAGCTATCTCAGTTATTCTGAGAATATGGAAAGGAAAAATAAATATCCTAATGTATACTTGCCTTATCTTATAGTTATATTTGTGCAATACTATCACTTCTTTATGGTTAACACAGAAGAGCTAAAATAGTACAAGGACTTGTTTATCCCAGCAGATCTCAATGCAGGTGATATGGGTAGATTACTAATTTTCTTGGGAAACTTGTCATTGGTGTCCAAGCTTGGAGCTGAGTTTGCCATAGTGTTTACCCTGGCTCTCCTGGAAGGTGAGATGAATATGATGGCCCTACTGTGTTAAATTGGTGTTCAGCACACACAATGTAGCAAATGAAGGAGATAACAGAGATTAGCAACTGTAGATATCTTAGATGTTCTGAAAATGAACAAGGACCTGTTACTATGGGATTCATAGAGGCACTGAAGGTGATTGTGATCCATTTTCAGTCACTGTGGAGGACTTCTTCATTAGTTTGAAGGTTTCATTACTGATCCGTGAAGAGAGATCCCAAGCAGTCATATTATCTTTGCAAGTGCCAGGATTAGATGCTCTGTATGTCAACAAAAAGAGACCACTTACTTAAGATGTAGATTGACAATACTTGCTGAGTGGACTTAACAAAACACACCCTGAAATGCAGATCAGCTGGCCACTGGGGAAATAATGAACCTTGGCACAAGTGGGTAAGAGGTTCTGGTAGCTTCATTGTGTTTTCTGAGGAGAATGAATTGACAGTTTGAGTGAGTTCCAGTGCTGTGGTTTTACACTGACCACTGAGGAAGATCTGTGGACTAATACCATAGCACATCACATAAAGTGGTAAACCAAAAAAGGGAACTTCTTGTCAGTAGGCTTCAGATGCACGGACTAGAGGTGTGCTGTTGTGTGGTAGCTCTTTGTTGAGGAATTTTGCACAGCAAGCATAAGGTGTTAAGCAGTTAAACCATGACTCTAGAAATAACTATATGTATAAATGAAGAGCTATTTAGCCAACAAATTATGAAGCCTGCAACTGTTTACATTTAAGATAAAATAAACTCTTCCTCTTGCTCTCCAAGGGCAAAACCTTGGTAAGAATGAACTAGGTGAGTTTGAGAAACTTGGAAACACCTCAGGAGATAGTGGAGATGGACATCCACCTGAAATGCAGTTTTTCTTCCTACAGTCCAGGTTGATAGACAGACAAGGTGAGGGAGGCATGGGAACTGCATGAAGTTCTATTTCTACCTGCAGCTGATGAACACAAGCTTGTGCCAGAGGGCTTGCAATTCCTAAAATAGTGAATTAAATCCAGTGAATTAAAGATCTCTTGTTTCAAGTAAAGTGATGATTAGGAAATGAACTAAGAACAGCCACATGGAGTTCCTGTCCCGTGGTCAGAGTTGTAGAAAGATTTGTCAGTTAGAATAATCCTGGCTCAGCCTGCTTCCTCCTAAAATATTGATCTGTACATTCCCCTTGCTGTGTGCAGATTTTATGCTTCATAAATAGCCGTTGATTTTGCAAGGCTGTTTAACCATTAAAATATAATTTTTCTGTGTAAAACCAACACCACCGAGCCTCTGAAATTTTCTGGGGAATATAGCTGTATCCTCCTGAAATTCCAAGTTTTCTGTTATACGTCTGTAACACTGTCACCAGATGAATAATGACAATTATAATGACAATTATCCCTCATTGTCTGGCACTGTTTGGAGGTCTTGCAGTAGTTTCTTACTGTAAGTCTTATTGTCCTCAAAGTTCTAGGTTTGTGGAATAATACCTGGATTTTTCCACATGTTGAAAGTAAAACAGAAATATTACAAATTTTGGGTTTTTTCCTTGTAGCACTGGCACAAGTCAGGATGAAGGTCTCTGTTTCACCCTGCTAGTGAAGCAAGCTAATCCTATGAGCACAGCCATGGTAATGAAGTTAACAAGGTGCCAAGGTCCAGCCTAGAACAAAGACACAGCAATGTGTTGTTGGGATTGGCTTTTCTGCCAGTACATGGTTCTGTGTGTTTTTAGGGGCACAGCATGGGTTGTACCTTGCACGCAGTCCAACCTATCCTCTGACAGCTGCACAGGGCCTGTGAGCAGCACTCTGCCAGGCACCCCCTCTTCTAACATTATCACTCTGCAGCTGATCTTAAAGGCCTGCTGATAAGGGGTGAGCTCTAGTGGTGCCACTGGCTGTCAGAAGGTGTTCCAAGGTCTTGCCTGGGCCTAGGTCAGTTCAACAGTTCTCCACTGTGTGTGTCTGCAAAGGTGGAAAAGGGTGTCAGCTCTGCCCGAGGTGCAGTGGTCATTTTTCCATCACTTTGCAGCTGGGGCTATTTGATACTCTGGTCTTTTTCTGCTGCTTTTCTCCAGTCCACATGGTCATGTTTGTGCCACTGTAAGTTACAGCTTGCAAGTAGGGTGACAGTGGGATTTGAGACTCTATTATCCCAGTTAATTGAGGATGTAATATTTGAGAGCAAGAGGAAGAGTTTATTTTATCTTAAATGTAAACAGCTGCAGGCTTCGTAATTTTTGGCTAAGTAGCTCTTCATTTATACATATAGTTATTTCTAGAGTCATGGTTTAACTGCTTAACGCCTTATGCTTGCCTGTGCTAAATTAAGCAGTCTCTAGAGTTGTACCAGGCTAATAAATGCGTAACTTTTTTGTCCTGTTCCTAAGCAACATCAAACTGGGGCTGGTGGCAATAACTTGTTTGAGCTCAGGACATAGTGGGTACCTCCTTGAGGAGTTCACCATGGCCTGCCACACCAAAGGTGGCCTCTGGAAGCACTGGGAATTGTTGCAAAGGGCCGTGGGTTGTTGAAACCAGGGAGCTGTCCCTGGAATCCATTGCTGACTGATGAGTTTCTCTCATGGTCCTCCCAGGGTTAGTGCCCACAGGAAGGGTCATGACACACCATGGCCCAGCCACAGCATCCATTTCTATGAGGTGAGATCTGTTCCCCAGCTAGATCAAATCTCGCCTTAAATCTGCCACCACCTCTGCCTGTACTGGAGCGAGCAAGCCATACCTCTGATCCTTTGCTTTTATCTTGCTCCTATGACCCCTTACTTTAATTGTTCACCTCCACCATCTGCTCCAGACAAGTTAGCTTGCTGCTGGCCACTACCTACAGTGTAGGGAGATGCCTCCTGTTCCTATCCTCAACCCATCATCACTAGCTCAGTGTGGGCTCAGCCTCCTTTGGAGCAGCCCTGCAGAGTAGTGCTACAACTGCCCATTGTGTTTTCCTTATCAGCAGGATTAACAGATACAGTATTATTCGTGGTGTGTGTCCTTGCTCTCCCCCAAGTGTCTCACTCAGAGGAGCTAGAAACAAAGAAATCTGAAATACCAGACTTCATTGTCTCCCTGAGCAAATGTCATGGCCTTATTCAAGTAGAGGGGAGATGACCCAAGCCTAGTCTAAAACTCTTCCTCCTATGCCTTCTAATGCTTAGCTTCACCACTCCCTAGAGTCTGTGTATACCCCTGTTACATCCATGACAAATGCACTTCAATTCCTGTAAGCCAGGCAGATGGTGCCACCAGGATAGTAGGAACCCACCTTCCCCCATGCATTCCCTTCTAGCCCATTGCCTCAAGGTACAGCCATCACCCCAGCACTGTCAGAGAGGTACAAACACAAGGCATTCACAGAGCCTGCCTGTGTACACACACTGTATAAAACCCTGTGTACACACACTGTATAAAACTGTATAAAACAGACAGCAGTGGCCACCTTGTGGTAATCTGTACGGCACAAGCTTGAGCTTGTCAGCTGCAGGTAGTAATAGAACTTTGTGCAGCTCTCATGCCTCCTTCACCTTTTCTGTCTATCAACCTGGACCGTAGGAGGAAAAACTGCATTTGAGGTGGATGTTCATCTCCACTATCTCCTGAGGTGTTTCCAAGTTTCTCAAACTCACCTAGTTCATTCTTACCAAGGTTTTGTTACTGGGGAGGCTTCAGGGGTGGCTTCTGGTGACGACTAGAAGCTGCCACCTCATCAGATAGACCCAGTGACAGCCAGCTCCAAAGGGGACTTAACCAATGGCCAAAGCCAAGCCCTCTGTGATATGAGTGTAAATAAAAGCTCTAAACTATAGTGGTAGCGAGAAAGGAACAAAGGCATCTGTTCCTTCATATGGGAAAAAGCATCTTGCACCTTCACCAGGTCAGACTCTCCCCACCCTTCACCAAGGGTCAGGGACTAGCACAACAGAGTTAATCCAGCAAGGATTTCAACAGTATGCTCCTCAAGCCAATTCCTTTGGTGGCTGAAAGCTGCATGTCAATAGAGCACAACACAGAGGAGCTGCTATGCCACTTGTCATTGGTAAAAAAAATATGTAATTTTTAGCTTCGTAGATCCAGCTAGTTATAATGTATGAACAATTAAGAAATTAAACATTGAAATTATTACCAATACTCTTACTGGAATCATTCCAGAGGGGAATTAAAGTCTTCATTCAGGTCAAGGAAAGAAGGGAAAGCAGATGGCTAGCTGTAGTTGCAGTTAGGTTGACTGCTGCAAGAGATGAGTGGTTGAGCACCTCACATGCCTGACACACAGCCCTTTCAGAACCCCTGGTTGAAGGTAAGGAGTGTCACTATGCCACTGCAATTTGATCAAGCACAGCTCACATGTCCACTCACTGTGACCTCTTGGCCCTTCCTTTCATGTTATTCCTCTCTCATTAAGCTTAATTATTCCAGCTATGTGTTTTAATTGCTATACTCAAAGAAGTACTTCTCTTCCTGTTGGCCAGCCCATTATAAGCAAGCTATATAACAGGCCTGCAGACAAAAACATCCTGTTTTTCTTGTTTGACAGCAGGGGACAGATCCCAGCTATTTCACAGCCAAATGACAGACTGCAGTCATTGCTTGAGGGGCAAAACTTCTTCCTGAAACCCTTATTTCCAAAAGAAACCTTTCTTGTTGTTTTTTCTCTGCCATGTACATCAAGTCTACCAAACATTCAAGTCAGTTGGCTATCTACCCACTTCCCTCTTACAGGCATCTTTGCAGATCATTGGATCAAAGCAGCTAATTCTGTTCATGCAAGAAGCAGACCACAGAGTTTAATGAAGGAGTGAATGCTGTGCTACTGCCTGGTGTCACATCTTTTCATAAAAATCCTCTGAGATTTTTCCTCTTTTGGGAAGCTGAGGCGCCAGAAAGAGAATGTAAACAATAATTATCTGCTGCTGTGGAATGCAACAGGTGCACCTGTGATTGGCTCATGTTCCATGTTTAAAATTAAGGGCCAATCACAGGACCAAGCTCTCTGGAACAGATTGACAGAGAGCTCTCTTGGTTTTAGATTCCTATTCTATTCTTAGCATAGCAGCTTCTGAACTTTTTTCTCTCTATTCATATTAGTATAGTCATAATGTATTATATATCATAAATTAACAAATCCAGCCTTCTGATCATGAAGCCAAGATTCTTGTCTATCTCTCTCACCCTGAGGAACCCTTGCAAAACCATGTAACAGCCTGGCACACAGCAATACTGGCCTCACACCTTCACACAGAAAAATAAACGAAAAAATGCACCTAGCCGGCTCTCTATTACTTAATACTTGTGGGAGGGCATATGCCCTAGGCTTTAGCAAGGATATTCATACCCATTCCATTTAGAACAAAACGTTTATTTGCTATACCTAGGCTTGTTAAAGACTGAAACACCCACCCGGTCCTTGCCTGCTGAAAGATTCAAGCCAGTTCCCATCCTGAACTAGGGTTCTCTCCTCCCAGGGTTCCTAGGGACCCAGGCTCCTTACATAAAACCAAAACAAAGCATAGGCTTTGCTTTCCATCACCTGTAATGGCGAGGACCAACTACAGTCACATGCTGGTATAACTTTGCATTTGAGAATTGTGTTATTTCCTTTAAAAAGAAAGTTCACCTAACATGGAGATCCTCACTGCATATTCCTCAAAGAGCCAAGCCTTAAAGAACTTCTTTCAAATTAGGCTATGCAAGTTATTTTCATCACAGTATGCCTACATACCAGTTCTTGGGAGGGGAATATACTGCAGCACAGGAAGCTGAACTCACTGGCCTTTTAAGAACTGCTTTGCACCCCTTGCTTCAGCACAAGAGGTATTCCAGATATTCTGGTTTTTCCAATCACAACTTGTATTTCCAGTCACTGTCACCCGGATTGTCCAAGGCTACTGCTGAGTATAATTTTACTAAAAAACTAAGCAAAGTATTAAGTTAAACTCCACACACAAGCAGCAAAGCACCACTGACCGCACTTTTCCCCTGCAACAACCTTGTCTGGGGTCTTGCCTCAGCAGAAATACTGTATGTGGTAGCACACTTCAGTATTATTTAGGGATAAAGTGGGATGCCAGGGCCTCTTATTGAACTTCATCTGGAACTTTCAGCAGGAATTTTTTTAAGCTTTCTTGTTCACAGTTACTGCCCAAAGGGATTAAGTAGGCCATGCAGAAACTGCTTTCAAAAGCAATGCCTGCTTGCAGATAGTGTGTGTTCATATAGTGCATTCTTGCTACAGCTTCATTTTATTCTCTCCTCACAAGTCTGTTCATGGCACTCACCACTTGGGATAGTGGTTTCCCATTTACCTTTGAACAGTTCAAACATGCAGCTGCGCTTCTCTTAGTCAAATAGCCAGAACTAGATGGAAAATATTTTTCCATGTTCTTCTCATTGCATAATCACAACTCAGAACTTACATCCAAAAAGAGCCTTGATGGCTCACTCTCAAGTAAAGGGTGTGGCCACTTCTTGGACTAGAAAAATCTTGTTTCAAATTAGGAACTTATACATTAAGCTGTTCAAGGCCCCCAGTCCTCCAGAGCCATCAAAAAATTCATGCATACTTGTGAAGTGAGTGTAAGGCTGAGTCATGGGTGAGTTTCCTACCACAAAGACAAGAGGCTCATTCATTCCACATTGTCTGCATATGCAACAGGAAGTCCAGGTTTTCCATGAGCAATATTCAGTGAGCAGCACAGCTCACTAAGCTGTACTCACTGGTAGCTACAGCCCTGCTCCCTTCTTCACTGAGTTTTTATACAGGACATCCAAGCCAGCAAGGAAGCCATTTTGATACAGTGGAAAAAACACTGTTCCCTTGGTTACAGTGCCAAGAGTAGGTGAATGGCAGGTATAAAAAGGCTGGCAAGTCAGCATTCATCCAGACAGCCTGATTCAAGATTGGAGTACCACAGAGACCAGTTTACTGTCCAACACAGTGTCAATTGTGTTCTGAGAGTGCAACAGAGCAATCAAATGAAAATTACAAGAGTACATAAATCTATAATTCTCTTGACCATAAGATTACAAGTTTTACTTCTTCAGTCATTCGTTCCAGACTAATGCCTAGGAACAAAGCAGCCCAACTCAGACTAAACACACTTCTTTACTAATAGAACCAGAAGGTACATATACAAATGGCAAGGTAAATTAAAAAGGCAAAAAGTACAAGTCCAAGTCCTACCTTGCACTTCCATGGTAGGATTGGTATAATGCTCTGGAAGGACAAGTCTTATTAGCTTTGAACTCTAAAATGCAGCTTGAAATATTTTAGAAATCTTTTAACTAAAAAGATGTAATGAAAGAAAGAAGTATCCCACCCAGTGACTACTCTATTTTCTCCAGCTCCTCTTTTGGTATTTGTAAACTAGATTATAGCACAGTGACTGCCATCTGAATAGGGTGGCAGACTCCTCCTAAAGCAACTGTCATGGCTCCCAAGCCAACAACAGATGAGGTTGCCTTTGACAAGTCTTTGTACACAGACACTACTCTTTTAACACAGCAAAACCTGACACTCAACTGACATTATGAAATTACTAAGCTTTTTGTTAAACACACAACAATACCCAAAAGTGAAGAGTTTATACTTTATTTTACTCATATACATGGGCCAAGAAGATAGTTTGCACCATTTAATCTAGCTAGCTTGTTTTTTTTAAGTAGAAAAGTTGCAGGCTGTAATTTAGCCAAAGCAGTCACACTTCAATGTCTTCATGGCTGGAGATTAGAGTAGACTTTTAATGGTCTCTTCCAGCTTCTCTTTATTGGCCCCAGAGAACTCCTGCACCTGTAAAGAAAGATTGATTTTAGAACTGCATTCAATGCTTCTTAATATTAGTTGCATAGCATCCAGTCACATGCACACCTATTCAACTCTGCTAAAAACTAAAATTTTTCCCACTCTCAAAACAGAGTATTTTGCAGATGTTCATATATTTATTTCCTACTCAATTCAACTCATGCAAAAGTTGAGACAGAAGACTATCAAACTTCACTTCCAGACTAGCATTAATCCTGGGTCAGTATTATGTTAGACTCAAAAGAGGCTTGAAGGGATTCTGAAGGTCCCCACATATCAAAGGCACCTCAAAGTCACCTTGAGTTGCTCAGGACCCTACCAATCAAGTTCTGGAAGGACTATTCCAAATGACCTACTCCTGTGCCTGGCTTCTCCTGTGAGAACTGATCTTCTTGCAACTTATAGAGCAGAAAGACAGGCAACATTCATCTGCTGTCTCAAAAACTGCAGCTCTGTCCTCCTGTATCTACAGGGATGGAAGGCAGAGAGCAGACTACACTACAGGCCATGAAGCTGCTTGCTCAATACATATTGACTATCACACTGTAATCACAATTCTTCCAATGACATCACGAAGTTGCAGTTCAGTCTAACAGAACTGTCAAAGGTTCATACTGACCCCATACTGTGCTGAAAGTCACCATACCTGTGACACTCAACTATCCAAGGTGCAATTCCATCACCTTCAGCCATGAAACTTACACCCAGAGCACTGTTTTCCTTCAGAAAAGCCTACCTTCAGCTTGCTTAGCAAACTAAAAGCCCAAAGACAACACAATCAGCTCAGCAAGTTCATGCAGAGAGCTACTCAAACTACCCTGCACAGGGAGCACACTGTGCTGTCAGAGCACAATCTGCATCCCATCTCAACCATCTCTTGGCAGAGCAGACAAAAGAGGTCTGCTCAGTCCTTAAACAGGGACAGGACCTTCATGTCAAAGGTTATACAGCCTCTCTGTGAAATAAACTAAACAGCTGCTTGTTGTATATAACCTCAACCAGGTTAGAGACTTCTGTTTGGGCAGGATTCCATAGGCACCTATAGTAATTTCTCTCTTCAACACAAGCTGCACCCAGATAACAAACACCAGCCAAGTAAAAGGCAGGGTGCTAGGCAGATGGACAGGGTGCTAAGCAGTCTTAACACAGACATCTCACCCCACAGTCTCTCATGAAATTGTCTGTAAGATTGACCTGTAACTAACTCAGTTCCCCACCTGTGAACAACACAGTTTGCATCACCAGTTAACTGCTGGTTACATCTGCTGTGGTACTAAGATGTAATGTACTAAGATGTAACTAAGATGCTTGCTCTCAGGAGTGCCTTAATGCTAGTGGTACCATAGAGACATAATCAAGAGAAAGCAGACTAAGCAGTCCAACACTCCCAATCTTCTTTCAAGTGTATATTTTGCCTGCTCCAGTTGCAAGAAGGCAGAGCTTACCTTCTCTCCATTCTTGTAGAACTGGAACGTTGGCATGCACTTCACATCACAGTGTGAAGCAACATCCTGGAAGAGACAAAAAAAACATCTTCAACTGGGCATTCTTAAGTATGCTAAATTTAGAACCCACTCTAGCTGACTTCTGTTTAGGTGATGGGGTAAAGCCATTGCTGTTCAAGACAAAGCAAAAGAACTTCTGCTATTTCATCACTAGCAAAACCAGTGCAGTGTTAACATCCACCTGAAGTAAGCCTTAAAGATCTCTTCTTCAATACTTAATTCATGCAATAGCAAAACCTGTATGTACTCCGTGCTTGGAAAAAGCCAGACTTCCGCATCAAAACAGATGTCTGCCTGTAAGACTCAAGAGCCCTATGGCAACTCTTGGGCTTCCATGTGATATTTTTCAAGTACCTATTAGACAATGTTGAAACTGCAATACAGCAGACATTATATTGCACTTAATTCAAGACCTAATTTCATTTTTAATGAAAGAGGAAAAAGTGCCAAGAGCAGTGGAGGGACCAGACAGATCAGTAGGCTGTGATCCATTAGGTTTAAGGAAGACTGCATCAAAGCAGCTTAAGACCTTAGACCAACACTCCCTCCCAAAATAAAGGGTCATTGCTTCCAAGTTATCCAACACATGCCATAGGACTTCAAGAGTGCTGACAACCAGCAGATAGTTTGTTCTGTTCAGGTGTTCCCTGCAAAAAAATTAATTCTTTCCAGCTAAATCCCTGTGTTTCAATTTTAACTTTAACAAAACTCTTGTTTTGTTTCAGATTTTGATTCAAAATGCGTGAAGACATTTTGAATTCTTGGCTGTCACTTGCATGAAGTCTTTAGCTGTCCTCCTTCAGGACCATCCCAGACCTTACCTGGGCATCATCCACATCGATTTCTATGAATATCACATCACCATACTTCTCACACAAACTCTAGAAAGAAATAAAAAAAACTATGCAGTTACAGTGTCCCAGGAAAGCTTCCTGAAAAGATGCATTCATATAAATGGAAAGGCTAGTGCTGCTTAAACTGCTAGTGAAACATGCTTTATCATCTTAAAGCAGCTATTTTACTACCAGAGCAAAAATTTTCTGTTCTGCTGCCGACTGTTTCTGGAGGAGTCTGTGGAAATACGTTCTCCCCGCAAAGACCCAATATATGCTAAGACATAGGTGGAATGCCTTCTTTTGCAGCCTTCAGCTAATCACCCAAAGATGCTACAGCTTCTCATACCTTATAATGAGATAACATGGCCACCTAAACACAGCTGAGGAGTTACATTGAGTGTACAGAAGGTTGCAATGCAACTGGCAGGTCTCCATGTACCCAAAATGTATGTAAGCACCAGGACAAAAGCTAAACCTCATATTAGCTCCCAACTATACCAATGGTCAGTCTATTTCACTTGGTAGACTTAAAATTGCATAAGGCAAAAGAACTTTCCTCCATGTTCAAGGAACACAAACATTTATATACAATTTAATGCAGAAATAAACCCAGAAAAACTACTTACGTGGAAAAAGGGCTTGATCATTTTGCATGGTCCACACCATGTGGCAGAGAAATCAACTACTATGAGCTTCTCACCAGCAGATTGCAGTTCTGCCTGAAATTCAACCTACAAAAAAAAAAAAAAAAAAAAAAAAACACCAAAAAGAACACATTGAAGATTTCCCCCTCCTTTCCTAAATGAAACAAGACTAATCCCAGTGCTGGCTTGCTCTCAGACCAAACACACTAATCATTATGGCAAATCTTAAACACTTAACTGGGTTATTTGTACCATCACTTGTGCTTCCGTATGAATTGGTTTTTTTTGGTACTAGCAGCAGTCAGTGTCCTATGTTTCACCAATTACAAAACAACCACAATGCTCAAACTCACTAAATTGTGGAAACAAGCTAGAAATTCTCTACTCATGATACTCAACTCTGACAGCTCTATGCTATACCCAAAAAATGATCCTTAGAGATTTTATAATCCATTTTCTCATTTCATCTTGGCAGTAAGATGTTAATCTTCATCTGGAATAGACTTTCATCTGCGGAATTTGGAAAGGACAGACACAAACCTTTGTATAGTCATCCACTCTGGTGACTTTTCCAATCAATGGCTAACATTAAAATAATACTGTGTGTTTTATTCTAAAGTATGTTTTTGAAAGCAACCTCATAGGATAGTTATTTTGCCAAGCGAACCCACATTTGACATCATTAGCCAAAGCAACGCTACACATACAGACTACACAAGTAAACATCCAATACTTATTCTGAGTCTTCCACTCTGTGTTGCACTTAGTCACACAAATCATCTCTGGACAATATTTCTTGGAACTAAACATCTTACATGCCATTACTCCTTTTTGCTGGTCAAAAAGTGAATGCTTTAATAGAACTGAAAGACATTAAAAGCAATAAATACTTGCATCCTAGCAAAAGGCAAACAAATATCTCAAGCAGAAACAGAAAGTGTTGATCACCTACATTCTGATACTGTCTATGTCAAAGAAAGTACAAGTCACTTGTAAGTAATTTTCAACTTTGTTGTCTTGGCAATCAAGCTTCAGAAGAGCTGTTGGTATAAACTTCAAAAGAGAGCTGCTTTAGTCCCTCCCAGCTTAATGGAGCAAAGCACTGGAATCCTGTCAGCAACAGCTGACTGAAAGCAGAATGGTTACTGCCAGACGTACACAGGGGTTTTGCAGTGCAGGGGTTAACTAATTCATACCTGCTTCTGCAATCAGCCACAGTAAGTTGCAACTTGACTCTAGTAAGCCAAAGAATGCCACACAGTTGAGGAGCCAAAGTCAAACTGGACATGAATATATTTAACAAGGAAGCAAAGATCCTGCATGAGCATTCTTATGTATGCATAATCCTATGTGAAAGTCTTCACAGCTTCCTGTAACTTCAAATACACTCAGCATTACATCTCCCTGTTAACAGACTTCTTCCCTCCCCACATAGCTCTCTTCAGAGGCACACAGGCACATGGTGGTTTTTCTATCCTTGCATCTTGGACAGTCACAGTCTACTCTGCTACAAGACCAATAGTAACACTCCACACCACCTACTGTCATTCTGAAAGAGACAGGAACGGTCAAGTTTTCCCTAGGTTCCTCTACTTCTGTACTGACATAGTATGCATTCCTGTGCCCATTCCCACCTACAATGTTTAAGTGTTCCTGCGCACAGCAATCCACACTCACTGCTCCCTCCCAGGACTTATATCATAAATTCCTCAATCAAGCTTCACTTCTTCTGGCCTTGAAATTCTGCTACTGATTTTTGGTATAGCTTCTCAGACATCTGCCACTGTAAAAGCACCACTCTATTGAATCTACTTCCACAGCTGCCAGTTAGACCATCCTATTTTAACCCCTAAGTCTCCTGTCCAGCTGCATAATTACTGTATTCTGTAAAAGGAAGCCAGCTTTGGAATGTGTTCATCATATGGCCACACACCTGAGGTTTGTTATTGCACAGAACAAAGGGAAAGTGGGACAGCATCATAATTACATCTGGTCACATATATCATTCACCACTGGTGACCTGGTCCTGACTACAAATCAGATGTTATCCTGTAAATCATCTCTACTATCAGCCAAAATTGTTGCAGGACAGTGAAATAAGATGCTGGGTCCAAAGGTGTTACCCCTGCAAGTTAAAAAAATATTGAAATAGTGCGAAGTTCTGAAGGTTTTTCTAGTGAGCTTAGTTTCCCTGGGGGAAGACAGTAGCAGGCACAAAACAAAAACAAAGCTGCTTGACCAGTCCAACTGACTTCACTAGTTGTCTTTAATGTTAACTGTAAAGTGACAAGCTTTTTTATGAAAAACTAAATAATCTCTGTTACCAGAAGGGGAACCTCCCATCACAAGACTATTTGTCATGCTTTGTTAAACAGCATTTTCTCCAGGTAGCAGCTCACTGGGGAAAACCTCAGCGAGCATGCTGGTCAATATTGGTTTGTTCTTTGTGGTGAGGCTTTTTTTTTGGGGGGGGGGGGGGGGGGGGTGGGTTTGGGGGTCTGTTTGTTTGTTTTTCCCTTAAATATTTAACTACAATCTCTCTGAGCACACACAAGACCCCATTTTACTTGTATTGTCGTCCAGCAGAAAAGGGCATGCTACCTTCAACAAACACATTGGTAGCAGGCATCTGTTCCCAAGGGCCAAGTAAGAAGCTCTAACAATGAAAGCCTCTAATGGCCCAGAGGTTCCCAGCACCAGGTAAGGCTCCAAAAAGGAGGCTGCTGGCCTCCTTCAGATGGTGCTGAAAGGAGGAGTCTGCTGCCCTCAGCAACAGATAATACAGGTCCACACTATCTGGCTTATTTGATTAAAGCTTGGTTGTCAACATTATTTTCAATACATATCAAGTCATCCTTGAACTGCCCAATCATGGGCTGACTGCCAATGGTTACTATGTAATTTAGTGAGGCTTTTAAATGCAGAAGCTAGCATAAACAAAGCAAAGGTTCAACTGCCTGAACTCCCTAGCACAGGCCACTTCTAAAATTATCACTTATAGCAAAAGCTGTAATTTTTCATCATTTTCTTTAACTTAAATAACAAGAGAGGCAGCTAGGATGAAGAGGAAAGTTTTGGCACACCAGCTTTTTAAGTTTATACACCCCATTAGCTTTGACTATAAAAGGCAGTATGTCCCATGGTCAAACCCTCTTACAAGTTACACTAGTCACTCATCTCAGGGCCACTAAAAAACGACCAATACAGCTCCTTCTGTAGTGCTACAGCAGGTACTACAGAGGGATTATCAAGCACCCTGAAAGCAGACATTCTTCAGAAGCTAGTCTGCTTCTGAAGAGGTGTGCAGGGAAAAGGGCCACCTCTATCTAGCTCTCACTCACAGAAGTGCAGACAGTGCAAGAATGGGTTTTCCCCTTTGTATCCGAGAAGAATACAAACCTGTTTTACTGAAAACCAGAATTAATCCAGAAATCCCAGCTGCCCTGTGCTTGAATACTCTGGGTGTCACTGATGTTAAAATGCTGTTGTCAGCGTGACTGTTGAGTTCACACTGCCTATGAATGCATAACCAAAGTTCACTTTAACTACAGCAGACTATTAAACAAGGCTCATAGCTAGGACAATAGTGGAAGCCTAGCTAACTTAGAGCAGAGCCAGATTTGACTTGCCATGTTTAACCTGTTCCTGTGTGTAACAAAAACCTCGACCCTTCCACCAAAAGTTTGCCCCTTCTGTGCCACCATAAACAGAGAAGGGGAAGAGATACAAGGCAGAACAACAATTCCAGGTTGTTCTGGAATTCACACACCATTCTCTCTCCAAGACCTGAATGGTAAGGCATTTCGTTCCTTTTAAGGAGCTTCCGGCATTCACCGGTTTTCGAGCTGTGGTTACAAGTGTTAGTTTGTATATTTATGTATCAGATCCCAACACTTTTGCGGTCCAGTGGGAGAGGTCTGACATGCCTTTCATTTTTAAAGTGAACCGACTGTAGAAGAGCACAGCCTAGAAAACAAACTTGGATGCGTGAGAGACTGGAAAGACAGAGGTCTCGAAACAATTTGAGGCGCAGATGTGTGGGGAAGGGGCAGGTCAGGCCCGGCTCTGGGGAGGCAGCGCACTGCCCACACCGCCATCCCCAGAGCCCGTATCCCAGACACACGGCGTCCGCCTCTCATGGGCACACTGGAGGCAATAAATACTGACGGTATTTCTCCTAACTTAGAGTACAAGAACAACTCTAAGCCCTGTTAAAGACTTTGTTGAGCAACTTTTTGGGGCCTTATAGGATGCTCACACAGCATCACATGCAGATGCCTCAAAATGAGATCAAACTGATACTTGCACCAAATTTCAAGTTCAAAAAGGTGAGACTAGCCCAACAGGATTTTTCCTGAAATAAAGAGCTTGCTAAGTTTGCATGGATAATATTTTTAGAGAGTTGGATTTCTAAGTTACAGCTAACAAAAACTCTATTGTTGTCTATCAACCACATCAGCTGCTGTGCACAAGACCACATGCAATTTCATCACCAGCAGGGTATTCTCCACGTGTCGGTCTAGGCTTTATTACTATTTTGTATCTCAGAGCCACAGATGTGTTTGCATTCACAGAACTATCCAAACAGTGATGTGCTGCATTAGGGTTGTGAATATGTCAGACAGCACCATAACATCTTATGCCAGAAACTCCTGCTGTTTAAGTATGGGGAATGGGCTCTAGCAGCTCCTTTCAAGTCAAGAATGGATGAACTTTTCCATTATGTCCTGCTCCGAAATGCAACAGAACTTAGGCCAAACTCCGAGAAAGCCGCCTGGGCCCCTACACACTAGGAGTACATAAGGCAAATCAGGACCGCGAAATTAAGGTACTGAATCACAAAATCAGCTAGGCTGGAAAAGACCTCCGAAATAATCGAGCTGCTCCAAGCTGCGACCCAACACCACACTGTCACGCACACCACAGCACTCAGTGCCACTCCAGTTCTTCTTTAAACATCGGCGAGGACGGTGACTCAACCACCTCTCCCTGTGAAGCCCATTCCAACACCTAATCACCTTGTCTTTTCAGAAATTCCTCCTAATGTCCAACCTAAATCTCCCCTGACGCAGCTTGAGACTGCGTCCTCTCCTCCTGCCGCTCTAGTACGCCGCTGTCCGCTTGAGAAACGGAACGTTTTCCTTAAGACTTTAAAGGGCGATGAGCAACAGCCCGTCATAACGTGAAATTGCATCACCCCCCTGCTCATGCCGACTCCCCGAAGCCTCAGGTCGCGCAGTTTTTTTGTTCCCCTCCTCCGCTCTGGCCGAGCCCTCCGCGCGGCTTTCCCCGTTCGCGCCGCATGGGCGAAGCAGGCTCCGCCTGCCCGGGCAGCACACGGGCTCTCACCCGCCATCTCCCGCAGGCCACGGCCTCCCGAGAGCCCCGGGCAGCCCGAGCACTGATCCCCGCCTGCCTCGCTGCCCCCGGCAGCGCTCCCTCGCCGCTTGCCCGCCCGCCGGGGAGGGATGCTCGTCCCGCCGTCCGCCCCTCGCACGGCGAAAGGACATGGCCGCCCCGCCCATCGGACTCACCAGGTTGCCCACGGTCTTCACCATAGCGGCGACGGCTGGGAAAGGAGGGTCGGTGGCGTAAAGGCAAGGAACCAAGGGCTTCGCTCCCGCACTCGGCTCGGATCGCTCCCTCGCCTCCCGCCGTCCCAGCGCGTCTCCCGCGCCGCCCCGGCCGCCCTTTTATGGCCAGCGCCGCGGCGCGCCACGCATGCGCGGGGCCCGACCCGCCTCCTGCCGCTCCCCGCGCGCCCCCGCCCACGGCGCTGCTGGGGCTCGGGGTCGCCGGGGGCCCCGCTGAGGGGAGCGAGGGGAGGCGGCGCGGCCGAGTCCGGCAGCGCCCGCAGCCCCGGCCGGGCGGGGGGAGTGCGTCCCTGCCGGCTGCCAGGGGGAACCGGCAGCAGCAGCGGAAGAAAGGAAAGCGCAGGAAGGTTGGAAAAGTGCTGTGTAACGATGAGCAGGAAGTGCTCGGCCCCGCTCCCCCCCCGCGTCCCCCCGCGGAGCGGCCCTGCCTGACGCGGCGTTTTGCTCGCCTTACGAGAAAGGGAGGTGGTGTTGCCCGTAATGTGGGCAGAGTGGGGCTGCTGCAAAGCTGGAAGGCGGAAATAAATCACGGGAATATTTTTCTTTTTTCCCTTTTTTCCCTTGTTGTTTTCCTTCCCACCACCAAAAGCGCGGAGTGGCGCCGTTTCTCTGTGGGATGTGGGCCCCTCTGCAGCGCGGAAGGCTCAGCCAGGCGAGCGGTGCTTGCCCGGGGTTAAACACTGACCGTCTCTCCTAGCTCCCCTCATGGAGGGACTCAGCCAGGACTAGAAAGACTCCTCATGGGAACAACTTAGCCTTCTTATCCGAGGGGACTCCTTGGTGGAACCTTGAATTCCCATCTATCTTGTTTATTTTTCTGTGTTTTAGAGACATCCTTTGTTTCACCGCATGCTGCAGCACTGCCCACCCCACAGTGCAAAACAGATCTGCCACAGCCCTGCTCTCCTGTTGGGTAGGGTTTAATGTTGGATTCTGGACGTTGATGACTCCAGCTCCCACTGCCCGGGAAAGGTTAGGCGTTGGGATATTGGTGCCGGCTGTGTTACAAGTGCAGGTTTTAGCAGCTGGGTTACCAGCCTGTGAAGGATTTGCTCTGGGATACAGCTGAGCAGGAGATGGGAAGAGTTAGTGCAGGTCCTGGATAAAAAAAAATACATTTCTTCCTTAAAAAGAAAAAGAAAACAAAGGACAGTTTTCCTTGGGTACAGGTACCAACGCATCAGGTACAACAGGATGTGCTCTCATATGTTGCTTTACTTGTGGTGGATACTGAGTAAGTAATTTTAAGTGTGTGGCATACTACTGCAGCAGAACTAGTAAGCTCTTTTCTGGCCCTGTGGTTGCATCCCCTTTGCTCAACTTTAGTTGCACCACAGCAGGCCACCTCCTGTCTAGCTCTTTCCAGACCTGATAGGTTTTGTCTGCTGGAAGCACTTTGAATGCTGCTCTCCCTGCTTCTTCCCCCTCCTGTTAGATGCCATAAGCATCCCCTTTCTTTCTTTGGTGGCATCACTAGAGGAGCCAGGAAGCAGCATCGTGAAGGCTTGGTGGTTTCTGTTGGCATTCATATTTTCTTCCAGCTTCCTCCAGCTGGTCCTTGCTGCCCTTGTGTCTGTGTGCCTGTGGCTGACAGACACAGCTGGTACATGTGCCCTGTGCCGCTTTGTGGAGGTGCAGCTGCTGCCAATGGCTCAAGAGAAAGCAGGAATTCCTCATCAGCCAAGGCACCTTGCTCTACAGCCGGCTGCCTGGCAGGATAAAATGAGAAGCCCAGACAACCTTCAAAGTCCAACTCCTGAATGCCCCATCTCAGCCAAGCATTGTGTGGCTGCTGCAGAAGCCGGTGCAAGCAAAGGCAGGGAACAACCCACCCAGATAATAAATTCTTAGAAACCAACAGCTTTCTAAAGGCAAGTGTGGGTGGGTAAACCCTATCTAAACTAGAAGGAGAAATGTGTCCCTTCTCAGGTGCCATATATGGCCGCTTGTCTCCTGCTGTACTCACAGTCACTTGACTTGACAGGCTTAGGCATACAGCAGTTTGAAGTCCAGCATGTTGCCGTAGGATTGTTGTATGGATGCCTAAAATAATTGGAGAGTAATATAATTTATGTGATCTGTGCTTGATTCTTAGACTGTAGTAATTACTATCATGACAGAACGTAATAAAAATGGTACAGAGGATTGTGTGTCCTCTAAATGGGGAAAAAAAATCTACACCCCCAGAAAATACGCCCTGTTTTTTATTATTTTTGTATTTTGTTTTTTAAACTGTGGAATGTCTCATTGTTTACCTCAACAATGCTGTTGCTGTCCCATGTACACAGTCACTCAACCATAGGGGCCTCAGCTTCTCATGTGCCCTCACTCCCACTTGCCTTCCTCACAACCACAAATGCAACATACTTCTCTCCCCCAGGCTGCTGGAGAGTGGATGTTAAAAATATGTGAATTGACTGTGGAGAAGTTGAAAATCATGTGAATTTCATGCTTCAGCAGACTGCTGTATGATGTGTCATACCCAGGAGTCACTGGATAGGATGGTGTCCAATAGATGGCTCTTTGCAAATGTGGGCTGGCAGAGAACCAGGAAGCACTGAAAACAGTCAGGAAGGTGTGTTTGCTTGCTTCTGAAATCAGAAAACGTGGCCTGAGGAGGGGCAGAGTGGAAAGGCAATGTATGCCTCAAAAATCAGTCCCTAGATAGTTTCTCTTGCAGGAGGTCTGGAGACATAGACAGATGCCTGAGCCACCCATGCACTGTAAGTATATATTTGCCACACTCCTTGGACGTGTGGAACACATGTGGGAGAGGAAGTCAGAAGGTCTAAATTTAGGTGCCCTCAAGAGAATTAATCAGTACCACTTAGGTGTAGGGCAGTAAAAAGGACTGTATTTTTGGAGAGCTCATGCTATGCCACAATCATCACAAACATCCAGGTGGGAATTCAGTTTGCCTTGTTTTAGTCACCTTTAAAAAGGCTCTCATGATGCAAGGAATCCTTTATTTTTTGGGCTTTGCTTGTATTGATTTCTGTCACCTCTTAGGTGAGAGCAGCATGGGCAAAAGCAGTAGGGAAGCGCTTCACCCGCAGCTGGAGGTGAGCTCAAGGTGTGCTCAGGGTCAGACCTGCAGTAGGGTTTGGGAGGCTGAGCAAATTACAGTTTCAGTTCTTTCTGAGCTGCTGGGAGAGGTGGAAAGCAGGGTAGGAAAGGTGGGCAGCAGTAATCCCTGGATGATCAGTGAGGCAGGTTGTAAATCATGGTGTCCATCTGGATGAACGAGGCAGAGCTGTGACACATGGTCCTGGTGTGATGCTCTCCCCAGCTCCACATGGCTTTCCAGATCTGTTTACCTGTCTGTGGTTCAAAGGCTTTGGAGCCACGAATCTCCTTTACAGGGCTTGCTTTGTCTTTTCTTCTTTGTGTGCCAGTGTGTGTTGGTGGGTGGAGAAAACGCCATGGAGTGGTGAAACCCAGGTTAGGCTGGAGGTCTGCAGCTGGACATCCTGAATGTGGTGTTGCAAACCATTAACCAACAAAAACGCTGCTCTTGGCAGGCTTTGGACTCTGGCACATGATCGTCACTGGTGTTCCATTTCCTCATAGGCATGCAATGGAGAGTGAGAAAACATGAAAATAAGAGGGATAAAGAAGAGGAAGTAAGAGGGATAAAGAAGAGGAAGAACAAAGGAAATAGAAAAGGAAAGAAAGAGCAGGAAACTAGATCCAGCAGCTTGTGCCAATTTCTTGGAAGTTAACCTCTCCAAGCTCCCAAGAGCATATCTAAGACAAACTTCTATCTCCTAAAACCACTCTTAAGTCTCCTGACCACTCAAATGTGTCATTCAGTAAAAGGCACAGCTACAAGGATAACAATACTACAGCCATGGCACAGATGGTCAGTCATGTCCAACATTAAGAAAGGGTGCATCCAGTTGCAGAAATTAGGAAGCTGCTAGAGGCAACAAGTCCAGCCATAGCAACATCAGATTTTACCATAGGAAAGCCAGGTTATTTGCCAGTGTCTTACAATGGAAATTGAGAGTGTAACACCTGGCCCTGACACTGCAACAGAGCAGCAACCTTTAATTGTACTTTCCCTTTCCTTCCAGCCTGCCCTTCTGGAAAATTTTGCTTTTGTAACTGATGTATTAAAGGTGCAATAAATATTTAATAATTGGATAAGTGTGCTAGGTGTTGTGCAAGCATAAGTCACAGGGGAAACATGTTTCTTTCTCTGTCCCAGGCTGATTTACTGCAGATGTAGTAGCCCAGAGTCCTTTGAATGCTTGGTGTAGCATGTCTGATTAAAAATGAGAAGTTGAGTAAAATGTGAAAAAAAAAAAAAAAGGAATAAAGATCTTGCCACAGTTCATCTCCCCTTGCCATGGGCGGAGGGTATGGGGATGTTGGTTAACAAAGTGTTTCTGCGAATCAAGAAAACAACCATGTTACTTCCCTCACACTCAGTTTTGCTTCATTTCTAGTAAGTTCTTTGGAGAAAAGAATTTAAAAATGCTCTAGAGCTGATGAAACTGGTACTTTTGGGACTTTTATTAGAAGGAACCTCTTTTTCTTTTTTAAGGAAAGCTTCTGTGAGCTCACCTGGGTTTATGACATGTTCCAGGTCTCCACAAAGGAGACCTCCTGACAGGAGGTCTGTGAGCATAGGAATGCTCAT
The DNA here is from genome assembly GCF_028018845.1 of Melospiza georgiana. Classification (NCBI taxonomy): domain Eukaryota; kingdom Metazoa; phylum Chordata; class Aves; order Passeriformes; family Passerellidae; genus Melospiza; species Melospiza georgiana. The sequence goes on from NC_080465.1 coordinate 14,417,223, forward strand.
CTGCACTCTCTGGTATTGAGGCACTTCAGGTCTCATGTCAAGACAAACACATGTTGTGTATTTGCCTTGAGTGTCTCAAACTCAGTCATCTCCTCCAAGCTCCCAGCCTCTATTCTTCCTTGGGTAGCAGAGCAGGCTGGAGCAAGCAGACCTGCAATATTTTCTACAAGACATGTTGTGTCTTTTTTTTTTGTTTTGTTTTTAATTATTACTTCTAGAGAACTGCATCTTTTTCTTAGGTGATCCTTCATTTTCCTAGGGAATGATGCTGAATCTATCTGTGCCAAATGTCCCTTGCTGCTACTCAGGACCAAGAGTCTTTGGGGCGCAGGAGGGTATTAAAAGGCTCTTGACTTTTTCACCTTGAGAATAGCAGTGGACAAAGAGGAAAAGAGAATTTCAAGGCTGTGCAAAAGCATGAAGCTGAAATTTAGCACTTTGTGGTTACTGTGCTTGTGCTGGGTATCTGCAGAATGGGAGACCAGGAAACTCCTGGAGAGGATGTGAGATATTTTTGCTTTTTTGGGACATGTGCATTTTCATAACATTTTGTCTGGGGGACAGTATCTGCTGATTTGGCCTGATAGTAGGCAAACACTGGTGTTTCAGGACATGTAGAAATACACACGTGGAGATGTCTTTGAGAAGCAGGCCATGCAGAATAAATGTGCATGTGGTGTCTACATAGACGACAAAGTGGTTGATGTGTGTTTTGCTTCCAGGTGTGGCGGGTTGACCTTGGCTGGCTGCCAAAGCCACTCTATCACTCCCCCTTCTGAACTGCAGAGGGGAGAGAAATTATACCACAGAGAGAATGTGGGCTGAGTTGAGGACAGACTAGTGTTACTGTAATAGGCAAAATAGCCTCAGCTTTGGGAAACTAATATATTGCTGGTTAAAATCACAAACAGGATAATAAGAAATAGGAACAAACTTTAAAACATCTTTCCCCACCACTCCCTTCTTTCCCGTGGGGGAAAGAACTGTCCTCCATGAGTTTCTTCAGTGTGGGTTCTTCCTGAACTGCTCCAGTGTTGGCTCCTTTTTTTGGGGTGCCATTCATCAAGCACAGACTGCTCTAGCTAGGGTTCCCTGGGGGGGTCAGAAGTCCTGCCAACAAACCTGTGCCAGTACAAGCTCCTCTCTCCATGGCTCCACAGGTTCTGCCAGAAGCCTGTTCCAGAATGAGCTTCCCATGGGGTCTCAGCCTCCCCTGGGCATCCTATTGCTCTAGGCATGAAGTCCTCCACAGACTGCTGGTCCTGGAGGTTCTGCTCTACCATGAACTCCCATGGGGTGCAGTGGCAGAGACTGCCACATTGTGGTGGTCTTCACCAAAGACTTCAGAGGAATCTCTGCTCTGGTTCCTGGAGCACTTCCTCCCCCTTCTCCTTCACTGACCTTGGTGTTTTCTTTGATCTCTTACGCCAGATGTGCTAGCACCTTTGCTGACAGGCTCACATCTGGCCAGTGGTAGGTCCATCTTGGAGCCAGCTGGCATTGGCTTCATTGTACATGGGGTCAGCCTCTAGCAGCTTCTCACAGAAGCCACCCCTGCAGGCTCCCTATTAAAAAAACTTTCACACATAATTCCCATTCACCAGGGATTTGGTTCAGTGCTTTTCATTTAGAATTTATCTGAAATACGATTAGTTCCTGGAAATGACTAATGTATATATTTCACCAGAGATGAGTCTGTTCATTGTTGTGTGGGCAGGACCCTTTTCATCAGGGAGTTCCCAGGAAATCTACAGGGCTCAGCCAATCCACTAGCACAATTTGCCAGGTGCTCTTGTTTATCTTTGTCTTAAATGCAAGTTTGTGAATGAAATATACTGAGTTGGTGTGTTACCAGTGAACTAATGATCACATTTGCGTTAAAAGTATTGACATCACACACAGATGCTTATGTAATTTAGAGAAGTTGCAAGCTGTAATTATCTTTGTCCACCTTCTCAAATCTTGTTCTGTGGTCCTGAAGTGTTTGTTCTGACTGCCACTTTTTAGGTGTCCTTGCATCAAGCCTGGCTCTGATCTCCCAGTCGAATGTGTAGGAGTCCAGTGCCTTTTGGCAGCTGGCTATGGCAGACCACACTGGGCTGCCTGCAAGAAGCAGTGTGTGAGAAGGGGTGTGGGAATAAGGTTCAGTTCTTCATTTTTCTTTGCATCACATTCAAAATACAAACCACTGCTAATGACAAACATTGTTTTTGACTGTCTGCTGCCCAAGGCTGTTTTGCTTTATTTCTCTTTCAGTGTCATCCTCTTCCCTGTCTTGTTTTTTTCCTTAATTCCTGACCTCTCCTATTTTTTTTTCTTCCCACCATGCTCTGCATCTTTTCTTCTGGAAGTAAAATACTACATTTCTGTGTAGTTCTGAATCTGCCTCACAAACCTGCACATTCCTGCACCACCTGCAGGCTGAGGGACCCAGATGCATAAGCCCCACAGACTTTGACCTTCAGCAGTGATGCATTTGACAGGTCTGATTTAAAAACAGGTGGTGTGGTTTGTACACTGAGAGTTGTTCATGGCCCTGTTGGGAAGGTGTGGTGCTCACATACCCCTTCTTTCCTGTTTTGCACATTCCCTGGACCACTGCAGAGATAAATTTGGCACCAGGATCCCTACACTTAGTGCCTCTGTGGTCCTCTCTGCTCAAAACTAAAATGGGTTTGGGGCACTGGGTCATCTTCACTGGCTTCAGGACAGCAATTATATTCCCTCTCTCAGCACTCCATGCAGCTCTTACTTTCATGCTCCGCCTGCAACCCTGAAATGGGTGATCTGATATCTGGAGATGTAGCAGTAAAGCTGTTACCAGTGTGAAGGAAAAATGATGGAAAGAGAAAGGCAAACTAGCTTTGGACGTGCATGCCAAGGCCTTAATGTCATCTTAGCTGTGGGACAGCATCATATCCCTCTCACATGGTGTACCTCAGAACCCTAGAGCACTGCCTCAGCATTGTTTTCTGTCCTTGCACCCATGGCTGTCCCTAGGTTGGGGGATTGGCTGGTCTCTTAAAATGCAGCTGTATGGTTGCCTCTTGTGGTGGGTCAGCTCTGGCTGGACACCACGTCCTCCTCAAAGCTGTCATTCTGCTTTTCAGCTGAACAGAGGAGAGAATTCTTGTGGGTTGAGATAAGTATGGGAAGAGGTCACTCACTGATTACCATCACAAGCAAAACAGACTTGACATGGAGGAGAGAAATCAATTGAATTTATTACCAATCAAATCAGAGTAGGGTAATAAAAAATAAAACTAAATAAACACCTTCCACCCTATGTCTCTGTTTTTCCTGGCCAATTTCTCTACCTCATCCACCAGAATGCAGGGAGTTGGAGAAGACAGCAGTCAGTTTATCACACATTGTCTCTGCTGCTCTTTTCTCTGCAGGGGGATGGCTCCTTACACTCTTCACCTTCTCTGACCTGGATTTCTTCAGGGGCTGCAGGTGGATCTTTGCTTTGCTGTGGACTTTTGTGGGCTACAGGAGAAGAGCCTCACCATGGTCTTCACCCCAGGCACCTGGAACATCTCTTCCTTATCCTTCTTCACTGACCTTAGTGTCTGCAAAGTTGCTTCTCTCACATATTCTCACTCCTCTTCCTGGCTCTCCTCTCCTACACAGTAACTTCTTCCCCTTCTATTACTCCAGAGGAGCTTCCTCCACTGCTGATGGGCTTGGCCTTGACTGGCAGTGGCTCCATTGGACATGGGGGAAGCTTCTAGAAGCTTGTCATAGAAGCCACCCCTGTAGACTGCCCCCCCCCCCTTCTCCCATGAAAAGCTTGCCGTGCAAATGCAGTGCATTCATAAACCATCAGTGTCTCATTTTCTTACCCAAAACCAGCAGCACTGCATCTCTTATTGCTGGCTCAGGTCAGGGGATGGTTGTGTGTGGGTATGGAGTCAAGTTTAAAAAACATGTAATCTGTGATTTCCTAGATACTTGTTTAACAGAACCATGATGTTCACTGGAGAGAGATGTGCCCAAGCTTCAGTTTCCGAAAGTGCACATACAATTGCGTTTCTGTGCCCAAACAAATAGTGCTGAAGAACCCATGTTTACACTGAGGAAGTTGTCCAGCTGACATTTTTCAAAGCAATTATATTTTTGGATGTGCAAATATGCAGGGATGAGTAGGAAGATGGTCACCACATTGCAGAAAAAACTTAGGATCCTTGAAGACATCTCTAATAAAGCATTTGAACAACAGGAATGAGATGCCCTGGGGCAAACAGGAAGAAACAAAACTAGCTGGCTATCTCATGAGACATGTATTCTTGCCCCTTCCACAAGCTTGGAGGTGGCTGTGATTCATGCAATGACAGCAAGGCTTGAAGAACCATACAGCCAGAGCCCCAGGACAGAGGAGCCTTCTAGTCTTAGACTTATCCATCAGACATCTCAAGCCACTGCAACATTCAGGCAGAAGCAATGCTGTGAATGTCACATCCATGCTGGTGGCAGGTGTCATCTGTTTCGTAAGGACTTCACAGCTGTTTGGCCAACATATATGCGTGGTTTGTGGGTCTCTCCATATGACCAGGGTGACCACTGACAGGTGGTTGTACCTCATGTGACTGGCTACAAGTCACATGAGGGCCAGTGACACATTTCAGGTATCTGTCAACACCAGTTTTGTCCTTTGGAGCAGAGGACTACAAGGGAACCTTTTTCTAGTCACCAGCAGGGCACCAGGAGAAGTCCTGGCCTTGGCTTTTCTGTGTGCTACAGAGGAGCAATGGGTCCCTTTCCACCCTCTCTACAGCCAGGTTGAACCTCAGCTCTCCAACCAGAAGAGGTTTGCAAGTTACTTGGCCGTGCCACACAGAGACCATGGCCCTCCCAGTGAAGCTGTAGTCATATGCCTAGTGAAGATGCAGGGGAATGTGTGGATCTTCCTTTCATTTTCATGCTCTGCTGGAAAGGTGAATGCTGCTGTAGCCAGTGCTGTCATACCAAGTCCCTGAACTGCTGTAGGACAAAGGATATGACAGTGATTAATGATTCAGGGAAGCATAGCTGTTGCTTTTCCTTCCTGTGCTGGACATTAAACTCCGTCTCAGCGTGCCGTCATATCCTACAAGATCTTGGAGACAGCCCACTCCAGAAACCTCCAAATGGAAAAAACCAAATCAGTGTTGAGCTGAGAGAGGAATCTGAACATCTCTATGCATCACGTGATTCTCAAAGATAGTTAATGTTTACCACCTTTCTGGTTAATTGACAGGAACCAAGTAATTCTGCTTTATTACCATGCAATTTCCTCTCATGGCAACTCCAGAATGACTTATGAGACATTTCTGAGAAGTGTGATAGTCATTAACAACCTTGGGGCACCCCTGTCCTCATGCAAGATGCTTCTGCATGTGTGCCCTACTGCTGCCTGCCACCGGAGACAAATGGGGTGGACACCTGTACCTGGGTGCAGGTGCCCTGCTGCAATGACACATCAATTTCTTCTGACTACCCTGTGTTTGGGGTCTGTAGGTGGTGTTGGAGCAGTGGGGATTTCTGCAGGGAGGCACCTGGAGAGTCCACATGGGCTGGAGGTCTTCTTCTTGGCCATCTGCTTTCTGATAAAGCTGGCTTTTCCCACCAGTGTTGCAGCACTGCACCAGGCTAGCACCACTGTACAGGGATAGATGAGGCATCCTCTCCTCCAGATAGAGTTCCCTCTGACTGTGGTCTGGCGGCAATTCTTGTCTCAATCAGAAGTTTTTTAAAATTTGGAGATTTTCTTCAGATTTTACCCAAATTTGAGGTATAAACTTGAACTCTGATGTGTTGCAGGACCCTTCCCTTGAAGTTGTGTTGCACAATGATGTCTATGCCAGACAAGCACTTTCAGTCCTAAGTTTGCTCTTTAGCGTCATATTAATGTATTTTCCTTCTAAAGCAATTACAGCCCTAGCTTTTCTTCCCAGCAGCTACAAAGCACAGAAACTTAGCAATACAAAAAACAATTAAAATGGAGAAGTATGTTGTTTTTTGTTAAGAACTAAAAGAAAAGAGCCATCAAGCAGGACATAGGATATACAATGTAAGGAAAAGAAATTAAATTTTGTGTGTGTGTGTGTGTGTGTGTGTGTGTGTGTGTGTGGTCCCAAGTTCAGATTTCAATAGTTGTGATAGAGGCTACAATAACAGTGTCCAGACATAGAGCTGGTCCAGACAGGCCAATTAATGTTTCAGAGTCCTCTGAGCTCTTAACAAGATTAAGGTCTCCCTTGACTCATTTCTCCTTTCAGTATTGGAATAAAGGCCCAGATTTTGTCAACAGACTCTTACAGAAAGCATGCTGCCGTTGCAACAAACTGGTTTATTTTGGGGGAAGGGTTGCATGCAAAAAGAAAATATTCCAGTGAGAAGCCTCAACCCACTCCCGAGTGCTGTTATTTGAAAGCTTTGCTCCTGATCTGCTGAAAATAAAGTCATAGGGAGACAGTAACCAGGTTTCTATAGCCTTGTGCCTCTCTGAGAGCCAGCTTGCACCAAGAGGTTTGAGACACTGATTTTAGGCTGCAATTCAGCAAAGCGCTGAAACTGGTCACTGCTAACACACTTCATTTGGCAGCTGGTGGCCAGGAGGGGGAGCGAACAGAAAATCAGAGTTTGGCTACTGGGTTTTGGTCTGGGCCCAGCCTAGGCTTCCTTCTCTTAAGAGTGAGGCCCGTGATTGGCTGTCTGATGGAAGTCAAAGGAAGTTTGTTAAGGCAAGTGAAATGGAGAGGACAAGACTGTGAGGGAACTCTGGACTGGGCTGTTACTGACAGCTGCTATACCTGGGAGTTATTTCTAGCCTTTGTGTTTGGACCACACCCCCTACTCAATGTCAGTTGACACCAATCACTATTGTTTCTTGACTCCAAACAAAGATGGTGTTTCCAAGAGGACCTCTGTCTTAATTTACATTTACTGGGCACTGGCCTTTTGGGTGTTTTTGCTCAGAGCAGAAGAAAAGGCTTCTGAACTGCATGTACCTTGCCTTTTTTGTGTGTGTATCTCTTTTATTGTAACTGGTTCACATTGCTTTTTTCTCCTGTTTCATGGTTTGACACTGGCCAAATGCCAGGCACCCAAAAGAGTCATTCATTCACCCTTGCTTGCTAGAGTTGGGTAGAGGGGAGGGAAAAAGACTAACAAAGGGCTCATGAATTGAGATAAGGACTGGGAGAAAAAAACACTCTACGGGCAAAACAGGTTCAAATTTAAAGGTAGAAAGTAAATTTTTTATTTACTTTAGAGTCAGAGGAGAACAAGACATGAAAATAAGCCTTTAAAACACCTTTCGTCCTCCCAGCCCCTCTTTCCTTCCCACTGGCAGTGCAGGAAGACAGGGCATGGGGGTATGGTCAGTTTGTTACTCAAAATCTCTCCTCTCCTCAGGGAGAGGAGTCTTTTTTCTGCTATGCCATGGGGTCCCTCCCACAGGCAAACCATCTTCCCAAAACTGTTGTGGCATGGGTCACTCATCCATGGGGTGCAGTCTTTCAAGGATGGGCTTTTCTAGTTTGGAAGCAAGACTCTCTCTATCTCTGGAAGTAGGGCCTCTCTCTCTGTTTAGGTCTCCCATTAGACCACAGCTTTCTCTGGCATCCCCCTGCTCCAGCGTGAGCACTTTTCCCACAGGCTTGTGAGTGGATCTCTGCAGCCCTGTGGACTTCATGCATTACAGGATGACAGTTTGTTTTATCACAGTCCTCATCATGGGTTGCAGAGGAATCTCAGCTCCAATGCTTGAAGCACCTCCTCCCTCCCTTCCTTTCCCACTGACCTTGGTGTTGCCATGCTGTTTTCTTTCACATGTCCTCTCTTCCTCCTCTTCTCTGACTAGAAGAAAAACTGCTCTTTATTGGTACCATTGCCAACCAGTTTCACTAATTCAAAGATTCTTGCAGGATCCCACGGTGCTGAGAGGGAGAAAATACACCATCCAAAGGCCCACGGTGGGAAACCTACTCTGAAGAAGGTTCCTGTCAGGGACCTGCAGACCCATGAAGGGAGGAGCCAATGCTGGAGCAGGTTTGCTGGCAGGACTCCATGAGGGAGCCACTGGTGGAGCAGTTCACGAGGATCTGCAGCCCATGGGAAGGTCTCACACTGGAGAAGCTAATGGAGGACTTCTCCTGTGGGAGGGATGCCACTGTGCAGCAGGGGAAGGGCTCCTCTCCCTGAGGAGGAAGCAGTGGCAGAAACAGTAAGTGATGAACTGGCCATTCCCAGTCTCCCTGCACCAATGTGGGGTAGGAGATAGAGATTCAGGAATAAAGTTAAGTCTGGGAAGGAGGCAGGGGTGTGGGCAAGCTGTTTTTAAGATTATTTTTACTTCTGATTCTCCTACTCTGATTTTTATTCGTAATATATTCAGCTAATCTCCCTAAGTCAAATTTGTTTTGCCTGTGGCAGTAACTGATGAATAATCTCTTCCTGTCTTTTTCTTGACTGATGCAGCTTTTTCCCTGGTTCATTTGAGGAGGGGAGTAATGGAGTGGCTTTGGTGGGCACCTGGTGTCCAGCCAGGGTCAACTCACCACACTCTCTGAGTGGGATGCCTCTTGGAGCTTACCAGCTCTCACATGTGGGACTCTGGGAACTGTTGCCAAAAGTTCCCATGGGACTGAGCTGATACCCCATCCTCCTGGAAGGTCAATTCTTTGCCCATTGAGAAATGCAAAGGCATCTGACATATTTCACTGAACTTGAGGGTTTTTTTTAAACAGACGTATATAACTTTGTACATACTTCCGTGTGTCTGTGTGTGTGCAGATGTGAGTACAGACTAAAGCAGGTGCAGATTGAATATTGCCATCTCAATTTTACTGCTATGGTTACAGTACACCCTATTGAATAATTTTGTAAGTATTAAATTAGTAAATGACTAAGAGATATTATATCCTTTAGCTGTAAACTGTTCTAAGTTTTGGCACAGCCACATCTAGGCTTCATCAAGAGTTTAAAAAGAAAGGGAGTCTTCATTGAACCTTGTTATGCAATGGGAGAGTCTCCCTCTTACCCTTTTTTGTCCCCAGCCTCTGTATAATTAATTCTAAAGTGATTCTAACACAATTTTCATTTGTGCTTCATCTAGGTAGTAAGTGCTAGAGTAGACCCTGCTATTGAACTTTATTGTGCTTTTACAAATTTATATTAAACCTGCTTTTGCTGATCGCGATTTGTTAAATGACCTAAACCATTCACTCATGACAGTATAAATTTTGAGTTTCTAGTTCCCATTTCACTCAAAATGCACCTGCCCTTTGTCATCATGGCCTGTCTGTGCTGGCCACTTAGGACTGAAGTAGAATAAAAAGAGCAGTGTTTGAGTTGCATGCAGTTTTTTCCCAAGCGAACCAGGTCCAGGTCTGGAGAAGTTGAGGCTCCAGTTATTTATTGACACAGATAAAAATAAGTGGCCACTAAATACAGTGGCCGTGGAGGGTTGCTATGAAGAATATTTTTGAGAAAACACATCACTTTCCTGCAGTTCAAGATGCGTTCGCATTTTGTCCTACAAAGTCTGCTTGTTCCCATTCAGGAGCAGATTTGGTTTTTCCCGATTTCTTCTTCCTCATTTTTTTCTTAAGTATTTGTTGCAATTAATAGATTTGCTCATGATAAGAAATGGCTACCTCTCCAAATTGTATACCAAGGTGGAAATTTGAACAGTGATAAAAGGTCAGGATTTTGAAATAAGAAATGTCCAGCTAATCCTTCTTTATCTTCCTGGCAGATGGCCAGAAACCCTCTCCTATTTTCAGCAATAAAACATGAGGTTTTATTTGTCTGTATTTGATTTGGATTGGCTTATCCCTCTTTATCAGCTGGCATGGATCTGGTAGCTTGAGTAGAACAGGATTGTTTCCAGAAACTAAGAATCCTTTCCAGAAAACCAAAGGAAAAGGCATATTTTTATATTTGATATGTTAATATAACCTGTTTAGCTGCTGTATACTGTTAGCACTAAGTAAAGTGGGCAAAGATTGGCAAAAATAGTAGAAATATACATTGGAACTCCCTTTCTTATGTGTATCTCTACTGGGGAAGATCTCTACTGAGTAGGACCTAACCTGATGTGACTTCCATCATGTGAAACTGCATTAGATGCCTGGTATATATTTCCAGCAATCCTGAATAAGTGGATATTTTGGGGTGTTTTGTGCTGGACTCATATTCCAATGTACCTGAGGCTTTGGTTGTGCAAGAATCAAATCCAGGAGCAGTTTGATTCCTTTCTCATTTTATAGCAAAGCTTAGTTGCTGGAGTACACACAAGAGACTTTAGGAAGGGGAAGTGTCTATCTTTTCCATGCCTTACATCTCCTTTGTACCCAAGCTGCCAAATATTACATGCAAATGTTAGTTTACTTACTGGTCTGACCCTTGAAAAGGCAGCCTCTTGCTGTCAGCAGTACTGCCTTACTTGTATGAGTTGGTGGTGTTTTAAATTCTTGCAGTCTGGGCAGGGGGTCTTAGTAGTTTGGATTTTGTGCTCAAGATGTAATGTTGACTATGGGTCTTTGTAAATAGAGGTGACTCAGTCTTTGTTTTACAGCCCTTAACCAATATCAGACTGACTTCAAAATTAGAAAACATTATGTTGCTCATTCCTTTTGGAGTAGGTAGAATAAATGAACTTGCCACCATGACAAGTAACAAGCGCAGCACTTTTCAGAACTCTGCAGCACAGAGGCTGTGCTATTTTACCTGAGTGTGCTTTCTTCAGTACGTACACTCATGGGCAGAGAGGAGCTTCAGAATGTCCTTGAATGTTGATACATTTTGACAGGCTGCTCTTCTGCAATTAAACCACAGCATTTACAAACCACAGCAGTTACAAACTTACAAAGATTCACTCCTTTGAAATGCATTTTCTTGATTTCTTCTAAACCTTATTTTCTCCCCAGAAGAGATATGATTGCAGCAGTTTATTGCTGAAGCAAGCTACTGAGGCAGAGTCAGGAAGCTTCTTTAGGTTTCCACTGTGCTTGCTAAAGACAGAGGATCCTTGCAGGTCTATGGCACTGCCAGTAAGGGTTTTTTTTTGTGAACATTACACCTGAATCCATACAAATGCTTGGCCTGCTTTTGGGTGGGGGAGAGATTACTGGTAAAAAGAGAAGAAAGCCGGGCAAAGTATCTTGTACCAAATCTTCCCAAGCGTTGAGGAACTTCAGAATTTGCTCCTAAATTCAGATGCTGCTTTTCACCCTGCAATTCTGTTTATCTGATCTTGTAGCCCCAGAGATGGCATGGCTTGAGCTGAGTGCTCAGGGTTTGGGGTTTGTTTCAGGATCAGAATAGCTGCCTGTGAGTGGGACCTACAGTGTGCTGAGGGCTGACCTGCACTGGGGAGGCTTGCTCAGCTGTCACCATGAGCAATAACCCTGGTTGCCTCTGCCAGAATCAAGAACACTACTTCAGGGTCCCCCTGCTGTGGGACCCTGAAGTACATTGCAGTACAGTGTTGCTCCCTCCACCTGATCCCAACTTTTGTGTGCTTACTGTGCATTAGCAGGTCTCTCTGCCTGATTCTGAGGCAGCACCAGGGCACAGTGCAGCACAGCACACTAGCACCACAAGGTGCTCCCAGGGATATGGGTTGTCCCATCAGTGCCCTCCACCTCCTGCAATGTGTGCAGGCGCCAAACCTCCCTTAGCTGTGGGGATGCTTGAAGGGCAGCCTTCTTTTTCATGGGAATGTAGAACAGCACAGCAATATGGAGGGACAGAGAGACAAGGATGAAACAGTTTTGTCTGTTTCTTTTGGACAGCCAATTTTAGGTAAGGTCACCTCTCTAGCATGCCATAGCACCGTATTTCCTGAGTTGTCTCTCTTAAGAAGAGCCAGAGGTTATTTTTGAAAATGTGCATCATCCCTCTTCCCCAAATTTTTGAACCCTCTTCACATCCTTTAAAACTTAAGCATGAGAAAAATTTGCAGCCAAAACATCCAGAAGGACTTGGTTCATATGAGATATTTCCACTCTAGGCATTGTTCTAATCACTCTGTTGAAAGCCCATAATTGTGCTTTGAAGCAGGGCTGGAAAAATATCCATTAATGACATTCTCGTCTAACTGATGCTTGTTTTACTATTTTGTAGCATTACTTGTTTTTATTGTAGGTGGTTATTAAGTCCCAAGAGCTGGGATTCTGCTTCACTTTCATCCTAAGCAGCAAGACCAGTGTCTGGCTAATGGCCTGAGAATGAGGGGTCAAGGGTCTCTGCTCTCTCAGAGCCCAAGGAGGTGCTCAGCTGGGTGCCTCCCCACTCTAGTTAAGATGCCTGATCCTAAGGTACAAGCCAGCAGGTCATTCTGACCCAGAAACTTTCTTGTTCACTGGATAATGAGCACTCCCTGTGGAACAAAAAGGATGCTAAAAGCCAGTGTAGCTTTTCAGCTTAAAATGGCTGTCACATTCACACTAGATGAACAAAAGAGTAGTCTGGGACAAAGTGAATAGAACGCAGTTAGTGACACAGACATCCTCCCTCATCCCTCTCCCTTTTATACTCGAATACACAAATCCACAAACCCTGCCAGATCAGATGCAGTTGCCACAGGCAATGCTTTGCTAATGATTTCTTTTGAGGTGACAATGTCACCCTTGCACCTTTGAGGGGCAAAGGAGCCTCTTGGGCACTGGCTGGGAGCATGCAGGTTGGCTCCCCAGCCTCTACCCGCTCTCCACTCTGCTAACCCAAGAGTTTTGCTAGCCTATACCTTGGCTCTTAGGGACTTGCTGTATTTGTAGGCCAAGTTTGCTCATCCAAGAAGTAGCAGATCACTACAGCAATGCCTCAGATCTGAAAAAGGTGTCCTGGTAGAAAATCTTTTCTGCTATCTGGACTTTGCAAAATCTGAGGCGTCTGGCTTTGTTCATACACCATTTTTATACTAGCTCAGCTTTATTCTCAGTGCTGTGGCACTCCTCCTTTGTCAACGAATGAAATCAGAAGGAGAGCTTGCGTAAATCCACAGAAACAGGGTGCAGCACACACCCATCCACTAGGTAGTCTGTGTATTCCCAAGAGCTTTCTTGAATTTGGCAATCTGCAAACTACTGAGTATTTTCCATATAAGTCATTCATATCAGCAGAGTTAAGAGATAGTCAAAGGGTGTGATTTTATCAGATGACTCAGAAGTAGGAGCGCTTATTCCTCTGAAGCACCTTTACTTCATCCTGACTCAGCAAAACAGGTCCAGTTCAACATTTTTTTTTCTTATTTAGCGAACTTCTCAGGAATGTTTTCTTTAATGTGGACTCCATTCTGCCCATCCTGATGGTAATGCTCAGGAGAACTCCTGTTGCAGGCAAGGCACTTTGTCCAGGTGTTGACATCAAAAATGGAGTCCCAGTTTGACAACAAGACCTGACACAGGGTTTTTGTGGAGCATGGAACCTCCTTGGCTCAGCAGCACATTCCCAGTGCTGTCGGCACGTCTGTCCCCACACATGGGTTTTCCAGTGTGCGTGGTGGTGTATGCCACAAATGCCATTGTACCAGCACTGTAGGAAAACCCCCGAGCTGGGACAGTGGAGAGAACAAGGTTTTTGTCACTGGTCACAGCTGGCTTTCATTTACCAGCAGAAAGAATTTCTAATCTGCAGTGAAACATTTCATTTTCCTTTAAAAACTCCTTGATAATAATTTGTTCATTATTTTCTTCTTCCCCGGTTAGGTCAATAATAAATAATTCAGATTCTTTTTACATTTTGCCCCACCTGACATGGAAGTCAGGTGAAATAAAATGTGATGAGTACCAGAGAATTCTGCATCAATCACAGGAAAGCACAGACCTGAAGGGAAGTAAGGTTGATTTCTTCCCCTTACTCTCATTTTGGTTGCTTTAACAACACTGAAATCTTTTGTGACTGACAGTCTGAGAAGTCAGCTCAGGTATTAAAGAAGCCCTTTTCTGAGGGTTTTAGGGTAAAGTGTTTGTTGTGCTGATGTCCACCAGGGCATCCTTCAGTCACTCTGATTCAGAGGACAGGGCTCAGACTGGGGAGCAGCCTGCTCCATCTGCTGGGAGCTGGCTGCAGCTGGGGTTTGGCAGACAAAGCCCTGGGTCTGTTGGATGGACATTTTTCCCTAGAGTCCTTGGAACAACAAGAGGGACATCCCCAGACAGCCTCTGGGGCTTTGATATCAGTGTTTCCGGGTCATGTGTTTTCATTTGCACCACAGCAAGATGTACTCCCAATAAACCCCACCGGGTTCTTTGGATAAGCCCCAACAGGCCTGGGACACGGGGCTGTGATGAATTCAGGACTTCCTGCCAAGTTTCAGGCTTAGGAAAACTGGACCTCCTCAGCTGAGGATCTGTCCACCTCCTCATCTGATCGTGCCTACGCGTGTGTGTATGTGTGTGCATACACAGATGTATGTGTGGGTGCATATGTGTAATCAACTTTATATGAGGGGAAATGTAAAACTAAGTATGGCACTGGCTGGAGAGAGGCCATAAAGGGCTTTTTGGGCTTATCTCCTTTAGCACTGCATCAGAGCAAGGTGGTTTCCTCACCTGAAAATCCAATTTTATTGTGAAATAGAAGGAAAATGGCATTTGCAAACTGAATCCAGTACAAGTCAAATGGAAAGCTGGTTTCATTTGCAGCCAGTGCAGAGCTCAAGTTAGGCAGGCTTGCTCTTTGATTAAGGCTCTTGAATGTGTGATCATAATCTCTGGCAAGCAGAATATAAAAATGAGAAAGGCTCCTTAAACGAAAAATCACATGGTGTGAGCGGAAAAGAGCTCAAGGATGGAATGTTACTAACTCTGACTTCAGAAGATGGAGGTTATCAGTTAATATTTTTGGTTTTACTTAGGCCTTTGATGTGTTCTTCAGTGGGAAACAGGTATTTTCATGCTGTCATGCACTGAGGGTATTAAATAGGAATACTAAATGCAAACAGGGAACAGGCATATTATTTTTACTAGAAAACTGTGTGTAGCTTCTTCAACCCCAGGAGTTCTGAAAAATGGGGAGGTTTCAAAGGGAGCCATAGGAGTCTGCAGTAATCCTTTACCTGAGGCAGGAGCACAGAAAGGGCCATGCTGAGCCAGATCAGAGGTCCAGCTACCTCGAGGTCTTTTTGTTGCCAGTGGTGCCCAGGTGTGGTTGCAGACAGGGCACATGCAGTGATGCCTCAGCAGGTAAGAGCAGGACTGCGCTGGTGCTAGAGCCAGGCGTGCCTTTGCAATTACACATATTTCTTTGGGTTTTTGTAGAACCTTGGGGCTGCTGTTGCAATGAAGAGGCAGCTGTGGAAATAAATTTTTCATTACTAGCTTAGCCATTGATGCTTCAGCTGTTGCCCAGGAAAAGACTAGATTCCTGGTACTCCCTAGCCACCTGCAGTATGAATCACACCCAGGGATCTGTCCCTGCCACTGAGGTGCAGAGGCAGATGAAAAATCAGTCTAAGTTAAGTCCTCCAAGTACAGCATGAGATGAGTTTGCTGCAGCAGCCATGGACCTGTCTGGCTTTCCCCTTACCACACAGCTGCAACACCAAAGGTTTTAGGTGAAAGCTAATTTATAGCTCCAAGCCCTGATAATCCAGCAGGCGTGGGTCTGCCTGGGTCTGCAGGAGGAAATCCTGCTGTTGACCTCCCAGCTGAAATTCACTTCATTCTGGAGATCTGAAAACCATATAGGAGAGTGGTAAAATCCATGACAAACAAATACCTGCAAGAAAACAAGAAATTAACTACAACAGAGAAGGAATTCATCTGACTGATGGATAAGCTGAGCCCCTCTGACTTTGGTTGCAAAAGTGAAGGCTCTAATCCTTGTGCTGCTGGAGGTGGCTGCACACCACTCTCCTCCCATTGGTTCTCCCACTGCCTGGGTTGGGGCAAAATAAGTCAACCCAAATGTGCAGCTCAGACTGCAGCTTCTTTTTAGGAAACATAAAGCTGCTCTGCTGCTTGGAGAGGAGTCCTGTCTTCTGCAGGAGCTTTTGTGCAAGAGGTTTGAAAGGTGAGTGCCCCCTCACTTGGAGTGGCATCTCAGCAGCTGATGACACCTAAGGCCAACTTCTTTCTCATTTTTTAAATTATGCTTAATGTTTTTGTACCTGCCAAAAGCAGATGATGCCAATAAAGAACAACTCCTTTCATTGCCTTTGGGCCAGATGCTGAGTCTTAATGGCCTTATGCATCAGGGAAGGAGAACAGGGCCAGGACTGGTCCTTGTAGATGATCCCATCTACTTGTGTCAGTGGAGCAGTGGTCCGCCAGGAATGAGTGCCAGAGTGGTGCTGGAGTTCCCTGTAGTGCTGGGCCTGTTGGTGGGGTCTGACTGGAAGTACCCAGCCCCTTTGCTTTTGGTAGAAATTAAATATCCTTCGTGGTATTTTATGTTTAAGGGGGCAGGGCTAGCCCTGTTGAATGAGAAGGAGAGGTGCAGGTGCCACCCATGATGAAAATTGGCAATCAAAAAAACCTTTTTCACGATAGAGCCAGAAAACCTGTGCAGTGTACAAAACTGGACATTGAGTTAGCAAGGCACACAGCTGAAAGAATAGGTGAAAATCACTGTTTGGGATGCTTTTCATTATCATTCCCTTTTATTCAGTAAGAACTCCCAAGTTAAAGTCAAGGTGAGAACATATATCATCTCCCTTCTCTGATCCATGTTCACCTGTATTTATATTATTTGTATTGTATTTGTCACAAAAACAATTAAGGAAGGCAAATCCCTTCCACTTCTCTTTTACAAACCCCACTTCATGCTAAGCTAATGGTGCAAGAGATGGCTGCCATCACCCATGGTTACACCATCCCAATGTTTTCATGTAGTTGTCTAAATATGTCTGCCCAATGCAGCAACAGGTCTTTATCCTTCCATGACATATTCCTTGTAAAGCTTCTTATCCTACTTGTACAGTCATGAGGTAACAAAACAGTGCCTTGTATAAGTAAAACCAAGAGACTGTCTGAGAATCTCTATTATTTTACAGCTGATAGGGTTTTGGACGTGTGTTTCTGCTCTGCATGCTTCTGATCAAACCATTTTTTCTGGAAGAGTTGTTTATAGAATTGTAAGTCCCAGAGAGAAGTTTTCAGGAAAATGGTCAGCTGAGACCACATCCACCTGCATTATGTAGGTTAAATCTTTGGGTTAAATCCTTGTTGCTGGAGTTAAACAACACTGTGTAGTTGATCTGGATGATAGGGAGTGATTGCTGGCTGGCATCTCAGAAGAATGTGGGTTGCACCCTGAGAGGGCCGTTGGGAGAGAGTCCTGCCTTCCCAGAAGTCCCTCACTACTCCAACAGGAAGCAAGTGGCTGGACAGTCTGGAGACAATGCTTTAAATGTTTTAAAAGAAACAAGGCTGCTGATTTCTCAAGTGGATGGTCTTGATTGTGCAGTATCTCTCCACATGGAGGAAGTGTTTTTAGGTAGACTTCACCAGTGCCCAAGGGTCACAATCAGCCCAAACATCTGGCTTAAAGTGGGGCCCCAGACAGTCCAGGACGTGAATTTACCTTCTGTTTTCAAACCACTTCCTTTGAAAGATAAGTGGCTCAAAAAAATGCAGTTTCATTGGATAAAGACTTTGTAAATGAGGCACAGAGTTAATTTTTTAATTGTATCACCTGTCCTAGTAAATACTTATAGTGGTAGCTGCCTGTGAGACTCAAAGTGGAAGACCAGGCAGCAACTTTTGGCACTGGAAGGACTAAAATGGTTAATTCTGTATTTGCATCAGTCTTAATTTTGAGGTGCAGGCTTCATTTTGTGCTAGTTGTTAAACGGTAAGAGCAACCAATGAGATTTCAGCCAAGGGGGGAAAAGAACCCACAGCTGTGAGACACTGACAGGTTGTCATGACCTGACAAAATTAATCTTCGAACAATGCAAGAGTTGGCTCAGTCAATCCCAGAACCATTTGTAATTACCACTGAAAATTTGATGAAGGCAGAAAATATAACAGAAGACTCAAAATGTGCATCATGACACCTGCACAGCAGATTGTACTATAAAAACCTGATTTCCCCTGAAGGGAGGTAAAAGGTGATGCTGACATGCAGGAGCAGGACACCTGGCACATCTCTTGGCACTTCTGAGGCTTTTTATACCTTCTCCTGTGAGGCTTTCCAGAGCATCGTTTAAATGAGATTACTAGAAGGTGGGTACAGATTTTGCTGGACAAATGCATCTGGTGACAATCACTTCTGGGCACACAGATGAGGCACTTCAGGCAAACTCCAAAAGTTCTTGATTTATTATGATTATTTTTTTTTCTCAGTCTGGTCCCAATTACTGTTTTTATTGTTGACCTGAATGCTGGACTGTGGCATGTGCTTCTGACATCTACAGATAATGATTAACTCAGGAGATGCACGGCCCTGAAGCACTGGAATAATGATAATGATCTTGGCAAACTGGAAAAGTGGTTTGGTTAATAAAAGGAATTATTCTGAAAAAGGACAGGCGCAAACGCTTGTTTGTGCAAACAACTTGTTTGCATCCCTGCAGTATGTCTGGGAAACTTCTTCCCCTTCTGATAGCTGGCAAGCTGCTTTTGGACACAGAATAGAAAAGGAGAAATATAAATGCCTGTATCATCCGCACAAGGCATGAAAGATGTTATTGAATACTGCTCATGCATGCTGATCAGAGATGTCTGGGAGGTGGCTGAGGCAGGGGGTGCTACATGAGGGTGCCTGTTGGGAGTCCTCATCCCTGAAAAGGGTAAACACAAGAACACCTTTGGATGTTGAGTCATTGGGTGCTAGGTGGCCCTGAGGCCATCTGTCCCTGGAGAGATGGCCTTGGAGGTGCTTGGACTTGGACTCATGCACTGTGGAGGGTAAGAACAGATTATTCTCTTCTCCCTGTCTCCTTACCTCTCCCTCATCCTTCCTTGCACCTTGTTTTGTACAAATAAAATTAGGACAAACAGGAACCAAAACACCCTGGGGGACCATGAGCAGCTGTGATAAAGCATGTAACAAATACAGATTATTTTAGAAGGTGTAGGTTTTCTGCCACCTTCCTTTCCACAGAGACCAATGCACTGGAGGGGAACATGGGATCAGGGATACTCCCATGTACAGTACTTCCCACTGTATTCTGCAGGGGCTTGAGGCTTTAAATAACCAGCTTCTGGGTGCTGCAGAAAAAACAAAAACCAAAACAAAATCAGTAGAAAGTGGAAAAGTGTGTTTACAGACACCTTTAAGAACAGGATCTATGTCCAAACCAGGCCTGGTGGGCTATGGGCATGGCAGCCATGGAGACACACCAGCATTGTGATGATGGGAGGGATGGAGTTGCAGGCTGGGATTCAGCCTATACCTGGAGCTGGAAAAGGCTTTTTCCCCAGTGCAAGTCTCCTTGTGCAACTCATACTTGGATGTGGGCTTGTCTATGCCTGCCCAGGAAAGGCAGCTCGTGTCCAAGGTGTGCAAGGCAATTGATGGGGGATGAGTGGTTTGTTTGGGAGCGCACCATGAGCCCACAGCAGGACTGGCAGGAGCCCTGGCCTGGCTCACTGGATTGCATCACTGCTTTGAACAGAGGTTGCTGAAGCACTTGGTGGGGGTACACAACTGCTTATACCATATGTATGAAGGCAAAAGGCTGTGGCTGGATATGGTTGCTGCATCTCCAAGGGAAAGAAAAACACAAACAGGTAAAGGTAGGGGAAAAAAGACAAAAAAGCTGTGTGAGATGTTACAGAGATGGGAGAAAGATACAGCTGTAGTTACACAGAGCACAGAGAAAGTGAAACTGTGTCTTGGGCAATCACTCTATGGCTGCCAGTTCAACTCTGGAATGGAGAGACTGGGAAGGTGTAGGGGCAAAAAGGTTTCTGCAGAAAGTGGCAGGGCACAGGCAGCTGTTTCAGCCTTGCAGGAGATTCACTATCCTATTGTGAGATTTAAGGTAGAGTTCAGGAATGTGGCCAGCTCATATGAGAATTTTATTTGGACATATCAATCAGACTCCATCAAATCCTGGCTGAAACATCTGAGGGCTGGCAGGGATACAGTCATCTTCATCTGACCTTTTCTTTTTTTTGCCAGACTGGAGCAGTATGTACTTGCTTTGCTCATATGGTAAGGGCAGTACTTCCTCTTAAAGATGCTTTGGAGGAAGACCAATGAAAATAGCCTGTTTTAGGACAAAGACAGCAGCTAAATGTTGGTTTTCATCAAGAACAGAGCAAAATTCCTTTAGAAAAGGACTCTCCAGGACTGTTTTACCAATGGTAGCAAATATTTTCAGGTACAAGGTGCAAGCATCATTTCAGGGAGAAGGTAAAAGAGCTTCTCATTATGGTGCAATGTAGACCTCTTTTCTACACTGGTGTGGGAGCTGCACATTACTCAGATGTAGGATCCAATGCCCCAACAAAAATCCCAGTGTGAGAACCCTCTCTTGGGAGGTTGCCAGGATGGTTTGAGTCAGAACCTATGTCTGCAGTCAAAATACAGGCTACTGGGACTCCAGATAGAGAGATTTGGGGTTGTGTAGCTATGGGAAGTATCACCAGGGCTAAAAGCCTGTTCTCAGCCTTTCTTCCACTGTTTCTGTCCTGGGCAAGGGTGTTGGAGGTGATGGTGACTGCTACCCACTGCCTCCTCCTAGAAGCAGGGATACACCAGGTCTGACCTGAATCCTTCCAGACAAGACTGAACACCATGAAACAACATGTCTGGCTTTCTTTGATTTTCTCTCTTTTTTTGTTCCTCTATTCTAACAGGAACTTTCAGCAGAGAATATGCAGTTGCAGTACTTCAATTCTGGTTGCGTCAGCCTTGTAAACTAATCTGGTAGGCAGTGCTGCTGATGCAGTGGCTAGAGCCTGAGGGAAACTGAAATCCTGCCATTTTCTAGAGAAATTTTCTGAGGACTAAGCAGCCCAGGGCCCTGAAGAGCTACAGCAGGCAAGGCTCTGCACACTCTTGCAGAGAGGTAATGGTAAGCCCGAAGGCCCAAACCCATTGCATGCTAAGACTCAGCTTTTTGCCCACTCAGTTATTTTTTTATTTATCAGTGCTTCCAGTTATTTGCTGCTTTTATGGTCCTGATGATCTACTGTGCGATTGGACATGTGTCTCTCCCGAGGTTTCTTGAATACTCTTCTGTCTGCATTTGAGGCACCCTGTACATGTGGCACTTTTCTTCCTGCATCCTCAGACACCCCACCACATCTCTGAGAGCCCCCAGCAGCCACTGACTACAAGCTTTGCTTTGGAGACATGGGCTGGCAGCAGTACAGCCTAAGGGAGGAACTGAGAAGTCCCAGCTCCAGCCCAGACTGTATCTCTCCATCTCCAGTGCATGGCTGGGCAGATTATCTGCTGCCTGTACTTTAGTTTC
Source organism: Melospiza georgiana (assembly GCF_028018845.1). Lineage (NCBI taxonomy): Eukaryota > Metazoa > Chordata > Aves > Passeriformes > Passerellidae > Melospiza > Melospiza georgiana. The sequence continues at coordinate 14,438,587 of NC_080465.1, forward strand.
CCCATCTTCGTAGATGATATCAATACCTGCAAGTCTTGCTATGGAAATTAATTACATGTGGCTGTGGTCTGAAAACTGGCCAAGCTCACACCCATCTCTGCAGAGGATCTGCCCTGTGACACTCAGAACACCAGCCTGGCATCACACTTAGTGACAGCCACACCTCATCTTGTCAAAGAAGAGTGGCAAACCAACCCAGCTGCAGCAATGCATGGGTGCAGGTAGAAACTGAGGATGGCAGCAGCATCCATCCCATCAACTCATCATATCTAGGCAGGGATGGCAGAAGAGCCGAGCTTCTGGCGCCCTTATGTAAAAGCACGGTGTGCTGTCCTGGCAGCCAGCTCCGCCTTTGCGTGCAGGGGACCAAGGAGTTTCTGTAGCCCTGTTACCGTATAGCAGGATGCCCTACCGGATATAACATTCCTCTTGGAGCCCAAGCCTGGATTTTGACGTCACAGCTGCATAATTCAAGATATAGGGACCAGTGCGACCAGTGCAGCTTCCTGCCAGTCTGCCTTCTGCCAGAGGGACAACAGCTTTGTTGCCCTGGAGACTGACTTTCCCTCACAAGACCTTCCCCCCCACCTCTCCCCTGATGTTGTCTGCTCAGGGTCCCATTTGCCCTGCTCCCCGCTGGGTGAAGGCACCCTGCTCCCTGCAGGACGTGTGGCACTCACTTTTGACCTTAAACCACCCTGCTGCAGGGCTAATTGCACCCGAGCACTGTGCAGCACTCAGCACCCAAGGCAGCTGAGACAACATGCTGGGCATTGCTTCTGCACGTGGCTGCTGTGTGGAGCAGTGCTGCCCCTGAAAGACTGTGCCAGGCTGCAGGGCACTGGCTGCTGTGCATCTGGCTCACTGCTTTGTAGTCCTGAAGATGCCTCTCTGCCTGCCTAGACAGGGCACAACTAAATCTCCCACCAATAGGCTTTTGACGTTTTTAAATTAGGGAAAGTCATTTTAACCACGGGCAGCTGATCTGCAGCTCATTCTCCATCCATGCCTAGGGAGATGTGGAGCTGGCACAAGAGGCCAGCTACTTCCCCTCAAGTAACAGAAAGTGGCTCCCCTGTGCACATGTGTGTGTATGAGGGAGGTATAGAAATAACTCATCTGTTGGGGAATATTGGCAGTGAAGGTTTTCTGATAGCAGAGATTGTCTGGATTGAGTGATGTCACATTATTTCCCAATGGAATTTTTTGGTGTGATGGACAATGTGGAAGATCCAGCTGTGGTCCTCTTGTCCTTTTACAGCTGGTTACCCTGGCTGTTACTTCCTGCGTTAGCCCACTGATTCCTCATAGAGTTCCTGATCCTTGACTTGATTTGAATTTCACTGAACTACAAGGGCTGTTGCCTAGTAATGATTGCTGGGGATATTTGCAGCTGCTTTTGATTAAAAAAAATCACTGGTGATAAGGACAAGACAGAGAGACAATGCACCCAACAATGTATCAAATGTGACAGGGCTCTGAGCCTTCTTGGGTCTGACAGGGAATCTGGCATCAGTGAAGGCAAGTTCTTTTGCAAGCCTACTTCAGGTGTTCTTTGCTTCAGTCTTTAATACTAAGATTGGTTGTCCTCAGGGTACTTGAGCTGAAAGGCGGGGATATAGAGTAGAATAAAGCCCCTACAATTCCCAGGGAAATGGTTCCTACTGGTGTATCCCAGGGCTCAGTGTTGGTGTCAGTTCTGTTTAAAATCTTTATTGATGATTTGGATGAAGGGATTGACTGCACCTGGAGTCAGTTTGCAAATGACACCAAGCTGGGTGGGAGTGTTGATCTGCTGGAAGGGATTGCAGAGGGATCTGGACAGTCTGGAATGGTGGGCTGAGGCCAATTGTACGAGTTTCAACAAGGATAAGTGCCAAATGCTGCACTTGGGTCACAAGAACATCACACGATGAAGGGAGGAGTGGCTGGAAAGCTACCCAGCAGTAAAGGACCATGAGATACAGGTCAACATCTGGCTAAACATGAGCCAGCAGGAAGCTCAGGTGGCCAAGAAGGACAATGGAATCCTAGCCTATATCAGCAATAGTTTTGGACTAGGGCTGTGAGACATCACTGTCCCCTTGTACTGGGCACTGGTGAAGCCCCACCTTGAATGCTGTGCCCAGACTTGTACACCTGACATTGCACACCTAATGTAAGAAAGACATTGATGAACTGGAGCATGTCCAGAAAGGGGCAGTGGAGCTGGGGAGGGTTCTGGAGCATAAGTCTCATGAGGGGACTCATAAGGGAGCTGGTATGTTTATTCTGGAGAAAAGGAAACTACCTGAAAGGAGGTTGTAGCCAGGTGAGGGTCATTCTCTGATCCCAGATAACAAGTAACAGGACAAGTGGAAGCAAGTTGCACCAGGGAGGTTTAGATTGGATAGTAGTATTTTTTTTCACTGAAAGGGTTGCTAAGCATTGAAAATGGCTGCCCAGAAGTCACCATCCTTGGAGGCATTTAAAAGACATGTAAATGTGGTACTTGGTTTAGTGGTGGTCTTGGTAGTGCAAAGTTAACAGCTGGACTCAATGTTATTAAAGCTATTTTCCAATCTTAACCATTTTATGATTCTGTGGTTCACTTTTGCTGCATAGCTTTTACCTCTATTGCCCTAAGGCTCAATTACAGATCTTCTGGGAAATGTAAATGGATAGACAGTGCTCCCTTTTCTAACTCTTGGTCATTAAGTGCTTGATGGTTTTCAGAGTGCTGGTGTCTGTGTACCAAGTCATTTATGCCCAGCCAAACTTCATTCTATACTATTTTGCATCTTTTCATGCATAACCTGAAAGTCTCAAATACCCCCAGTAGCTTCTTGAAAGCAGAAACATAAGAAACCTTCTGGATTTAGCTCTCTGACTGTACAGTATGCTTATCATGCTGTATCATGCCGTGATTTACACTAACTCAACTTATCAAGTCCAGTGCTTCCTTAGAGCCCCACAAATAACCCAGAAAACTCATATGCTTCTTGGTGCAGTGGGATATCAGTTCCACTTACATTCAATCCTTTGTTTTACCTACCATTAGTGACTCCTGCCTGAAGTGTCCTCAAAAGCGGTATTTATACATGGCAGCCACTCATATCTGATTTATGTAATCCTACCAGGGATGAAATCAGAAGAACCCTATGCTTCTGGAACATTTAGGCTGCAAAATCACACTCTGGACAGGTGCTGTGCAGTGTGATCCTTGGTGGCATGAACAGGGTCTGCTTGCCCCCTGCCCCTGGCTAACTTCCCTTATTTACCTGCCATTTCAGAGTGTTGCGACTTAAGATTTTGTGACACTCCTCTTCCTTCCATGTGGAATACCAGCTGCCAGCACACACAGGAATGGCAGGAACATTATTTCACTGGTGCTGGCCAGAGAGAAGTCATACTACCAAAACTAAGACAAATTAAAATTCTTACAAGCTCTGTTGCTGCATCTCCCCAGTGCCATAGGCTCGTCTTGGTTTTGCTCTCCTCTCATCTGCCTAGGACTCTGCCAGCGTTGCTTGTTCCCAAGCATGAAATCCAAAGAAAGTGGGGGTGGGAATAGCCAGGTCATCAGCCTGCCTTCACACTTCCCTCTCTCCCCAGGAGCACATGCTTTTTAAATTTTTTTTTTCCTCAGGAAGCACTAACTTGTCATTTCTAATGTTAATTTCACATCATTTGCCTTTATTATGATTATCCTTCCTTCATGTAATTTATTCTCACAGGCACTTATAGCACTTCCCTGCAATAAACATGATTAACTAATGAGTTGTTTATCCCTTACCCTACATTGTTAACCAAGCTGTTTAATAAAATCATACCAGACATCTGGCCTAGCAATACCTGACTGGGCAGCCACCTCTTTTATCAACTTTCTACATTCAGCTGATGGCAGATATTCAGTGCCAGGCACTTAGCAGCCATCTCAGGAGTGTCTACAGGGCTGACCCAATTTTTCATATTTCTTATAATCTTGCACTGACTAAGGGCTGCAGACCAGCAGAATGCTTAAACCGGTTTTTAACTGCATAGGGGCAATTAAGTACCCTTAATGGTTGTATGACATGACTATGTACTTAAGTGCTTTCTAAACTGCAGCTTTCTTGAGGTTTCCATTCTTGTCATACCACAGAGCCTCCCATTTTGCCACCCCTTCTTTTCCAGCATGGAGAAACCTCCCCTCACCTTTGGGAATTCCCCAAATGCCCCATGCTAGGTGAGATGGGTCTGGAGTTGTGTCCAGGTTCTCCCAGGGCACAGCTGTAAGATGATCCCTGTTCAGCATGACCAGTAACCACTGCAGGCATTTCTGCCCCCATCCTACTTGCCAGGGATGGACTGTGGTTCTTCCTGGGTTCTTATGTCTGTTTCCTGGTGTTACTGCCTAGCTCCACCCTCTCCCTGTCCGGGGCCAGGACAAGGTCCAACTCTGAGTCTTTGGTTTTTGCAGAGTGTTGTGAACCTACCTTTTCCTTGAAGAATTTTCTGCCTCCCCAGCTAAGCCAGGGACGGGCATGCAGCCTGGCTTTGGTGCTCTGTGTGGCTTGGAGGCTATCAGTTGATATTGCACCCTCCAGAAGCAGCTGAGAGCAGTAATTCCTTAATAACTCCTTTGGCACTGAACAATGTTTGGGACCTGCTTACGGTATCTCATGATGTATGTACACATGAGGTAGATGGGGTCTCTGCATATTGCTGGACTCCTGTGTCCTGTGCACCAGCCTAGGACCCTGCTCACGACCTCACCTATGAAATTGTAGCTTCCTCGACAGAGCTGCACAAGGACAGATGCAGAAATTAGTTGTGATTTCCCCACAACAGTGGATCAGATGTCAGGGAAAAGGGCAACCCTGGGCTGCTGCAGTGCAGTCAGAGAAGGCAACAGCATCTTCTCACCAGGTATTGCAAGCTGATGTGGATGTGCCTCTGCTCTGTGCCTCTGGTGTCTGCCTGGAAAATGCAGACACCCCCCCGCCCCCGCAGCTGCAAGCATAACCTGTATCTGTAAAACTAAAAGCATGGCCAAGGAGTGCAAAAGGAAGGGATGGCAAGGCAAGGCGAGGCAGCAGCAGATGAAGGAGTGCTCAGCTCTGTAGGGCTGCCACTGTGTATTGCAGAGGCTGCCAGCCCTGCCTGCACTGGCAATTGCAGATCTTCATCACTCTTCACACTGTGCTTCCCTCCTAGCCAGTGAGGCCATTGGTTTCACATCCAATGAATCCTGGTGACTTCTGAGTTAGCTGCAAAAAATCATGCCACTCCCAACTAAGAAGGAAGTACTACAGCCAGAATATTGAAAACAAAGTGGAATAAATGTACTGAGGAAGCAGCTAGGATGAGATAGGAACGGAAGGCATGACTAAGAGGCAGCTAGGAAAGTCCTGGATTTGTTTGCAGGGTATAGGTGAGCTGGGATTGGTGACTGCTGTGATTGTTCTTTGCTACTTGGTTGCATAACGACAGACTGATTTCCTGAGGCTGCTGGGATACAGCGTGACAAAATTGTCATCCAGGAGAGAAGAGCCTTCAGTCGAGATCCAGGATCAGTCCTCACTGTGCTCTTGGATTGCTATGTGATGCAGGTCAGCAGCACCACAGTGACAATCTGTCCCTGTCCATTAGCCTCCTTTTCTGGCCTTTGCCATGCATGCAGGCTCTGGGTCCAAACAGAACTGGTGCCAGTCTGGACTCAATGACATTGTCATAGCTTCAAAGCTTCAGGAGACAGAGAAAGAATTTGAGTTTTCAGGACAATCTGTTCAGCAGATGTTGGTTGCAAATGAAAATTTGAAGGAGGAAGATTTACATTCAGCAAAGATACAAGACTGAAAAGATTAAGGTTAGTGCTGGTCCACTGAGCTAGCAATGAGGTGTGCAGATGACATCTGCAGAAGGGCTATCATTAGTAAAGATGATAACGATGCTTAAATCTCATCTGTTGTTTTAAAACTGCAGCACCTTGGGGGAGAAGGTGGGGCTCATCTGACCCATACATAAAATGGGAAGATTTGAAGTGACTTTCTTGTGGTGGCACAGTCTGCCACTGGCTGGGAGAAACTCAAATGCCCTCTTCATCAGGCCATGCATGATACTTTTAACAGCACAAACAAGTATGTGGTCACGCTGGTCCATCTACAGGAGGGACATCTGGCATGAAGGACAAACCTACGCTGAAGGCCCATGTCATTAGCTTGTGAAGAGCACCAGATTTTGTAGTGCTCCAAGGTCAGCATGGAGAGGTGGCAAGCCTGCAGAGCTTGACATTGGCAGGCAATAGCAATATGTCAGTCTAGAAAGCAAGAATAATGGAAGAGCAGCCCTGCTCCTGGGAGAGGAGCTCTCTGTAAATGGGATGGATATGTAAAGAAGTATTCTGCATCATGTGCATGAGTGGAAATAACCTTAGAGAAACAGACCAATAATGATACTGTATATTCCACCTGGCTTGCCTCTGGGGACTGCAATTCCTGTCTCTTGGTGCTCGTAATGTGTGGTCAGGGTGTGTTCTCCCAGAATACAATCTGCAGTGCGGTAAAAGCAGCAGGGATCCTTTCTGCAGTGAGGATCCAAACTGCTCTAAGACATTTCAGAGGTGCACAAACTGTTCCTGCTCTGAGATGCAAAAGAGATCTCTGGTCAGACTGTTAAAGTGCAAGGGTGACTCCTCATGTTAACAAGTGCTAGCACACACTAGCCCTGTCCAGTGCCCCCCCAAGATCTGAGTCAACATAAACATTTCCCAGTGTACTTCCAAGCAGCGAGACATAGGTGTCAGTAGACTCTTTTAAGAGTTTTAGCTTGTTTAATGGTCGCAACAAAGGGAACAGGGGCAGGGAAAGAGCCTGTTCTTACCACATGTCTCTTTAAATAAGGCAGTTCTCAGTGTTTCCAGAGCATGCACAAGATCTAAGCCCAGGTGCACAGGCATCCCAGCTGTTCCCACTCAGGATTTTTACCCATATTTCAAGTACTGCAAATTTTTATATTTTCATAAGATACACATTGAATTTCAGGGCTTCATTAACACTATCAGTTACCTCATACCACCTTTTGAGTTGCAGGCTCAGGGGAAGGTTTCAAACATTGACCACATTTTGCACTTCCAAGTCTCCACTTATGCCTGTGTATCCAAACATTGTCAGGTTTACAACATTATCTCCAAAAACTTCACATTCTAAATCTTTTACCTATTATGTAATATATGCTATTTGTTTAGAGGAGTTGTGTTTGAGTTAAAAAATTTTCTTCCTGTTACAGTGATTCTTTACCTCATTTGTCCAGGAATATGGGCATTTCCATACCTTTAAAAATTCCAGTACTGGTGCCGAATAAAACAAGTAGTATCTCCTTCAGTAGTGAGCGAAGCAGGTTTTAATCTGCCTCTTCAAGCCAGTGGTAAATTTGGCCTTTACAGGTCTGCCCTAGCAGAGCAAAGGATTTGAAAAATGAGGTGCTAACTGCTTTTTTATCTGCAAATCCAAATCTGGACTAATCCATTACAACCTCTTAAGTTTGCTGGCAATTGTTTTGTCTTTTTGCTTAAGTGGAGGTCTATTTTTGTAGTCTTTTCCATCAGATCCTAAAGATTAATAGCTTAATGTAATTGTTGTGAGGGTTTACAAAAAGAATACAATGTTGCCTCTATATAGGTACTAAACAGGGTGCAACTTTTATTTACAGTGTAAAGTGCATCACATGGAAGTTGTTTAAAACACACAACAAGCAGTGACATAAATGACAATACAGTACTAGGTAGGGTGGGGAAAATATTCCAGCAAGTATCAAAACATCATCAATAGCACTAATATGACAGCCTCTAGTTTCAGCTATTCTGTCCTAACACCATATCTCCTTAAAAAACATATTGACTGGGTTGATCCCAGGACTCCATGTACAAGTCACTAGTGTGAAGCTGGGGTGCTAAAAGCTATTCTCCAGCCCTAAACTGTCCAGCAATGTCCTGCCAGATCAAAGCACTTTCCTCACCACTGCTGTTCTGCTCTGGACACTACCAGGACAGAGTCAGAGGACACACCAGAGAAGCACACTGGAAAAGGGACAAAAACACGAGAATGACATATAAATAAAGATCTACTTTTCTCACCTATCCACTTTTTCCCTTGAGAAGTCCTGTGTTGCTCAATGCAGCTTTCCTTCATTTGCTGTTAAGGCAGCAAGGAAGTCAAGGAACAAAGTGACTACAAATGGTGGTGACTGTGTGCTGAAATGTGGACATTACTTACTGAACACCAACTTCAGTCAAAGCTGTAAACGTCGATGGCTGTGGAACTGGGAGACAGAAGATTTTTGCTACATGCTAGCAGAGTTCATTAGAAAAAGAAGGTTGTGGGAGCTAAAACCACAACTCTTCAGCTGGTTGCAGCTCCCACTGGGAAGGAATCTACATTCACATTAATTTGATCCCCTAATGACTCCTATTCTTTACTATCTGTTTTTCTTTTAATGGGCTGAAAGCTCCTAATGGCTGACAACTTTGCTCGTTTCTTTCTTCTCCATTTCTGGTTTTAGGCTAACAGCCATCAGTTATGTGTCAGTATTTACTAGAGCCCTGTTACTGTAACTCTGAGCTTGTTTTGGTGTCCTATCACTTTCCTGTATCAGGGTTCATGCATAAAAGGAAGGTACATCCATGAAGTGGGGTGGGGCAGTTGTGCAGACTCTTAATCTGGAGGGTAACTAAGCAGGAATAGGAAGCTACAGAAGGTAAAATTTATTTCTCTTTTTCTTTCCCAATGATAACTGCAAATTACACTTTTCTGTTATTATCGGGAAAAATGGAGCTTCTGATCAATGACTCTTGTTCTGACTCTAAGATCTTTTCTCATAGATCAGACTTTTTGCTAACTGATAACAGTTACCAAACATGTGACTTTGAAAGGTGCAATGCATGCGATTTCTGTCTTGTCCACCACTCTACTTAATCATAAATTTTAACATTTCAGTTCATCAGAGCATGACTTAATGGTGGAACTCATGTGTGTTTTCCTCAGACACAGTGGGATCACCAGTCTGAGAATGAGAAATCTGATTATATTTGCTCAGATGTATGCTCTCAGTATTTCTCAGTCAGCTGAGCATTTCTGCCTGTGTGTGTTTAAGAGAGGTCTTTTCCAATTTTTTGAGGATTCTGCATAACAAAACCACAACATTTTTGCAAGCAATAGCAAACTTTCACTCATAAACCTAGCTGGTGCCTTCTCTCTCCATCTCAGGGACAGTAAGATATTGGGACTCAATCCTAAGATATCAAAAACTTTCACCTAGCAGATACCTATGAAGAGATGTACCACATTTATATAGGAAAGGGATGGTGGTTACAGGCAGGTTGTGAATCCCATGGCAAATGGAAGGTGCAAGTTTCAGAGATCCTTCTGCTTCCTACTGCTGGATCCTGGATTATTCAGCTTAGAGCTACACCTGAACAGCCTGTAGGTCAGAAAGCTTCAAAGGCTCTTGTTGGCTAGACTTAATCCATTCTTCTCTGAATGAGATGGTGTTCCCTCATTGCTTTTACTAAGAAATCTCATGTAAAGCTCATGCTGATGCCTCCCATTAAGTAACTCTCTAATGAAGTTAATGTCACATAAACTACACTACAGAATCTTCTTCTTATGCTCACCAGAAACTCTGGTTACAACGCAGATCTTATCACATGCAGTTATAATTTTTATCAACTGAAGTTCCAAGACAGGCCCAATGCAGAGTTTAGAGGCTCGTTCAGCCTTGTGTAACACACTTTACTGTTGAGTTGCTGGACAGTAGTATTCTTTGAAGCTCCTAAGCAGAGTTGCCATATTCTGTTTAATCATGGCTGGCAGTATAGTACAGTTTAATTAGCTTAATTAATGTAAGAAATGGGAGGGACTTCACCTTAAACAAGCACTTCCTCAGTGGATTGTAGGAATTTTTACATTTGTATGTGTATGACACCTGTGTAGCAGCATATATTTGATAATACTTTTATAAATGAAAAATACAGAGGATTTCTTTAAAAATTGAAAGATGTATCACAAAATAAAATACAAAACAAGGGAGCTGGGGAGGGGTGGGGGAAGGGAAACAATGGATTTGATTTACAATGCATTAGAATCCAAGCCTTGGTGCCTAGTCTGAAGGAAGATATCTGAATGCAGAATTGCTGCTCTGATGTTAAAAGGGATAGAATCCAGCCTTCCGCTTCCTGCATCAAAAACAAAGTGAAATCAGTGGTGTGCTGAACATATCAAATGATCAACACTGAGGCACAAGAGGATGGTGTCTGAAAGTATACCACGGATTAGAATGCCACAGCTCAAAGAGGTGGAGAGAGTGCCATGCGAAACAGAAATATCTGACATTTAATTTAAGTCATGGCTCATCACAGAGTAGTTTGGAACTAGTCTTATTCTGCATGCTGATAAAAACTTTGGGACCTTTCAGCTTCCCCTTATAAATCCACACCTTGTTAACTGCAGCAGGGAATCTCTGGTATAATGTTATTTGCCTGTATTTTTTTAGAATTCCTAGGTATCATATCCCATAAAGAGCCACAAGTAACTGAAGCCAAAACTTAACAAAATGTGAAACAGATCTCAGAGCTCATTTCTTTCTTCACCCATCCAGTTATGTTTGGGAAATGTCATCTTAAACACATGTCCTCCCTAGAAGGAACAAGCTGCTAGACCCCAATCCTCCAGGGCTAATGACCCACCTCCTATACTCTGCTGCACAGAGCTATGGATTTGGACAACAAAAGAAACCAAGGATAATCTGGTTTGGGAATAGCCTGAAACTTTTATCATGAGATAAGCTCCACTATTTTTGGCTATTATGCCTGCTGAATTTGGGCTTTTCTACTTCATGTCCTAAATGGATATACTTCCAGACTTCAGATGCATACCTTTCTAAAGCTGAAAGGTACTGCTTGTTGGCAATACATTTAAGTTGCTTCACAAAGGCACATATAATCACAGCTGACAATTGAACAGTATTTGTTTTGGACAATGTGATTTGTCAGTCAAGCATCTCTTCTATAGTTTTAAGATAAACTGTCTATCAGAGGGATAGGAAGAAATGTCTGTCACTCTCTGCCCAGAAAGAAGAACAGAAAAGATTACAATGTCACAGGCTTCATCTGTTCCCTGCAGAAAAATAGTAATATTCATCTGGTTCTTATTTAGCTCTCCAGAATAATGACCACTGTGTTCAGCAAGAGGCTGTGTGAGTTGAGGTATACACATTTTTTGCTATCATGGCCCTAGAGCTGCCAGGAGATTTGAACTTGGACTTGCCTCAGAGGCACCTTGTTGTACTCTTTAAATGATTACATCACTCAATGCTGGGTGTAAGATGACTTACATAACCATAATGTATAACTGGCGTTATACATTGCATAACCCCAGTTTTAAACATAGACCTAGCTGAGGTGTATACAGTTCAAAATGAACACTAGTAAAGAGTAAGCCACCAAAATTTCCCAAAGAACATTCTGTATTACATGTCAAAACTCCACCTCCATTTACATAATGAAAAAATCAGTCTAAACATTGTGGGTTTGCCTCTCTGATTACATGTAAAGATAGAATTTTCAGAGTTTGCTACAAGTTTGGCAATCATTTTGCAGAGTACCCTCTAAGGTCTTTACATATTGCCCATGAAACTTGAGGCATCTAAAGGTTACTGATTTACAGAATCTAGAGATGCTCAAATTGTTAAAATTATTTGCTCATTCCTCAGATTTAGAGTTCAGTAGGATGTGATTCAGTCTAGCCCTGGGACAGTGCTCACTGACACTTACCTAGAGCAGTCAGGTCCAGTCCAGGAAGAGGGACAGTAGCACCGGTTTGGTCGTATGCACCTCCCACCATTTAAGCAAGGCAAGTGGCAAACAGCTGCACACAAACACACACAAATTTGCATTAATGAGCACATCCACAACAAGCTGATTTGTTGAGGAATAGTAGCAGGACACTGAAAATCCATCCTGCCTTATTCTGTTAAGAATGGGAAAGGCAGCCTGAGAAGCATACGTCTGCTAAGTGTGATTTGACTCCTTCTACTACTTTTGCTGTCTGATGCATTGTATGAGCTGCCTGAAACAGCCAGTGGGTAATTTCACATTGCCTTAAAAATTCTGTTGTTCTTTGATTCCAATTAAGACAACAAAGGAATGCAAGCAGAAGTAGGAGCAAGAATTAGAAGAATCATGAAATGAACAGGAATAAACTGTAGATTTTTTTAGTTATGTGACAGCTTAACACTAGCCAGGACAAACAGACACCAGACATGGGAAAAAAGTATAGAAAGAGACAGCAAAAGCAGAGGAAGCTGAAGGTGAGAAAGCTATGTGCAGATCAATAGCAAGCAAGGAGGAAGACTTCACGGAATGGCACCCGTATGGAGACAAGGAAAGGAAGCCGAGAATGACAGTAAGATCCTGAAAGACACTGGATAGCCCTAAGAGGTGAGACTAGTTGCAACAGGGCATTAGAAAAAACACCCTTGTCTGCCTTACAGGTCACGCTGAGCCTGGCTGAACATGCTTTTTTGTGACAGTCTAACCCAAGGGTATCACGTAACCAAACACAAGTCAAAGTTTCAAGTCTTCCTATCAATTTTGAGATTGAAAGGTAAAGAGCCACACAGTTTATAGAACCAATTTAGATATACACTTAATGAGGTTCTTCAAACACAAACATTTATATTGCAGGAAATATGTGAATACTTTAAAGCATATAATGCCATAGTGAGGACAAAGTCTGGGTTATATTTTTGCAAGGAATATGCATTAGGGAGCACTAATTACTATGGAATGACAGGAAATAGAAATGAGTAGTCACAGGAATGCAAAAAACCTACTCCAGTTCCTCTGGGCCAAACAAGAACAAACAATGGCAGGAGGCTATTGTGATAGACCATCCATATACAATTAAGTGCACCAAGTGCATAATGTTGAAAATTACTTCTGATTTTGGAATGAAGCATATGACCAAAACATCTTTAGCTGTCACTGAAGTATTTCTCTATCACAGCAAAATGTCAATATCAGTAGCTGAAACAACAAATGATTAAAAAACTTCATAAGCAGTGTTTATGATGCAGATGCAGTTGTTCACTATAATTTTCCCTTTAGCTACTGAAAAGCAAGTCAAGCCTGTACAGATTTGAATGGCTGGCCAAAAAGCCAAGAAGCCATCTATCCTCCTCAAACACCTATTATAGCTGCAAAGCTTGTGAAATATGAGAGGAAATAATGCATTATGTGTTAGGTAAAAGTCCCTTCAAAATACAATAGTTCAGAGTGAAAATGTTCTCTCTGGTATTTCAATTTTCTGCAGAAGGATTTGGTTTGCAGTGTATTGCACAGCTTATCCCCCAGATTCACCATGCTTATCAGTTAAACAAATACTATGAACATTCATTACCAGAGGCATGAATTCCTTCCCAGCTCACCCCATCAGCTACTTCAAAGTCTTGCAGGAAGGCAAAGCTGGGCTTTCATGTTAAGCTCCTATTGTAAATCAGTTAAGGTACACCTGGACAATAAAAATACTGAAGAAACTGAAATACACGCTTAAAAATAGCTAATATTTGTAAGTGTTTAAGATTTAACAATGATTGAAAGATGTTTCAGTAATCAGTCAGTTGCTGAGTTTTATTGTCTTTTAACAGGGAAAAGTCTTTCAAAATCTGGTGTTTGTTCAGTCTTCATATGAAATCCCATATTCTAAACTCAGATTCAAATATTTTCCATAAGTAGAGCCAACCTCATCACACATAAACGGACTGGTTAGGCCACAAACCTGGACACTAGAATCACTCCCCTCCTACCTCTCACTATTTTTGTGCGCTCCATGACCTTCACCTTTGGTTAGGTGCAAGTAAGAGATCTAGTAAAAAGAAGTGCACATTGAATTTGCTCAAAGAACTTAGATGATACCTAATGTAAGGCACCTCTGTACAATGTATCTATTGAATTCAATCACCCTTAAATCGTTGCTTTGCTGTGCTCTTTGTCCTGATTCAGTACCCACGATATCAGTGGGCATCCACCAAACCAGACAGCTATGTGGTGAAAAACCTCTGTAATACCTGAAGCTTGTTTGTGAATTTAATGGTGACCTGCATTTCCTGAAGATGGAAATGAAAATCATGCACCTGGAATTGAGAAAAATAGTTTTATTCTTCTCCTTGGAAACCTTTTCTCCTTTGCACTGCTTTTTGCAGAGAGTACCTTTGTGAATACTGTCTGTCCTTTTTGAGAGCAAGCTTTTCTGGTACTTTTAAAGACTCATCAGGGAGGGACTAGTCTGAAGGTAGTTTACAGCTGGGAACAGCAAATCCTTCAGGAACCTTATTGTAGGCCTGGGTTTTCCTGACAAGCTCAGGAGTTTTATGAGTCCCTAGAGAACTGTGTTAGTTATTGCTAGCAGAGTCCCAAAAAGTGAGAAAAAAGGCAGGTGAGAAGTTTTACCCATATGGCAGCGTGATCCAGTCCATCCGAGGGGGCAGTCACATTGGTAAGGGGCCACACAGCGACCTCCATTGAGACATGGCAGAATGCATATTGCTAAGGAGAAGAGAACCAGAAAAAATAATTATCTCCCATGAAAGCAAAGAATAGAGTGTGCAAGAGATGAGCTTATGTTTAACTAGAAACTCTACTGCCCCTTGAACTGTTTGCATGGAGTATCAGCAGAGCTGAGCAGGACCTACCCACCAGGCATGAGCAGCTTATACAACTGGCATGACAGACAGATATGACAAAGAGTAGTGGCAAAGAAATGGATAGGCTGGAGCAATTGCTGGAGTCCTTCAGGTGCTTGTAGGCTCTGTGTTCATGGGAAATGAGCCAGGGCTGTTTGTATCTCACATGTAATATCCACAGACATTGGCCACTTCTGTGATGATGCTAACAACACCAGTTCATGCTTTAATCACAAAAACCTGGATTGTTCATGAATTCTCTGGGCTTGCAGATGTAGCATCCAACACAAGTTAATCTGTGCCCTGCCCATAGAAAAGCACTTTGTCTAGGCCAGTGAAAACATGCTGAGACAGGTGAAACTGTATGCCCCTTGGGAAAGGCAGCTTGGATATAAGGCATTTTGGGTGAAAAAGGCTAGGGCTGGAAACTCTGGGGAAGAAACAAAGCACATACCAATCAGCTGATGACCTCTGGACAGAGCAGCAATCGAGCTACACTGCTCCTAGGAGCAGATCTGCAAAATTCCCATGTGTTCATGCTTTAAGTATCTTCACAAAACTATCATCCCCACTATGCTAAGTGAACAGAGTACTTGAGCATACCTGCTCTAAGAAGAGCAAAAGTTGAGCTGAGTCTCAAATTTGGACCCTCAAGAGGCATTTCCAGTAGAGTTTAATACTGGGACGGTGGATGGGGGCTGCATAAGACTGAGGTAGGGGTTTCTCTTCTGCTGCACAGCAGACATCAAGCTGAGCAGGTACAGTCAGCTTGGATAAAAAAATGATTGTGAACTTCCATGAGCCTCAGAGGACTAACCTGTATCACCAGAAAATACTTTTCTAAATCATTAAACTTGTAGTACCATGCAAGTTCTTTAGAATAGTCAGGACTCTCTCAAGAAGATGAATCCTATCTTTTTTGTGAAAGGTACTGTGAACTACAAGGTGACTAAATTCTCTCAGTGTGCTTATTGTGGCTTGATACTGACAAGTCAGTGCTCAGTGCTAGTGCTCAAAAATTCCTTGGGCTTCCAGAACAGGCCCTCAACTTCAAAGACTAAAACTGTTTTTCTGTTCACTGCTGCCCTGGTTTGACAAGCAATGCAAAACTGGTGTTGTACTGACCAATTGTGGGAATTCTTTCCCCTTTTCTAACTATCTATACTAAAGTAAAACAAAACAAACCAAAACAAAAAAAACAAACCAAACCCCTAGTGCCTGTACCTTCATGAAGTGTGACCTGCCTGGTCAGTTGCCAGTCTGAATTGGATGATGACTGAAATGGCTGGGATCATAAATGAAATGTCTAGTTCTGGAGAATGCTTAAGTGTCATTACTGATGAAACTAATAAATTCAATTGTGGGATACCAAACACAATTTTTCAGACACAGGGTGCAAGCCTCTCCTGCTGACTGTGAGACTTACAGGACTCAGTTGCACAAATGGCTGTGGTGATACTGCCAGGCACAGGGACAGAAAAAGAGGAGCTGTGTGAATACACTACATAGCTGGAGTTTCCATAAATGCAAAAAGATGAAACTTGCTGAACCTCTTGTTTTCATTCTGTATCTACTACTAATTTCTGCCATGTGAAACTGACACTGTCACAGAGAAGACTTGAAAGCTGCAGAGATTCAGAGGACCATTTTAACACATGATTCATCTATAATATTTGAACCATATTCTTTTCCAAGAAGTAGATGAGAATGTGCACAATTTTTGTAGGTTTCCATATATATTCAGAGGCAGTGACTCAGATTTGGGGACAGTGACACCACCCCTGCTGTAGATCTTGGACATGCTAAAACCTTACATCAGGGCCATACTTGTCGCAGACATTTTTTCATAAAATCCTCTCTTTTAGGATTTGTCCTTTCTGGGAAGCTGGGGCCCCAGAAGAAAAATGTAAACATTAATTATCTGCTGATGTGGAATGTAACAGGAGCATCTGTGATTGGTCTTCTGTGAGTGTTTGGATTTGCTGACCACTCACGGGAGAGTTTGTCCTTGCTTTCTGCTGGACACAAAACTTTGTTATGGATTCTTTCCTATTCTATTCTTAGCTTAGCAAGCCTCTGCAACTTTTCTCTCTATTCCTTTTAGTATAGTTATAATGTATTATATATCATATATCAATAAATCCAGCCTTCTGATCATGAACTAAGATTCTCGTCCATGTCTCTCACCCTGAAGACCCTCCCAGGTTGCTTTAATACATACTGAATACTAAATACTAAATAAAGGCACCTCCTTTTCTCTCCACATAGGCTATGCCTTACTATATGTACAGTAATAAGGCTCCTCATGCAGCAGCTATGCCAGGCTGAAAGGGTTAAATCTCCCAAATTCCTTGTGCTAAGACCACCATGAAGAGAAACATGGATCAAACTGGCATCCCGATGTCACCCAGGGAATCTGATTTGAGAGTTAGATTTGGCTCTTTTCAGTGACAACAGTTCCAGTTCTCTAATAATTTGGAAATTCATGACAGGAAAAACAAGTCTAGAACTTCTGAGGGACAAGTACACAGGTCAGGAGGGACAGCCTGGAGAATGTGACACATTACATTATTTGAACATGAACTGATGAGGTTCATAACCACAGACTGATAAAAATGGAAGCCAAGAAACTAATGTAGCCACCAGCAGAACGCTCACGTCTCTTCTGTTCTAATCACTGTTCATTCCCCAAAACTATCAGGTATTGCTATTAGAAACAGACTTTGGAGAACTGAAACAAGGTGTTCTTCAGCCACAGTGAAAGAGCACCGAGAAACAAAATCACATCAATTTAAAAAGTACTTATTTTGCTTTGAAGATGTAAGGGAACAGTTATTTTTCTAGAAACAAGCCAAGTATATACCTTTCTGTTCCCTTACATTTGTCAAGCAGAATATATTAATGATTTTTATGGTTTTATCTCTTATGCCTCTTCTGGTTCACTGCAGTAAATTCATCTTCATCATTACCAACAAAGCCCTTAGGATTACAGTTAGGGATGGCATACATACGCTCTTCGCAGAGACGGCCCATCCAGCCATCGGGACAGGAGCAGGCATTGGGTCGCTCACAGACGCCGCCGTTCTGGCACGGGAACCGGCAGACAGCTGGAAACACCGTGACTTCATTACAAACTCTGGACACTGAATTAGAAGCCTAGTAACTCAGCAGTAACTTGCACAGACCTTTGCAGAGTAAAGCTTAGAGCAGAACAAACAAATGCAGTGAAGTTCAGAAACATTGCCTGGTTTTGATTTCAAGGGCTACATCATCTTCTGGCTCTATGTGTTTGATTAGGTACTGTAAGCAAGAGTGTGGAATCATTAAGATAATCAAAAGACTGTCCACAGAAAGAATGAAAATGTAGACATATTTATAGTTGAATAAGTTATTTGGATACTGTTTCAAGGCTGACACTATTCTTTATCTGATTTTCCCACTAACTTTTGTAATACAAAATTAAAATACCCATACAATACACCATAAAAACCTAGTACCCTCCTCACCCCTTCACCCAGGCCTTCTACATTGACTCTGGAATAGAATCAAGCTTTCTTCTAATCTTGGTATGAAACACCAAGATAATGCCATCTGGCATACACTGTCTAAAGTAAGATTAACTGTGTGATAGAACAGGCAATTTTTACTGCACTATCATCCACCATAATGAGAAGTGACCAAAAAGGGTGCAGCAGTGGCACAGTAAGTATTCACCTCTGGAACTCAAAGTATGACTACAAACCTCGCCAAGCATTCACACTGACTGGGGCTCCTCGGCTTCCGTTCCTATTAATATGCACCTGATCATGAAAGTGAGGAATTTGGAGTGGAGTCTGTCATGCTGGGCCAATGTGGTGCCTGGGCTGGACAGACTTTGGACTTCTTTGTCACTTCGATGACACTGTACCATCTCTTGTCATACACATCCAGGGAAACCAGGTCTACTTTAGAAAACCAGGTGAAAGCTATGCACAAATGTGTTATATTTAAAGATCATTGGAGAAAGCATGATCTTTCTCATGTTGGTGTACACACCATACGGAGAAAATAAAAAATTGCAGCTTCAAGACAATATGACAGAACAAATAAGTAATAAGATTGACAGTAATCTCAGGAAACTCAATCTGAACTCCTAATTGCATCTGAACTGCTATTGTTAGTTAGTTATTAGGTGAGCAAAATATGCATTTAAGCTTTGAGTGTTTGTTAGCATTCAATACAAACAGTGGACTGGCACACTGAAACACTGTTCAGACCTGAAATCCTCATTGGGAAGAATGAAAATCTTTCCCCCAGAGAGACAAACTTGAGTCACTCCTGTAGCTAAGCCATGCCAAAATGCAAGATACAGCTTGGAGTCTGTTGAAATGAGGCCAAGGCTCTGCCATGTTATTTTTCAGTCTCAAGAGCCTTCCCATCAAGTGTCAACTGATAATGAGAATGGGAAGAGATCTCTGAAAGATTAATATAATTTACAATATTTTAACAGTGATTTTGGAAATTTTTGTTGTAAAAACATCTATTACTACATAGACAGCTTGTCTCTGGGTGTTGACTAAAGCAGAATAGTGTGCCAAACAGGTTTCTTTTCTGCAATGGAAGAACCATTTAAAGCTTTGTGTGATCTACACCACTTAAACAATATTCCATGAATGTATAATGGGATGTGAGGTACAATATTCATGTATAAATGATATCCTACATTAAATTCAAAGCCCACGAAATAAGGTCTCTGAAATATTCTTCCTCTCTGTTAATGTAGAAGATGCAGATATTTCATGAGTTACAAAAATTGCTCTGGATGGCAACTCCTTGCTAGTCAGTAATCAGATGTCAGGTAGAGATAGGCTTTTCCTGGGTTTCTGCCCAGGTCCTGGTTGTGAAACTGAATGAGAATGTATCATCCCTAGATGTGCACTTGTTATACACCAATTTAGGCAAGCAAAGACTACTTGTCTGTATCTGTGAGGATTACTCTTATCAACAGACAAGACCAGAAAAATGGACTGGAAGTTAAGCTGAGATCTTTTTTTTATTTTTTTTGTCTATTGTAAAAACTACGAATGCAGTCCTGATGTGCTGGGGAGAGAATAGAAAGTATCAATTGTGACTTTAATTTATGGTAGCAAATCTCACATCCATGGTATCAATCTTTTGACATCCCCTTGTACATTTATTGACACAGGACACAAAAGCATTACTCTGCTGCAAGTCAAACGTGTCAGAAGGGGAAAAATAAATTCTGTTATCTGTTTTCAGCTTTACAAAATGCTTCCTTGTGGTTGCAAGTGAACAATTTCCCCAGGCCCCAGCTTCCCTCTCATAATGTTCTTATTTGCTGATGGGGTACAAACTTTCTTGTTGACAGCTCCACATGGACCACTCAGAGTCAACAAGATGTGAAGAGGGCAAACAGACAAGAGTTTTAGAGCACTTCAGAAAGTCAGGTAAGGAGCCAGGTAAGCTGCGCGCATCTGAGCAGCCTGATGAGTCCTGCAGATAATTACTATCAGCAGATCCAGGCTAATACTTCTCACCCCTGAAACTCAGATCAGAATCTGGTCAGCAACCTCTAACCAGCGGTGATTCAGGCAAGTGTGGCTGTGGTGAGAGCTCTTCCAAAGAAGTCTGCTTTTTAATTATAATATTTACATTAACAAACCTGTTCAGCTGGGTCAGAACGTTTCAAGCAGGCTTAGAACATATTAATAATCAACTCACACAGCCATAAACAAGAAATGCAGCATGACTCATTACAAAGAGTGCTTTCATGTAGTTTCTGATGTAGACCACAAAGGCTTGGGTCCTGTAGGACTTTTGTTAGGAAAATCACTCATATGAATCATAAAGCAGTTTTGAAAGATTACTTTGACATATGTCATGAAAATGCAGGACAGTCCTCTCAGAAACTCAGCGCATCTTTAGCTCTTTTAAAGTCTCCTTTTAGAAAAGAGGAGGGAAATTGTTATTCCCCTCTCTTAATACACAGATTATTCTGCTTTGTTTTCCACCTTCATCATGTCTCCACCTCTTCACTGCATTTTTTGAAATAATTTTTCCTTAATACTTATTCCTCTGAACAGTCCCAATAGATATGGCAGTGTTGCAAACAGAATGTTTGACAGTGCTTTGCAGATCAACCCTTCTTGGTCCCTGGTGACCTTTCTTAGCAGACAATTGCATCCCTTGGCATAAAGGAGTTCTTTGTAACTAATAAATATTAAATAAGAATAAAAAGTAAAGCTGGTGATATTAAAAGGACAATTGAAAAATCCAAAGTGCTACAACTGGAACAGATATTATCCAAATAATTTTGCTATTGAATTCTAGCTTAGGTAAAGTAGCTATTATGCAGAGATCCCTTGAATTCTGTAGCTATCACAGTTTAGAAATACAAACTTTTTAGAAACAGCCTTGTGCTTTGGGAGCGCAAATTTCCAAAAGCACTTCTGGACACATCATGATAACTGAAGTAACTCAGTTGCTTTTCCTTCAAATCTTCTCTACTTGGCTGCGTGATGGGTAGTTATTCATGCCAGTGGCAAGCCATGGTCACAAATCCAAGACAAACCTGTTTCTCAGGAAAAGCTACTCTACTCCTGAAATATTCAGGAGTTGCAAACCCTCTTCTTTGGTTCTGGTTCTCCTCAAAATGCTCTACTGATCCATGATTTTTAGGCAAGACATTGTAACTATCACATACAGGAATTTAGGGGAGTGCCTGCTTTCATAGAGTAGGGTAACTCAACTTATTTATCTATTAACATTCATAATATTTTACTGTCAGAATTCATATAAAAAAACTGATGAGGGGTCCATGATTTGTCAGGCTTAGCACAGTATAGAATCCTCTATCTCCAAATGGCTTCTAACCTGAACAGAAACTCTCTGAGGAAGGAAGAAATGTTGCTTGTATTTTGATATGGGGAGCTGAGACTTGCAGGAGAGGCTGACCTGACAATTCTGATAATGACTCCAATGCTCCCAGGTGAGTGTCCTTGAACTTTTCTTCTTCTGTGTGAAGAGGAATGGGGCTGGTCGTGACTGGCCACTGCTGTGTTGTTAGGTTTTCTGTTTTCTCAATAAAATACCTAAAGCTTGATTTGTCATGGTGGCTGTTCCACAGTCTGAAATAAGACTTCAGGGTGCAGCTAACTCCCTGCTCCACAGCTGCCCAGCAGCAGAGAGCAAGCCACGCTTCTGACATGGAAATGGCAGATGACAAGATCTCTTCCACCAAAGCCCTATGACCCTGAACTCTTTTGCTGTGACTCATCCATGGCTTTAAGTTAGTATTTGAATATGCTTATATATGTTTTTTATTGTTGAGCTTATTTTCTCTTCAATTCTTTGTTTCCCCCATTTTCTGTTCAAAACTTTTTATTTATTTGAATCTTCTAAATGGAAGAGTTAACTCTTGGCTTTAAAAAAGTGAATGTTTTAGCTCAACAGACCAAGAAATAACAAATACCTGCTGATCTGCCAAGTGTAGAAAGCCTGGTATATTGTTAAATCTATGGATTTTCTAGAGGGCTCAGTGTGTATTATTTAGTGAGCTATATCAATCTACCTCTTATTGCAAATTGAATTTCAGGAGCTGCCACACTTTAAGCATAGTGAGGGACTAAGAACCCATTTGTTCTATTTTGGTTTCTGCAGTGTTCAGTTTTTGACTGTGAAAAACTGACTGGCAGTGCTTTTCTGAAACAAGTCAGCTTGTCAAGGAGATAACTAGGTCTGCCACTTTCTTGCAAAAGATGTCAGGAGAAAAGATACTAGGTGTAGGATACAACACCGTAGCAAAAGAAACCCTAAGACTAGCTAGGACTAAAGAAAAAATTATGGAAGCCTCCTCTTTAAACTGGAAATAAAGCAATAACATGGAATTAAGTGCCCTGAGTGGAAATATGACTGCAATAAAACTAGCAAAAATTTCACTTTTTATTGCACCTAGGATGACACTTCTGTGTTTATGGCAAGTTAAGCTATCATTCTGTTAGTAAAAAATACTTACCTTTGCAGGCAGGTGGTGTTGTCCATGTTCCATTTTCCAAGCAAATACTCCGCAGGGGCCCCTCCAGCATGTACCCACTGTAGCATGAATAGGTGATCATGTCTCCATACTGATAGAAGCTACCACGAATCAGAGCATTCTCTACATGAGCTGGGGGACCACAAGATATCTCTAAACAAAAGAAACCATCCAGATGTTGGTGAGCTGCAGAGCCTACATGACACAGATTTTAACCCTGGAGACAATGCTGTTGGGGGCGGAGGTGTCACGGACACCTTCCAGATGGTCAATCAGCAATGGAGTCCAAGGATCCAGACAAACTTAAGAAGTGGGCTCATGAGAATCCCATGATGTTCAACAAGGCCAAGTGCAAAGTGCTGCACTCAGGTCAGGGCAATACCAAACGTGAGTACAGACTAGGAGAAGAAGTCACTGAGAGCAGCTCTGAGAAGGGCTTGGGGATTCTTCATGGTGAGAGGCTGGAAATGAACCAACAGCTGCATTTTTGGACAGAGCCCTGAAAGCCACTGGTATCCTGGGCTGCATCAAAAGAAGTGAGACCAGCAGGGTGAGAGAGGGGATTATCTCACTCTATTCTGCCCTTATGAGACCCCATCTGGAGTGCTGCATCCATCTCTGGGGTCCTCAGGACAAGAAAGAACAGGTCCAGAGAAGGGCAGAGGAATGCATCTCTCCTAACCAGACAGGTAAAAAGAGCTGGGATTATTCAGCATGGATCCAGGAGAAGGCTTCAGGGAGACCTCATTGCTGCTTTCCTGTTCCTTAAAGGGTCTTATTAAGAGGAGGTAATATTTATATGGGAAGATAGAGACAGAACAAGAGGCAATGGTTTTAAACTGAAAGAAGTTTAAAACATTTAGTTTAGATATTAGAAAGAAATTCTTTACCCAGACAGTGATGAGGTGCTGGAACAGGTTGCCCAAGGAAGCTGTGGATACCCCATACCTGTAAGTGTTCAAGGCCAGGCTGGATGGGGCCCTGAGCAGCCTGATTTAATGAATAGCATCCCTACCCATAGCAGAGGGGTTGGAACTAGATGATCTTAAACATCCTTTCCAACCCAACCCATTCTGTGATCCCATGAGTCTAAACAGTATTGCTTACAAGAAGTCAAAAGTCTTTCCAACATGCTTGCTAAAGGATACTGCCTGCTGTGAATATCAATAAATAAAATAAAAGGCAGCACATCTTTCTGCAGCTCTTGTCTTATCACCCATAATCTCATAGAAATCATTCTTAGGGTATTTAGGGTATCCAGCAACCAACCCAGCTCCAGGGCTTGCAAAAGGTAAATGAAGAATACATATAGAGAAGGGCCTAGTAAATAGTAGGATGAATACTGTTGAAACACCAACCCACACAGATGTATTCTGAGTCCTTCTAAAGGAACACCTTTGTTAGAAAGAAAGAAAACATAGCTCTTCTCTAGAGCTTCTTAGAGCCCTCTGGGAAGTACCAATCCCTGTGGAACAGCGTGTCTTGTACTTACTTTCACACTTAGCTGTGGCTGGAGTCCAGGTCTCATCAGCCTTGCAGGTGATCACAGACTGCCCTTTCAGCTGGTAGCCTTCCCTGCACCTGATGGATACATTCTGGCCAACATGAAAATCCACCTCTGACAGAAGGGCATTCTCTGGGATTACGAAAGGCACAGGACAAGGGTTTGCTGTTAAAAGTAAGGGTGTGAGGGAAAAGAAGGGAAGAAAAAGAGACGGAAGGAAGAGAGACCACTTTTAGAATAGTTTCTGCAAATTTCAAACCCAAAACACATGAGAAGAAATGGATGCTGAATGGATGTGAACCCAATTTGTAATTTGATTTGAAATGATGAGATTTGGGTCATAAAATAGTAATTAAAAAATTTCTAATTCACTGCTGCCTCATGGCTTGCTACCATGTTCTGCTGATGCCATACTAAGGACATACTAAGGATTTAAGTGAAAAATATCCTACTTGTTGCTGTGAAACCATTCTCTCTTGTCCTTCCTGTTTACCATAACCTTCCTATAAAAGAGAACCAGACCTATCCTAATTCATGTTTGGAGGGGCTGGATCAATAAAGAGCAGCAAAAATTCAGATGTTTGATTAGAGACTTACTGTGTCATTCACTGGGGTTTAGGATCTCTCTAATTTTATTTATTGCTGGCTGTAAGCTTGCTGGGCTATTTTTGCATGGTCTATTGGTGATCTCATCACCAGTGTGGAAAATATTGGCTCCATAAAGAGCAGAGATTTATGTCAGTGTCTTGATACTAAAATGAATAAGTACTTTGCAATACAAAAATTAAATGTCTAAATTAACCATCCTAAGACTACACTAGGTCTTAAAATGAGTTACAGACACATACAGTAACAAGAAAGGCTATTGTGGGTGTGTGGGTGCAGTGAACATGTACAAAACACACTATTTCACAGAATTGCAGAAGAATTTATACAGCCATTAAGTCCAACCTTCTTCTCCAAATATGGCCAGCTAGGTTAGAAGTTGCTCTGGAACCTGATCAGAAATTTGAGTTAAATTTGGGTGACTGTGGATGGAGATCTCATGTCCTCTCTGGGTTTCTTCTCCTCCGCTTGACTCTGTTGATGGCAAAAAGTTTCTTCAAAAAATTCACTGGAGCTTTGCTTTATTGCAACTAGTGTCCATTGCATTTCACTCTACCACTGTTGAACTCTGAGAAGAATCTGGCACATTTTCCTTTGCACCCTGTCAACATGTCACTTGTGGATGACAATGAAGTCTCCCTTTCCCTTCTCCTCCAAATGATTCTCTCACCTGCTTCTACTATATATCAAGTGTTTGACTATAACAACAACCAACAACCCCATTTTATGTCATCTTTCCAACTAGAGGGACCTATGCAGAAGGCAGCTTGTTCTCTTACTGTCACAAAAATACACTCAGAGAAATTAATGCTTTAACTTGTATCAGTAACTGCCCCTATTGTTTCTCTGCAAAAACTTTTCCATTACAAAGCAAACACACACGTTTACAGAGAGGCAAGGGATTACTCCATCTTCCATCTCTTGTGCACTCTGCTGCTGGTTCTCCTTCCAAGCTGTATCCCCTCTCACAGAGATATGTTACTGTACTGCCAACTGTATTGTTTTCATAAATTGCTTTCCCATTCAGCAAGGAAACTGGAATTTTGCATCTGGTCTCTGCAAAGGAAGGGGTCTTATTAATTCAGCTTGATATTTAGTCCTGGACTTCAAACATTTCCTAAATTAATAACACATTATGTTAAAAGTCAATATAGTCTTATAAATCATGAAGAACATTGATTCAGTAACCCTGGGAAGGAAATGTAACCAGCCTAGAACAGAAGCTTCTTCTGATGATGAAGAAAAGCCCCAACAAAATGGGGAAGTGAGGACAGACACATTTATGACTTCAGACTGGGGCCAGTAGGGCAGAAAGATGGAAATCATTCTTTCTTGCCACTGATAGGTTCTCCAGAAACCCCATATTACAGAATCATTTTTCAAAAGCAACTCAGTCTCTGGATTATATGATATCCATGCATAAGGGAGGAGCTATTGCTTATCCCATATTGAAACGTTCCAGGACATGAAACCAAACAGTTACCTTCACACAATGGCAAGGGCTTACTCCAGCTCCCATTGGCAAGACATGTGATATTCTGGGGCCCAACGAGATGGTATCCAGAGCTGCACACATAGGTTACATTACTTCTGTATGTGCTTCCAGTAGAAATGGCTTCTGCTTTTTCAATGGAAGGATGAAGACCACAAGTAATTTCTAGGAGAGAAGAAAACTTTTGGGTTTTATACACAATGAAGACTATTCCTTCTATGAGTCACACACCATCTGATAGCTCTGTTCTCATCCTGAATTAACAGAAGGACAGCAGGAAAGAAGCTGTGAACTGTTACATGGAGAAGAGTTATACAATTCCTTTCCCACCCTTTCTCCTGGGGTTCACACTGCAGACACCTGAAAGTGCGTCTAACTGTATTTGGTGGTGTTATAAGATATGAGGTGTGTTCAAACCAACAGAGGATCCAGAATATTTCTTCTGTGCATGCCTGAGGCTGCATTTTCAGTCCCTTTTGTGCTCCTACAGTGGAAGATGACCTCAAAATGTGCTCCAGAACAAATGGCAGTACTTAAGAAGAATCTTGACCCCTGTCCCACACTGTGGAGACCAAGTAACCTCATCAAAGGTGAGAGAGAAGAATGCAAGGCATAGGACTATGACACCAGCAAGAAAAGATGGAAAATTATTTATTGGCAAAGACTATAAGTATTTGCATTTTATTTATAAGCCGTATGAAATAAGTCATAAATCCTTCTTCCTAAGCTCCTTCAATTAGTTATTTTCTTGTTCGAGAGCCAAGACTTGATCCTAGGGAGCACAGCTGTGGCCAAGACATACTCAGTGGCCAAGATATACTTGCTTTGGCATGGCAGGGGTGAACATGTCCAAGGCTCTGCACATCATAATTCAAGGCAAGTCAGATGTAGTAGGCCACATTCCTACCCTACTGACTTCAGCATGACCCTCTCTATGTTTATGCCATTTCAATGTGCCAAAAGGAGATTGCTTCTGATCAGAGAAGTACTGCTGGCTTTTCCTCTTGCTGCTCCTCTTACAGCCCTTTGCTGGAGGGAAAGACAGGGAGGAAGCCAGACAAAACACTCTCCTCCTGCCCTAGCTTTCCTGGACATAACATTGCTCTGCATGCTACTTACGTATGCATGTTGGGGCAGAAGGGCTCCACTTTCTGTCAACGTGGCAAATCCTTCTGCTTGACCCCTGTAGCTCAAAGCCAGGGTCACAGCTGTAAAAAACTTCACTGCCAAACAGGAACTCCTCTCCCTGAACCGATCCATTTTCTATCATATCTGGGGGTCCACATGATATTCCTGCAATGTAAGCAATACTTTCCAATCAAACAAAATGCGTATGGCTTGTTTTGTTCATAGCTCCTCCACAGGTTTTACTCTGAGAAACAGGAAAGAACATAGCAGTTACCTGGTCATTGCCAGGAATTTGTCCCTGAGTAGCAGAGCAGAATCATACTTGGTGCTTCCACTTCATGCTAAAAGTAAAAAATCTATTGCGACTGTGCTGGCAGGAAGCCTCAGGAAACGGCTGCCTCCTTCAGCCAGCAGCTGAAGTCCGTGTAAACATTTGTGTAGAAACTCCTATTTCAGCACTGCAATCAATGACATCTCAGAGAAGTGAAGTGCCTTTGAGAATGACATCCACAGAGTTACATTGGAGGATGCTAAATATGTGTAATTCCTGGCAACTAATGTGCTCAGAGGTCCTCAGTAACCGCAGAACCCATGACCTCAAGTGTCAGACTGGAAGCTTTCTGCAGAGGAGCAAGGCAGAAAGGTGTAGAGATTTTCTTCACACTGCTACCTGCACACACCAGCAACTCTGCCCTTCCAGGTTGTTACCAGCAGTACTTACCAAAAAAAATTAGGTAAATGCAGACAGTATGGGTTATAAAGCAAAATGAGCATTAGTGATTTCTGTTGTGTGACATCACCCTTGACCAACATTAAGCAATAGATTCAGGTAGAACATACTTCTGCACACTGGCACACTGCCACTCCAAAGCTTGTCTTCTTGGCAAGTCCGTTCTGCAGCACCCTGTGAAACAAGAGAAAATGTTCAAAGAACAACTTTACTTTAATAAACTCTTTTCTCCCATCATCTTAAGGATCCAGCAAAGTGAGGAAGCTTTTTCTCCATGTGCCACCCATCCAAAGAGAAAATGAAGTGCTACAGCCCAAGGCTACTCTTAGAGTTTATGGCACAATTTTCTGCAAAATGATGGGTGTCTTTTATAAATCAAAAGTTTGTGGGGCCAGTTAGTTCTCTTGTCCTTATATCTCTGGAGAATCATCTTTTTTTTTTTTTTCAGTTTTATCATTCTTGCTCATAGGAATGTGTTGTGATGACAATTTTTCTCCTTTCAGGATTTACTTATAGGAAATTCAACTAGGAATTTTTTCAACAACTATACAAGCTTGAGTTTGATAAACATGATGTGCTGATTTAACCACATCCTGAACACTCATTCTTTATATTTGCTATAAATGACATTATTTCTTTCTTACATACAAGTTTTATGGACAGCCTAATAGCCCAGGATTTAATTCTCCAGAGACATGGAGGACAATATTTAATTATGTCCCTTGCTGTAATGTACTTTTATTACAAAGCAGACCTATCGATATAGAGTAGATGTTTGACATGTTGTTGCATGGCATCACACTCAATGGACTTTGCTTCCCAAAGGAAGAAAGCAGGACTCCTACAGTGGGGACACAGTTTGACACTAGGTGGCGAAACTGGACTACGAAGCTTGGAAGAGCTTATTACTGTAAAACAACACTGGTTTACTGCTTCCTAGAATTATTTGAAACAGCAGCTTCACCTTTTTGTCTAAATACCAACACCTTCAACTCCAGTGCATATTTGCACTATTTGACAACATAATGAAAATGAAAGTCTTTGTTACCTAAGCATTCTCCAAACTCTAATTTTAACTTGACTGCGTGAATTAACTACTGACTGGGTGATTTTACATGCATGAAGTTCTTAATTAGTTACTGGTGTTACAACAGTACAAAGGAAGTGCAATCCTGCACTCTGCTTGACCCGCACAAAACCGGCATTAAGAGCCAGCCTCTGTCCTGGAGACATCTCACCACCTCATGTCTCACTCATCACCTGGGAACAGTGGAGATCATGCTGTGCCTCAGCAACCTACTGTCATTTCTGAATTCACTGCAGCTTTTGAAAACACCACTGAGCCAGCTCTGAACTTGCTAGCCTGAGTCCTGATACTGGGAAAGCAATGCTGTTTCAGAGCTCAGGTGGGGATAAAAGCTGTAATAAAAACAATGAACAGGAAAGAACTTTGATTCCTCCTCCATCAGGGAATAAAGCTGTCATTGAACAAAATTGAGTATCTTTGATCTATCACTTTAATACCATCTGGCATAGAACTGAGGGCAGTGGAGTTTATGAGGAACTTTAAGTCTGGAAGGCACAACTCTTGGCACACAGACAATGATTGGGACACTACAAATCAGAAAAAAACCCCTAGTCTAACTCTGGCTAAGGAAGTACATGAGAAATTAACTCTTCTGCAACTTATGATCACCAGCATATGTAATGCTGCATTTGTAGAGGACTTCAGTTAAGAAAACTCAAATACTGCAAGATACCTGCTGGACATATACCTCTGAACAGGATATTTGCTTCAACTATACCCTTAAACCATTCAAAGACTGTCCCAAACATAGCATGAACTATCTACAGACAATAAAAAAACCAGCAGACACCCAGCTTCCATGGTGTCAAAATGAATGAGGCAGTCCATAGGAATCACTCAGGAACAGAAAATGAGAACTTAGAGTGTTGGGGATTTGAGCTTGCTTACTTGTAATTCATAGCCAGAGTCACATTTATAAAGAGACACATCTTTGAAATTGTATTCAGTGCCAACCACAAATCCATGCTCTGGAGACTCTGGAGTTCCACAAGACACAGGACTGCAGATGTCATCAGAAAATGGTGGGACCCAAACACCATTTTCCTGAAAAATAAATGTAATTAGAAATGTAACAGCACTGCTTTATATGTGCAATCATATCTAATTGAAAAAGAAAAATCTTGGTAGGAGCATCCAGTTGCTGTGGGTGTACAGATATAATATTATCTGTTCAATCCTTTATAGAACTTGGTAATTTAAGTAACATTTTCAAGATGTTAACATAGACTAGTGTTATCTTTGGCAGGAACACTTAGCTTGAGATTTAAAAGGCAGATGGAACAAAAAAAAAGGGGCAAAAAAAGCTTGGAAAAGCAAGTTCACTGGGGCAAGGTCACCTAACCACTCAGGGAACAACATATCAGAAGAATGAAAACTTACATCTGCCTGATTTCATGTTTTGTATTTCTCTCTTGGTTGAATGTCTAACACCATGACTAAGTGCTTCAGCAGCCTTCTCTGACTTACTAAGGGAAGTCTGATACCTGAAGAAACACTTGTCAAAGACAACTACTCCTACAGATATTTGAAACAGCAAAATGAGGGGAAAACATTTAATAAGAAAGACTTACTCTGCAAACCCACACATGGTCAGCTTTTCTCATACAAGTGTACCTAGTGACTTTAAAACTCTATTTACAAACTCAAGATGAGGCTGTCCACAGCTAATGTGACAGGAGGTTACCAGTGGAACTGATTAAGATGTTTGTTCTTTAACAGAGGATTCAAGTTTCTACAGATGTACAGTGGATGTCAACTGCCTGTTATTCTAGAGATAAAGCTCTACCTGCAATCCTCAAAATATATTAGAAATCTTGGACATAATTTTTTTTAAATCTCAGACATAGTTATTTAATGCTTGCCATGTGATAAAATGAATGCTTTTCTAAAATGAATGCTTTTCTAAAAGACAGCCTTTTGATGGAAGGAGAAATAAAATATTTTTAGTTCTGAAAACCCATACATAGAAAACAATTGTTCTTATTGGGAAACAACTAAACATAAAATATTTTGCAGAATATGCTTTGAAATTTTTAGATGTGTGTGCCCAGTTAAGGGCCAAAAGGCAAGGAAGATATGAGAAGCACTCCTGAATTCAAGAAGGCCAGCAGAATAAAACAGTGCTAATAAAACTGTACCTTGCATGTAGATGTGCTTGCTCCCACCAGAGTGTAGCCTTCTACACATGACAAAGTGATGCTTGAATTCACAGTGAAGTTGGTCCCAAGAACGATTACATTAGTGATATTTCCTGGAAGTGGACACTTTCTGGGGCAACAGGAAATACTTTGAGGTGACCATTGTCCATCTTCCTGGCAAGTGCATATATCCACTTCTGTCGCCATTGTGTAGCCTTCCAGACATCTGCAACACAGCATGAAGACCTGACCAGAGAGACACAGCTAGGAATAACCCATAAATTAAAAAGTCAGGACAGTAACTTTTCAGCATTAGTTGTTAATAATATGTCTTGAGATTTTTCTATTACTTCAAGGTAAGCCTGTAAGAAGTATGTCTCAAATGAATTAATTCTGTTGCAAGAGCTGGAGACTTCAGACTTCATTTCCAGCTGTTTCATGCTGCTGTAGCATCACAATGGAAAATGAGTTGGTGGCTTCAGCACTCAGAAGGTACTGGAAGTTTTAGGGCAATTTCTACACTGCCCATCTCTTTGCTAGGAGGGCCTCTGGTGAGGTAAAGAGAGTGTGTGAGCAGCAAGCAATTCTAAAGATGATCTCACTTTCTTCCAAGAACAAACTAAGCCTTAGCCTTGCTTAGACACCCAAGGCTCACTCAATGGTGCTTCACCAAGAACAACTCAACTGGCTTGCACTAGTGGGTTTAGTAGTGGGCAGCAAAAGTACTCCAGGAAATTTACAAAAACCCCTCAGTTTTTCATATCCATCAAAGGAGTAATTTGCTCCAGTGCTCCAGACAGCACAGTGCTGCAATGCAGATAATGGGAGAAGAGGGATATCAAGTCTTTTGTATTACAAGAGGTACCTGAAGCAGAAGAAAACCATAAATACAATGCCAAGAGGAGAGAAGCTGCACACCCTGCTGACTGTTGCTGTCACCTGATAAAAAACCCTATATGTTGAAAACAGTGTTTCAGTGGAGAAGAATAAGAAAGTAAATGGAAATGGAAAATTAAAGTCAGTGGAAGCATCAGCCCAAGAGGCTGAAATGCCTTTCTGGAGTTTTCCAAACAGTACTTTATAAAGTGCATGGCAATGTGGGCTGTGTCAATCTGAGTATGTAGAAACTTGCACTAACTGAAGGTACATGAACATTCTATCTTCTTTCCTTCAGAGACTTTTAATGAAAACAGAATAGCAGTGTCATCCTTACCTGTACTGGACCTTGCTTCCATAGGTGTAAATGTTCCCAAGAACCTCTGCATTTGGGATAGATGGTGGTGGGCCACAGCTTAAGAGCTCACAGCTTGGGTATGGCTTCTTCCACACACCTGTCTCCACACAAGTCAGTTCTGGACCCCCCTTCATGACAAAACCTGTCAAGCAGGTATAGATGATTGTGTTCTCATCTTCAGAGCTGCTCCCATTGATAAATGTGTTGGGGATGATGGGTGGAGCACCACAGGAAATCTGTCCGCAGCGAGGAAACCCAGAACTCCATTTGCCAGCTGCCTCACAGGTGACTTCAGGAGGTCCCAGCAGTTTGAAGCCCTCCAGGCATTGAAACTGCACACTTGTCCCACAGCTGAAATCTGTACCAAGAACAATCCCATTTCGAATCTGTGGTGTAGGACACACACAGGGTAGGCAAGACGGAAGGCTCCCACTCCAGGACCCAGTGGACAGGCATTGCCGTAAGGGATTGCCATGCAGCTCATAACCAGGGAAGCATATATAGTGGACAAATTCCCCAAAAGTGAAGGCTGAGCCATTCAGAAAGCCATGGGAGATGTCTTCAGGGGGTCCACAAATGACTGGCTCACAGTGTGGTGCTTCTGAGTCCCAGGTACCGTCATGCTGACAGGTAAGCCTCGATGCTCCTTGCAGGCTATAACCATCATTGCAGTGATAGTGCACTTCTTTATTAAAGCTGAAATCTGAGCCAGTAGTTCTCCCATTGGGAAGAGACAGCGGCACAGGGCAGATCACAGCTCTGCAAACCGGAGTGATCCCACTCCAGCTTCCATTTTCAAGGCAGACTCTACTCCTGTCCCCATCTAACAGGAAACCTTTGTTGCACCCATACTCTGTATGTCTCTGGTATGTGTAGTCCTCTCCAGTTACCTGACCATTCTCCAGAACTGGTGGTGGGCCGCAGGAGACAGGAATGCAGATTGGTTCACTGCCATCCCATTTCTGGCTCTCTTGGCATTTCCTCTCTGCGGGGCCATTTAACTGGTAACCAGGATCACATTCATAGTAGACAACACTCCCATATGTGTAGTTTTCCCCTCTTACCTTCCCGTTCAAAGGATGGGTAGGTGAATTGCACATTAATGCTTTGCAGTAAGGAGCAGTGTGACTCCACTGCCGACTTGGCAAACACAGCCGTGTGTCAGAGCCAACCAGTGTGAATCCTGGCCTGCAGGTGTACCTCACTGCACTGCCGAGCCTGTTCTCTGTGACGTGCAAAAAACCATTCTCTGGGGGGGATGGCAAGGCACACTCTATTGAAACACAGGCAGGGGCAGTGCCGTTCCAAGCCCCATCTTCTTGGCAAGCTAGAACAGGGTTTCCCAGCAGCTCGTAGCCAGAGTAACATGTGTATAAAATGATAGTTCCAAATAAGAAAGTGGTGAGCTGCATTGCACTGTCTTCCTTCAAAGAACTTTTGAAGTCCTTCATGTCAGCCAATAACACATGAGAAAGGGGGGGGTTCTCTGTAACACTCTCCTGGTCAGGACGCCTTTCCCCGTGTCTCAGCTGCACGTACTCTCCGAAGTCAATGTGAGGAGGCAGGCCACAGTCTGTCGGAAGGCAGGTTGGTGTAGAGCTAGACCACCCAGATTCTTCACAGGTATGCATGGCAAGGCCTGACAGCTGGAAGCCTGGCACACAGCTGTAAATGACCATGGCCCCATAGCTATAATCTGCACCCTCCACAAAGCCATTCTCAATGGGTTGAGGGGGCTGGCAATTTATGGCCTTGCAAGAGGGAACCTCTGTACTCCACTCTCCTGTTTCTAGGCATCGCAGTGTTTCCTCCCCTTGGAGCTGGAAACCTCTGTCACAGAAATACCTAACTGTCTGTCCATAATGGAAATTTGTGAACGAATATTTGCCATTGAGAATCTTCTTAGGCCTTGGGCATTGAATAGGTTTGCAAACTGGCTTTCCCCCAAGCCACTGTCCATCTTCTCCACAGAGGACAGTTGTGTTCCCTAGAAGTTCAAAACCTGGTTTACATGTGTAGAGGGCTGTGCTAAGGAAGGTGAGGCCCTGCACATCAACTATGCCATTCTGAATTTCTTCTGGTTGAGGACACTCCACGGGAATACATTCTGGCAAAGGCAAGCTCCATGAGCCATCAGCCTGGCACCTGATGGTGGACTCACCCTTCAGCAAAAACCCATCCACACAGATGTATTTCACAGTGCTTCCAAAATGAAGGGATGAAGTCAAGGGGTCCCCAAAGGGGATATAGGGAGGTGCAGAACACTGTACAACTTTGCAGAAGGGAAAGGAATCATTCCACTGCTGGGAGGGCAAGCATTTCAGTACGGAGGAGCCATGCAAAACATAACCCTCCTTGCAGGAGAACTGTACAACACCGACTTGGTAAGACACTTCTCTCAAGACCAGCTGGTTTTCTGCCAGGGGTGGTTCTGGACATTTTGCTGGCACACATTTGGGACTTTGCTTTTTGCTCCATTTCCCAGACTTTTGACACGTCCATGAAACATCTCCAATCAGCTCATAGCCTTCATCACAGAAGAACTCAACTTTGGAGCCCATTTCAAAAGTTTCTCCCTTGGAGTAGCCATGCTGGATGGATGGTGGTTTTCCACAGCTGAGGGGAGCGCAGTAAGGGGGCGATTCACTGTACCACTGCCGGTTTGCTTGGCAGATAAACACTGGGCTCCCAACCATCTGGTAACCAGAGTCACACTGATAATTTGCCTGATTTTCAAAGAAGTGCCCAGTGGTGTCCTGGAAAACAGTAAAGAGAGAGACATGTCTGAAATGCAGAGGCATGATTTGGCAACAGGAGACTGATTTAATTTCTTGTGTTCTCCTGGTCTAGCTTCTAGCTGAATCCCTGACAGCAGTAAAGGCTGTCTCAGAAGGAATGAAGGCAAGTAACTGGCACAAAATATCTTGCCTCAAATAATGCACTCTTCTCTTCAGGAAATCTGAGGCCAAAATAAAACAGAAAATTCAAACCTTAAAAGGTGAAAGCTAGAAAAGAATTCCTCTGCTTTCTCCCCTCCTGAGCCATGAGACCAAAATAGGTGGGGAAAGGAAGATGGGAAAAAAATGGATGAGGGGAAGCTGCCATCAAATGGCCTATTATTGTCGTGATTCTTTAGCTTCTGTGTGTATCTGAGCTTGGAGCCCTCAAATCTACTGCAACTAGGAGACATTTATAAATGCCACATATGCAGCTGCATGGCCTTGAGCAGGCAGCTGAGAAGCAACTAAAAGTTGCAGTCTGGGCTTTGATTGAGGTAATAAAAATTTTCTCTAACTGTAAGGAATAGATGAGGGAGCGATCCTACCTAAGGAAGACAAAACAGAGTGATATGCATTAATTAGAAAATGCATCTGTGTGGGAGTCTGAACAGAAACTGCTGGAAACTCATGTGGGAACTGGAATGTCAACCTCTACCCTCCAAATTTAGCAAATGCAGATTCTCTGGTATCTGGTATCCCTAGTATCTGGTATCCTGGTATCTTAAATCCCTGGATTTAAGGAAGTAAGAGGGCTGCTCAGAAGAAAAATGTTTCAAAAATTCAATGTTAAATCTTTATAATAGTGGTTTTGATCTTCCTTACCACAATATTGCCCTTGTGCGCCTAATGTGCAACATCGTTGCAATTTAATTTGATAAGGAAAGGGAAGTTCTGACTTCAGTAAAGAAATGTGCTTGCATCAAAAGAAGAAAAAATATCTCAAGGTGATTTATCTATTGCATATCAGATTTTTTTATCACAATGCAAAAAGCAAGGTTTGTGAACTGGCATCAGTTCTTCATATCTAAGAAGGCACTTGAAAGCTACCCAAGAACCAAACAAATGAAGCCTAAGGCATTAAGGAAATCAGTTGAATATGTCTCCTAAGTGATAAACCACTTTATGATAGGAAATCCCATGGAAATAGTCATGCTTTTCAGATATGATTTTGATGGGAATCCACCTGCTTTTCCCCTTCTTTATCCTATCCAATCATGTACTTCCTCAGTTTTAACAGAAGAGCAAAACAGAAGGAAGAAAACTCCAACAGCAACAGTTGTGAAGATATATTCAGCTTCCCATGGTATCAGGCAGATGAGAAATCACATTCTGTACCTTAATAAAGCCATTCTCAAGCTGCGGTGGCTCTCCACAGGACACTGGGTGGCACGTGGGCAAACTGCCACTCCAGTTGCCGGTGGCCTCACAGGTCCGCTTCTTCTCTCCCTTGATGTAGAACCCCTTGTTGCAGCTGTAAGCCACCACTGCTCCAAAGCTGTAGTTGGACCCGCTGGCGTAGCCATTGCTAATGTGGGGAGGCTCTCCACAGCGGATGGGGATGCACTGGATGCTCAGAGGAGAAGGATTCCACTGGCCCCCTCGCAGGCATTCGATCTTGGCTGAAGTGTTCAGAACGAAGCCTTCCATGCACTTGAAGCTCACAACGGAGCCAGCTGCAAACTTGGCTTTACTAATGGACTCCAGGATGCTGTATGAGACAGTGGATGGCTTTTCACAGAAATCAGCTATGCAGTGGGGCATGTCTCTGCCCTCTGGAGGCACCCATGTCCCTTCTGCGTTGCAAAGCAGCTGAGAGTTATCAGCCAGGCTGTAACCATCCAAACAGAAGTAATAAGCTATATCACCAAAGAGGCGGTGGCCACTCTCTGGTGATGCATTTTCCACATGGGGTGGTTCATCACAGGATACTGCCAGGCACTGCTGGTGGCTCACACTCCACTTGCCATTGGCTAAGCACTCTATGGTTTCAGGGCCAACTAATGTGTAACTGTGGATAAGGAAACCACATAGGAAGTCAAAAATACAAGCACTGTCAATCTCTACCTAAGGTTTCCTGAAGCCCTTGCTGTATGAGCTTGTTGCTAGAACCCCAGAACAACAGGATCTTTTAAATTAGCTATGATCAACTTCAAAAGGAAAATCCTAAAGCCTACATGTCCATGGGTGATGTATCACAAAGGTGGACATCCTAGCACACCTTGTGCATCTTACCTCTCTCTCGTCTGTCTGAGAGAGAGGTAAGATATCCAATGACCATTTCTGAACTTCCATTTTGGCCTCAAAGTACTACAATAAACCTAGTATTGTGCTGTAATGGTCCATGCAATCCTCAAGGAAATGATCTCACTCAGAAACTGTTTCTGTTTACCAAAACTGATTAGAAAACAAAGAGATGAAAAGCCTAGAAAGGCCTTTTGGGGTTTTGTATTAGCTCTTTCAATCTATTTTCACACTTGCAAGCAAAGTGAAACCTCTTAGTGAGTTACCCAGAGATGCTCTTACCAATAACACATATAGCAATTTTAAAATAACTTCTTCCTAAAAACTCACTGTTAAAAATATTAAAAAGTCAATAAAAACAATTAATGCTGACTGGAAAAAACCCAATGAAATTATTTATAATAAAATTCTACCACATTAATACTGTTAGTGTACTTGCAGTTCTCCAGTCTGTCTCTGGGATGCAGGAACAGGCATTAATCCATGCAGCTCATCATCCCACTTAAACTTCTGCTGCTTAAATATGCAACAGGCAGTAGTGTACTCACAGTACCTGTGACTGTTTTCTCAATTTTTTTTCTCTGTGGTGTGCTCTCACAAAGAGCAAAGAAACAATAACTACTGCAAAGTCCTCATTGACTTTCCAACTGCAGGCTGTTCAGATCTTGAAGCCACATCTGTAAAACTCTTTTGTCTTGTTTGCAGAATTTGTTTTCAAGGCCTCATGACTGGACCCCAGAAAAAGAGCCCATTATGTGCCAATGTTTAAAATAATCCACTGTCACAGGCAAACAGCTGTGACAGTCTTTAAATGCTGCTATCCTACCCCATTTAAAATGCTTGCCCAAGAAAGAGAAGCAGCTTATAAAATCACTATACAGTCTAGAAAACATAATAAGGATGCTTTGTGTCAATTATGTTTCAATTAACATTGCAAAGCCAATTTATAAGAAAAATGCTGGCTTCTCATTTACCATTTTACACCGAGAAAAAGCAGAAAATTCTTCAGTCACTTTGGACCTAAACTGGCAAAAGCTCTGCTTACCTGCTCTGCCTTTTAGACAGAACAGTTTCAAGAAATTTTATGGAACTGCTTATAGGCTGTAAAGATTACTGTGTGCAAAGGTTCTTGCAGGATCAGAGTCCAGCATTATACTTTCATGCTTGATGTCATCAAAACTGAGCCTCCTCTTTGATGAAAATTTCTCTAAATAGAGTAGATAAAAATAAATTTAAAACAATACACCTCAATAAACAAAGAGTCTTAATTTTAAGGAAATAGAATTTGGAATACCACAGCAGACAGTTGTGGTAACTGCATCAAAAGCATTCTTACACCCTGATGAGACATAAAGAATTTGCTATGATCAGAGCCTTGAACTTAACACAGAAGTACTGGTTCTCTCGTAACTCCAAGCAAAAGGCTTTCCGATTGAATTGTGATACCATTCCCCCTGATTCCTCTCTATTCTTCTCTTCTTGAGTGTATTCAGTTCCCCTGAAACTACTTTAAGAAATCTCTGTCTCATACTAACCTGACCACCCACAAAAAAAATCTCCATTGCGTTTAACTTCCAAAAAGTTAAGACAGAAGTAGCAAACATGAATTAGTGTGCAGTTAGAAAGGACTTGTCAAACAGTGCACCAGTTTTACTCAACCTGATCCAGTAGTGCTGATCCAGTAGTGCTGATCTACATACCCTTCCTTACAGGTGTAAGAGACTGTGTTTCCAAAAGTAAAGTTATCTCCTTTGATGACTGCATCTTTGATGGCAGGAGGGGGACCACAAGACACAATGTTGCAAGCTGGTGGTGTGCTGTTCCAGCTCCCTGAAGATGCACAGACAAGTACAGAAGGTCCCTGAAGGCTGAGACACAAAGACCATTATTAAGGCATCATTTCATTCTGGGTGAGGGATGGAGAGTGAAAGAGCTGCTTTGCTTTCGGGCTCCAGTGAAACTAAGGAGTCTTTCTCACTGACTTTAGTAGAGGCCAGAATCTCACGCTTTGGTCATGGAAAAACACCCCGATGCTATTAAAAAAGGCTGGTCTTCACATCACTTTGAAGAGCAAGCTGGTGGATTTCGTGTGAAGACTCAAGGCTCTCAAGACAGACACACACAATTTCTGCTGCAGCTTTGCTCCTCTTTGAACACAAAAGAAATACTTGTTTAACCTTAAAAATTTACTTGTATGCCATCAACAACATGCCAGTCTTGAGACTTGCAACCATGCCTCTGCCTGAGACCTGATTCACTCAATGACTTAAAACACTATCTTCAGCCAGGACAGTGAAGGAAAAGCTCCAGTTCAAGTCTGTTCACAAAAAGGCATTCAGTTCCTTCAGGAGGTAAAGGATATGGCTTGAGTG
The DNA here is from genome assembly GCF_028018845.1 of Melospiza georgiana. NCBI lineage: Eukaryota > Metazoa > Chordata > Aves > Passeriformes > Passerellidae > Melospiza > Melospiza georgiana. The sequence continues at coordinate 14,478,628 of NC_080465.1, forward strand.
AATGGCCATACACATTTGAAGTCAATGATATTTTTTGGTTTCATTATCTGAGGAAACAGGATTTGTTCAGGTGGTGTGACTCGGATGTCTGAACAGAGTGTGAAACACTTCTCTGAGATGACTCTTGTCTCCAGCTGCTATATCAGCTGTCTGTGGGTTCCCTGTAGGGCCCACATCATATCTGAGAGCCCTACATGGGAGTGTCTGATTCCCTACAATTTGGTGTCAAATGGTATTAGACGCCCATGTTTAGCTGAAATAAGTTAATGGAACAGAACAGGGACTTGTAATGCTTTTACAAATTTGGTACAGGCCCTTGTGAGGGAAGTAAGGCTTTGCCTACCCATGGCAATATGTTTAAGACTAAAAACACCTAAAAGGTGCTTGAAAGAAGAGATTAGGTCCAGAAAAAAAGCATAAGATGGACACTGTTTGAGAGGCCTTCCTCTGGAGTGGTAACCAAAGGAGAGAGGACGTCTCTCACCTATGGTAGACAGGTAAAGACAAAGAATCAAAATTGATGAGGTATTTGCTGCCTGTATGTCCAAAGTCCACAGTCAAAAAACTCATTGCACCGCCTGGTTTAGTGGGGTACAGACAAACCCACAATGCAATTCTATGACTTAACACTACACTTAACTGCAGCTGAGTTATCCATTTGTACTAACAAAATTAAAATATTCACCAAATGAACACACTTCATCTACCTGCCTGCATCTGGACAAGGAAATGATTGCAGCAGGAAAATGTCATCCCTAAACAGGTCCATATGGGACCACTTACATCAGAGCATATCTGCTATAAGTACAAGCAGATAGGAGGGGAGGCAGAAACCTGCATGTACAGTCACATCCTTGGATATAGCATTAATGTGTTAATTTTTAATTGCAGCATGTTAAAAATATGTTTGCAGTATAATTGCTTACAAATGTAAAACAGAACAAATACTTAGAATAAGTTACCAGTACAAATTGTTAAAGGAGTAAATTATTAACTTCCAGAAAGTTCCTTCACAAAAGGTGCTGAAAAGTAACAGCAAAAGTAATATGAACTACAGTTGTAGAGACATAATGATCTTTAAAGGCAAATGAGAACTTTCAGAAATAATAAAAACTATTTTTCTGAATATTCAAAATATTTTTGTAAGTTTAATGGTAAAATGAAAAGCATAACATATGTATATAGCAAATCCTGAGTGACTTTTCTGAACTGCTCCAGTTCAGGATAAAATACAAAAAGTACCCTCAAGGTATAAAGAAGTCTTTTCCAATTCTGTTTTAGTATTTTATTACTCTGAGCAATGATCCCAGCTTTTTTGTTTCAGATATAAGTCAGACCTAACAAGTATGCCACCTGCATTTGGCTCAGGCACATTCGTGCATTTACCTGTATCCATCGTCACAGGTGTATGATACAGAGGAAAGATAGGCTGTGCCACTGAGCGTGTACTTTCCATTGCTGATGTCCTGTGGGCTAGGGCACGTCACCATTTCACAGGAGGGGGGAGCATGACTCCACATGCCACTAGCAAGGCATAGAATTTCCTTTTCACCCACCAAGTTGTATCCATCATTGCATCTGCATTAGAAGAAAAGAAGTGCTATCAAACACAGGGCCTTTTGTGCACAACATAATCAGCCATCCCTTTTTTCTCATCATCCACACCTGCATAAACCATCCTTCTTTTCAGGAAATAGAGAAGTAGTACTGGAGTAAACATTCAGCTCTGCTAATGAACAGCCACTCTATAACCAAATGTCTTTCCATTATTTTAATCCCATCTTGCTCCTCTCCTTCATTTCAACCAATCTCTCAATTCAGCCATACTCTTATTTGCTGCCAGATTGTCAATCAGTTATTAATACAGCACTTCAAACATACTGAATTCCTACCTGTACACCACCTTATTATGGTATGTAAAATTTGAGCCAAAAATGGCACTGTTCTCTGGAATAACTGGATCACCACAGGATATAGCTTTAAAAAGACAGGAATACAAGAGAGGTTGATATAACACAAACAAAAATGAACAAGATTAGGATTTGCTTTGTTTTCTCTGAAAAGATTTGAAGAAATATAAAGCCCTAGGTAACAATGAGTTCTTGACTAATCTGTAAGTGACATTTAGGACTCTTTATCTGAATTCACCTTACTGAGAAACTGAAGTAATTGGAAGTAGGCAGTTATAACTACGCTACAAACCACATGCTTGGTTATCAAGAGGAGTCCATATCTACCTCTCTCTATGGACAAAGTAATTGTTTTTTTGCTCAGACATTCTTTGTCAACTCTTCACTTTACCTGTTGCTTCATCTCATTTGTTCTGGTTTTCTAAAGAAACAATTTCTGCTATTATACCATGACTATGTACATGCATCAGCCTGTCCTTTCAGGTTGCTTTTAATCCACTGAGACATTTACTGGTCTTGAAGTGATTAATTGCTTGAAAATGGAAAGCTGGGTGGAGAAGAATTAGAATTAGAAGAACACTTCTAATGCTTGCATTAGACTGAGTCTATACCTCTGACGCACTGGAGAATCTGCGTAAGAGAGAACCACTACAGACATGACAACTGTGCTTATGTCTTAAGAGAGCAAAGACTTCAACACTGACATCCAGATCTGCTAGGACAGGGTTTCATAAGCTGCCATGGTCTCTAACGGCTCTTCACTATTACTTTTCCCCTCCCATCTGTCTAATGTTAAAGTCACATTTCAGCATGCATTACCCCTAGGAACCAACCTTCGCAATAGGGTGTTGGGTTGCTCCACTGTCCGGACTCCATGCAAGTAAGTTTCATCACTCCTGTCAGCTGGAACCCTTCTTTGCAGGAAAATGTTACTTGACTACCAACACTGTAAGTATCCCCATGTAAATGACCATGCTCTGGATTTCCTGGATTATGGCATTTCACAGGTTCTGAGGAAAAAGAGGGAAACTACAAATAACATACTTATGTGTCAGGTTTTATGAATAAATTACAAGAGATATCCTTGGGAATTTGCTGAAAGTAGAAGGCAAAGCATATGGAAAACATTAAAGTAGTTTACATAAGAAGTTTACAGCCTTTTCTCTTTTATATGTAAATGACTGAAGACTCATGCAAGTAAGCTAATCTCCAAGTTTAAGGATGTGGAAAAGCCCTCTGTAACTGAGTTTGCATTCCTTGTCAGAAGCAAACATATCTTACAGTAATTTCTCCCTCTGTGAGGGAAAGCCCATTCCAGCATGTCCATCCCTGAAAATGAAAACTGCTCAACTACCTTTTATGCCAACCTATGCCACTGTCTAGTTATCTTCTTCCAAAGTTACCTTGTTTAATGTTTCTACAGGTAGCTCTAGCCCTACTCAGAAGCCTGTGTTAAAATGTTTCTTCACTGCGCAGCTCTGCTCTGAGAAGTGAAACAGTGTGGCCTTCCCAGGTCTTGCGCTCAGCACACAATTAGGTTTTTGCATGTGTGTATGTCTTGGAGCAGCATCCCAGTGGCAGCTGTATCCTCACAGAGAGGTGAGTTTTCAAGAAACAAAAGGAGACACTATCACAGCCCCATCCAGACTAAACCGACCTGGAGATGAAAGCATGTCTGTCCTAGATATCAATTGTTGTCTCGCAACTGGAAGGCAGGATACTGGCCTATATAGAATCTTGGAAAGGCTAGATGGATGTTTTTCTTTCCCATACCTGCACATTTTTTACCATCTCCCGTGTAAGGAGGGATGCAAGTGCAAACATAGGATCCGTTTGTGTTGACACAAGATGCGTGCTCATCACAATCTGATCCAACAGCGCATTCATCAACATCTGCAAAAAACAAAACAAAACAAACCCACAAAACCCATGTCTCTAGTGTGTTATTTGTAGCAAGCATTTGCTTTAAATTTCTGTCTTACTGTCAAGAGGAATTACTTTAAGTAGTACAATTAAAAATCACTTACTGCAATCACATTTTTCATCCATTGGTAAAAATACTTAATATTTAAACAAATATTTATAACACACTGTAAAGTTTCATTGTAGTTTTAATTATAATTTACTCAGCAGTATTGCACAACATGAGAAAATCAGAGATACATGTTACTAACTTTCAGTCACTACTTCCACATAAAGTATCTGGTTTCCAAACTGCAAAAGAACAGATATTGTAACTATTGTACTACTAGTCTGCGTAGACACCCTAAGGAAGGATTTTTGCATTAAACTCTTGCTTGGGAAATCCTCTTGATCTCAACCTTCCTACTTATAAGACAGGAAATCTTAGTCTTGTTTATTGTCTTTTGTCTATTAAAACTTGTCTATTAGACAGGAAAACCCATGTTTGATGAAAGCTCTAATATCTTAGACTAGGCCCAAAAAGAGCCTGCAGTTGCCAGAAGTGTTAAAAATAATTCAAAATATATTAGTTATTATAATTAGCTATTTACATGATAGTAGTACCTAGAAATCCGAACTGGTAATTTATGATCCATGTAGTTTGATGCCATGCTGCAAAAAAAATAGCAAACCAAAAAACCCCAAACAAACAAACAACCCCCCCCCCCCCCGCAAAAACGCCCCTCACTGCAGAATACTTCATAAAATCTTTTAATCTAGACAAGGATTAAGTAAGAAAACATCCCTGGTATGAAAACAATGAGTCAAAATTGCAAAGAATGAATTTCAAAGTATCTAATTGAAAAGTGCTGGCATCAGGGATTATTCTTCTCTATAAAAATGCTTGTTTCATACTGTTAGTGAGAGGTAGAACAACTCTTAATCTAAATGTCCTGCTACAGGACCCTTGTTGATCAAGGTATGCCATGCAGAAACACAGTTTGGGTTCTTTGCCCATTTCCAGTAAAAAATCACTGGTTAAAAAAGCAAGAAGATTTATTGAATTGGAGGGTTTATTCTTCACTACTGGATGAGTCTGATCAGCATGAAAGGACCACAAAACATTGAAAAGAAAAGGAGCTTCTTTCTGATATGCAGGATGACAGCTGCACTGTAATACCAAGACAGTTGCCAACTACACAAGTACCAGGAGGATGCAAAGTGCTGCCACAGCAGAACTGGAATGACTGCTTCTTCTGTAATGTCTTGTTAGGCAAGAGGCTTCCAGTGGGGTGGAACTACACGGTGAATCAGACCCTAACAGAACAAAAGGAATGCTTCAGGGCATAGGTGTGCCAGGATTTGCTAGCACCTCCCTGAAGCATGAGTCAGAAAGGTAAATGGTGGGTCAGGGTGCCAAATCCACTCTTGTTTTCATTTTCCCATAACGTAGCTTTAGGAGAGACAAGGCAAGCTGGAAGGTGGGGTGCAGGCTTTTTCCTTCTGAATGTTGTGACTCCTACAACATGGAAGTTGAACTATTTGGACAGCCTTGACGTACCTGGGATGATGTTTGTAGATTCTGAAGAAGTGCTGCTGGACAAGATGCTACAAAACTAGAGGGATCCTACTCCAAAGTGAATTTTGGCAAAATTAAAAAACTTTGGTATTTTCTTTTGCTTGTCTTGACTGAAAAAAATATGTGCTATACCTACAAAGAATTAGGAGTCAAACACAAATCTTGCCAGTTTTTTGCTGCGCAATTCCCATGGCTATGATCCAGCACAACCAGATGCAGCAATCCAAGTACAGCTAGGTAGTGGATTTCAGCAGGGGAATGCTGGAGACATGGCCCTGCAAGGCCAGTGACACCCAGTCCTCGATACACAGTCCAATGCCAGCCTCTGACACCTTTCAGCTTGTGCCACTGTACCTGGCACATCAGACCCAACTGACCAGCGAGTAAGTTAAGGTGTGGCAACTGGATGAGCTGCGGTCACAAGTGTACTCCCAGGGCTCTCAATGCTGTAGCTGCTTCTTCCTGGCAGGCATACCTGACCCAGCAAAAATCCTCCACAACAGAGAAAAAGTTCAGAGAACACTGGCAGAGGTGATCTTCCCATTAAGTTAGGGACTAAGGAGACAGCAAGGTGGCCTTTTGTTCAGGTAAACATCAACTAACAGTTGAGTGGATCAACTGACAGTGTAAATGCTTCTCCTTGAGCTCCTTAAAGAGTGTGAATGTCTTCTGAGTTAGCCAGACCAACACAGAGGAGTGGAAATGAACACATGGTCAACATGAGGTATAAATGTCAGACAAGTACCAATGGGCTTGAGCTGGCCTTAACTCACACATTCATTCCCAGCTACTGGGGATGTGCAAGGTCATGAGGGTGAACATATTACAGAGCTTGATAATGCAAAACACACTGGAATTATACCTAAACTGTGTATTACAATTGCTGTATTTTGTTAAGTAACTTGAATTTGTTTCTCTTGTGCTATGCAGTATATTTAGGTATCACTCAGCTTGATTGGAAATCCTGTGCAGTATCTACTGTCCTCAGGTCAGTAAATCTGATATTAAATACTACAATGTCCATGTGTGAAATTTCTAAAAGAACCTGGTCAGAGAGCATGAGACACTGACAGCATGCTGGAGAGCAACAAAATGCACAGGTCAGAAGCACAGAATGCAAGGATTGCAGGACATGGAAGGAGAAAGGTTGGGAGTGCAATGCAGGCCTATATAATTTTATATATATTTGATAAAAGCAAGATGTGGAGCAGACAAGAGGATGGACAGAAAAAGGTGATAGAATGTAGTTTTGGTTTCATGTAAGGCTGAGCATGTTATTCCAGAAAAATGAATATTTTGGACTGTGGGATTGTGGTTAGCCTCCACAATTTCAGAGTGAATGTTTGCTCAAACCTAAGGGCACAGGAGAACTGTGAGATTGTCAGTGCATGCAGCCAAATGTATGGCACTTCTTACCAAGGCATGATGGTGAAATGCTGTTCCAGCTTCCATTGTCCAGGCAGAGCATCCTGGAGTCACCCAACAAATAGTAGCCACTGTTACAGTGATAGGTAATAGTACTGCCAGCAAAAAAGTCCTCAGCTGAATAATATCCATTTTCTAAAGTTGGAGGCACTCCACAGCTGATTCCTGCAGGATGGGTGAAAAGAGGGCACAGGCATTAGCAGAGCAAACACACATCATCTTCAGAATAATTCCACATGAGAGCCATTACTGCATGTTTTTCTCTGCAGCTGTACAATCCCATTAGCAAGAGGGCCCAGTCCTTTTCTGAAGTAGCTAATCAATTCCAGGTCTAGTGGAGGGTCTTGTTTTCTGGGCATTTTTCAATAAGAGTCTTAAAGGACTTTCCAGCTTCTGCTAAGAAAATTTTGCTAGCTCTTGAGGAGACATCTGTGGCTGAGATCTGAGCAGATGCCCTTCAGTCACAGAACACTTCTGATAAGAAATAATCCTTGGTGAATTATAAAGAAAAAAGAAAAGTGAGTTTGCCTTGTTGTTGTTACTTCCCTTTGCTGAAAATCAAGCTCAGGATTGCTGTGCTTCAACACTGCAAAAGTAGCCAACAGAGAGTGCTAAGAGTTACAGTCCTGACCTGAGATGAGGGAGTGCATGAATGATGGAGAGACTGGAGCTGACTTCACATACAAACCTGGCCATCCCTTAGATTGACTATAGTAAATAATCCCATCTGATCCCAGTTGTGACAGCAGAAATCATCCCTGTACCTGCCTACCAGAGGTTTTTATTTATTCTAGCAGAGTTTCTTCTACGCATCTTTATCTCAATCAAAAAGGCTTAAACTTATTCCAACAGCTACACAGGTCATCTTTGTAGATACACAGGTTACAGTAAGTCCTAGTCCCCTAGCTGCATGCAAGGATCATGCAACAAGAATTTAAAGCCTATAGTTATGGAAGCCAAGCACTTGCTGGGAAGGAATAGAGCTGGAGAGTTTGTAACAAAGACAGGCTCTCAGGCACCTGTGGTTTTGGAAGTATTTAGCACCAAGAAGAGGAAAAGGATTCTGGTGGGTGAAGACAGTGATTACACTGAGCCTGATTCAGTCAGTACTTTTTCAGGCCTACACCATTAGTATAAACCTGTAGTTCATTATGCAGGAAATAGGTATCTTCAAGTAACTTTGATTCATCAGGTCCTTGTAGAACAGGTACCTTAAAGGCCAGTGGGCAAGTCTAGCCTTCATCTACTCAGCCTGTTTGTGGCAGTCAGCCCTCTTCTGTCTCAGTTCTGCGCTCAGCAGGTAAAATTGCTTGGCCCAATGCAGAGAAAACAGAAACACTAACAGGATTCTGGTGGTTGTCACAGCTTACACGCCAAGAAAGTGCAAAGCTGTTTCTGCCAGTGAGCTTTCCTTCTGCCCAGCAGGACTTGCTTTTGGGTAAATCCTCATGGGCATGCCCTAAATTATACAGAAGATGAGACTTTTGCTACAAATTACTGAATAAAGAGGAAGACATTAAAATTTAGATAAAAATTATTTTAAAGGCATTTTTAACAAATTTGATGATTTCCTCCAAACTACATATAAATTCTAGGATTATGCAATATCTGCTTCTGGAGCTAATTTTCTATTCTGCTGAAATGAAAAATGTAATCAGCTCCAACACAAGCAACTGCAGTCATATGTGCAGTCACAACAGAGGAGGACCAAAGGAAAGGGGAAAGCAGGAGCAGGAATCATATAATCAAAAGAAACTTGGCAGCCTGAATGCATACAGCTCACTTTCTTTGAAGAAATACGGTAAATCTTGGAGCACTTCCAAGCCCTAAAAGAAATATATGCAGCCTATAAAGAAATTAGGTCATAATTTATTCAAGTCAAGGCTTCTACTTCAAACCAGGCATTCTCAGTGACATCCAAAAATCACAGAGATATTTTAGCATTTCCTGTGCATCTTTCACACTCCTAATGCCACTGGGGAGGAAAGTACCAGACTGCTGATCCAAGTGGACTAATTTCTCTAACAGCCATGGATGTTAGAAACTGGCTGAAAAACATGTAAGAACATGGTCATGATACAGTTTCTGCTCAGCAAAACATGAGCTTAGTTTTAAGCATACCTGTTTATGCTGTAACATGAATGGATTCAAGAGCATGATAGCTGCAAAAAAACCCCAGGCCATGAATAGTGACAGGATCCAAATAAACACCAGGGTTTCCTAATCCTGCCAGCTCACTAAGACAACTCACTTTCACATCGGGGAAAGGGCCGTGTCCACTGTCCCAGGTTAAGGCAGTGTTGAACAGAGTTTCCCACTATCTGGAATCCTGGGTCACAGGAAAGGCTCACTTTTGACCCTGGCTTTAAATCAGCAGAAGAGGCCCGCAGATGAGGTATGGATCCTTGCAAAGATGGACAATCTGTGAACAGAATATATGCATTCAGTAAGAGGTACAGCTACATGCTGAAATGAACAAACTGGTTATGTGATTGATACCGTATAAGTTCACCCAGGAAAAAGCTTTCAGAAATGTTATGCACGCTACATCCCATGGGTCCAAAGGGTATTGAGAATCATCAACATATAAAATCAGAAAAGGAATCTACAGAAAAAGAAGCAAGGAGGCAGCAAGTATTTTAATATCATACAATAATTATTAGAATAAAAGGCAGGAATTATTTTTTCCTGGTCCACTACTATCTTCATTCCTTTCCCATCTCAATTCAGGAAGCAATAAATTTTTGTCATAGATTTCAATGAACTTTTGTTACAAAATCCTGGAATTTGAAGAATGAAGGACTGCATGTTCTAAGTGTCAAATAATCAAAATAATTTATTCAAGGTTAGTGGAGCAAAGGCTGCAAGTTTGCTAGTTGACCCCATAAAAGAGCCTTATAGTGTTGCTCAGAAAAAAATGGGTTCTAGGAAGTAAAGTTCTAACCAGCACAAAATATACTCTTGTAATCTATCTTCACTCTTCCAACAACTCCTGGCAGGAAATCTGGCCAGGCTAGTACATTTCCTTTTTGCAGTTCTTCTGGACAGGATGTAGCCAGAGATTCTACCTATGGATTAAAAAAAGTTGGTTAGATATGTTTGAGGACAGTGTAGGAAAAGGATATTAAAAAAAATATTCCCTTCATGCGTGTATGCAGCACTAGAACAGATCCTTGAGGGAGTAATGCTCATCTTTTCTAGCACAAGAGGTTCCTGGCTGAAGTACTTATTATTCTGTTCTTATAAGGCACCTAGATATGGCTGAGTCACTACCTGAAGGACTACTTGACATACAAACAAGGTATTGAACACAGCTCTTGAGACACAATTGCATTTGTTACTGTAAAAGAAGAACACATCTACGTCACACCAAAAGACAGTAATGAGGCTGCAACCTGAAGAGAACACTTATCTATTTGCAGAAAATGTCAAATAGGAGCCAAAAAGAACTTAGTGTTCAAGATCTGTATCCTGAAAACTGCTAGCCCTGCACCATATATAAGGGACAGAAACACAAAAAGGAGAAGCTTAATAAGGCAATTAGTTCTTTCCAGAACACAAGTTTTGTGAACTGAATTAACTAGACTCTGTACAACACTGTAGGCAAGGCCCAACCAAAGTGGGATGGGGATATAAGTAATGGAGTATAGAAACAGGAACTATATAGGCCAGCTAAGTACAGGAGAAACAAAGGAACACACTATTAGACCAACAGCAGATTAGTATCTTGAAAGAAGATCTGGTCATATGTCTCTCACAGAAAAGTTTTCTCAGATGGGTGATTGCCTTCTGTCAAGTTTCCAGCAGATAAATTCAACCAAGAATAATATTCTACAGTGTCTGCCCTTGTGAGACAGAAAGGTACATCATGAACTTTGGAGTGATCTGTTCTCATATTGTCCCTACTCTGAACCCATTGAGGCCGATTGGACTTTTAGCAGTCAGTTAGACTTTTATACCGTCAGTATAGTTGGAGAAGGAGCCAACGTTCTCTGTTTATTCTGAGGCCATTTCAAAGTTCTCATTTCAGCAATCTGTGCCAATGGAAGATGCTTAGGCCAAAGGCTGCAAACAAATTGCAAGGAATCTGCATGAAAATATTTCCAATGTAGGAAAAACAAGTTTGGGAATCAGCTCTTTCAAGGCATATGATGGATAGCAGAGGGCCAGAAAGGACCTCACAGTTTCCTATACACAACTCATATTTCTGTTGCTGTCTATTCAGCAACAAAGCTACCAGAGTGACAGTTTACCTATACAAAATTAATGTGCAAGTGAATAAACAACTAAAGCATGCGAATAAAATCTTAAAGCCTAGATTCCACCATCATTTATTCACTAAGCAACCTATTCTGTCACCCTGTTTTCCTTTATGGCTGAGAATAGAAAGTTAAGACTTAATGAATAGTTCCAGCTGGCCAGAACATACCTAATGATTACAGATTACAATAGCACTTTACTATTCCAAGCTCTGAAATGAATGAGGTAAAAATTGTATAGGAAGCTTGACTCAGCTTCCTGTCTGGTTTTACATCTGTCTTTTCAGATGAGCAACATGGATACTATAAATGAACAGCAGGATTTTCTTCCTTGTCCTAACTGTTGCGTCTCAAGCAAGTGGGAATTCAATCAAACCTGTCATTAAACAGGGGAAACTACTGAGAAAGTTTCAGAAAGTTGTACTTAAAACTCTTTACCAGTTGCCCTGTAAAATCACATGTACACTTATCAGCTTCAAAACTGCTAGTGAACAAAAACTTGAAGATCTGTTTGGCAATGCAACAGTTGGTGACCCTAAAAGTCAAGAACTGCAGCAGGTAGTTGGGTAGCTTTAAACCTGTCAGAGAGGCAAAGTAGTAAAAATACAGAGAAATAAATGGAGGAGACATATGGGTGCTGGAAGCAAAGATTCTGCTTTACTTTTTTTCCCTATTCATGCTATTATTTCCTATTCATGCTATTTATTTGGGTCAGGGACAACAAACAGCTATAAACCATCAATTAGTGATGCAAATTTAAGAAAAATCAGGAAAAGAGCAAAACTTTGTAATCCAAAGATTCTTCCTCAAAGAAATTTCTCTAACTTTAAACATTTGTCTTTGTTGTTCAAGTATTATCAACAGTTTAGCACTTCTGACCTTTAGGATTGAAATAGTAATGAGCAGGAAGCAGTGATGGAGTGTCAGGTTCAGGTATATATGGGAGAATATATGTCCAATTGTGTCAGGAACCCACATTTTAATAAAGGAACCCACTTGCCGCGGCAGAATGTCCAAATATGGACAACACTGGACAAACCAGACCAGTGAAAAGCTTTTTTATTTTTTGCACATCAGTCTCAAGACATTGTTAGACAATGGAGACAAGATGTTAACAGCTTGCTGATCCACAGGGAATGCCCGAGAAGGTGGGGTAATACAGAATGACATAAAACCATCTCAGTCTAGATTTCAGCCAATCATACATAGAACAACACATTTTGACAAGCATTCTATCTAATCTTATAAAACACACATAATGGTAGTTAAAACAAAGACTGGTTCATAAGAGACAAAGAACAGAGCTCTATTCATGCTAACCTTCTAAAGATATACATTAATAACCTTGTTGCCATCCAAAAGCCAATTCTACAGAGGCCTATTGTTATTTGTCACATATGCTCTACTGCTTGGGAAACTTTTCTGCTGTATCTGCAATGCTAACAAAACTTCAGTCTGAGGCCTATACTTTTTTAACCATTTCCTAAAAACCCTCTAACTTTATGGATTCCAACAATGGAGCACTGTCCTCAGGTTTGCAGATAATATCAGGCTGGTGATAATATCACCAATCAGTGTGCTCAAGGACAGAGTTGCATGCATAGGCACTTTGACAGGCTGGAGTAAAGATGGACTTCAAAAACTCAACAAGGAAAAATGGGAAGGAAAAAAATTCTGAACAATATAGGTGAGGAAAGAGGAAAGCCAAGACCAGGAAAAGAACTCTGTGGAAAAGAACTTAGGGACTCTGGCAGGCAGTGAGCTGAGTATTAGCCAGCTATGCACTGGGCAAATATTGAGGACCAACAGCATCCTTGGCTGTGTGAATAGGGTTACCATCAGAAAACCCAGGAAGTGATTATTCTTTCTCAGCCCTTATTAGATCACATATGAAGTTACTACATTCCATTTTGGGTTATTCACAGCAAGAAAGACAAGCTGGAGCAAGCTCAGAGATGGGATGGAACATTTGCCCTGGGAGAAGAGCTTGGCTCAGCCTAGAGCAGAAGCAGCTATGGGGACATCTCTCAGCAGCCCTGTGTGTACTGGGAGATGATCAGGTACAGACAGGCTTGTACAGCAGTGCATGGTGGAAGACACAAGCAGTAGTCATAAATGGAAGTGGGAGGTCCCAACTAGGCATAGAGAAACAAATTCCACTTAAGGATAACTGAGCACTGAAGCTTGGCTCCCAGAAAAGCTGAGGGATTACTGTCCTTGCAGACATCTTTCAGTCTATATTAATTTTTAACTCAGTGGAAATTTGGTGCTGCCAAGCTTTTATTTTAGGTACCTGATTAGGTGTAATTCCATATTAAGTTATGCTGCCCTTTCAGACTTTTTCTGAAACTATAAAGCTCAGATTTTTCAGTGTCTACTTGACTGAAATTGTGATGTCTCCCCTCTGAAGTTTTAACAGCAGAATGAGGAAACTGTATGTAGTCTGTAAAACAAGCACTTTACTTATTTCACTGGATTTCTCTCTCTTCTAGCATTAATTTTTATGCATGATTTCCTTCCTGTTTTGAAGGCACATACTACAGAAAGGTTCAATCAAAATAGAAGGTGACTCAGTGTTGATTTTACCAGGCTTAGTTCTGCTTAAAGCTACTTTACTAACTACATTAAGCTTATTACCCTAAGCCAGAACTCCATCTGGTCCCACTGACTTCTGTGGGAGTAGGAGTCTCCCCAGTATGCTGACCTAGAGTGCCTTCTCTATGTTCAGAGCTCTCTGCTCAAACACTGCACTCAGGACTTACCTGCTGTGGAGAAAGTACATAGTCCCAAATGTTGAGCTGGCTGATGGAGCCCACAAAAGATTCAGCTGGGTTGAATCCTTCTCCTTTTTGATCTTGCTCTTGACCCAGCACAAGTGCACCGCCACCTAAACTCAGAATTTGAAGAAGGGTAGAAAACAAAGCCTTACAGCAGGGATCCCATAAGAAGATTAAAAACTAAACAAAACAAAAATTTTTGCTGCCCTATGTTACTTGGATTTTGCAGTGAAGACCAGCCGCCTTCAAACTCTCTCAGCAAAAGCTCTTGGAAGACTTATGTTAGACTGAGAAACGTCAACATAGCAATTTGGAAGTGACTGTCAAACTCATATGGGAGCAGAAATCACCTATGGCTGCTTCAGGAATGATATTCGCTCAATGAGATCCCTTATAGTTCAGTATTTGAAGCATAACACACAGCAACACAACACACAGCAATAAAATGCAGTTTTGAGCAAGTGGAGCCCATTTTACAATACCAACTTACAGTTCCTGCTTCAAACAAAAGCTTACAAACTCATACAGGTCAAATATGATTCTATACCCCCCTTGTGTGCCATGTCTCAGAGCATTAACTACCTTCAGTGTGGGAGTATTATTCCATACTTAATTAATGCTTAGTTAATGCTCTGAGACATGGGTCACAAATTAAATTTATTCACCTTGTCCATTAACATGTGAACATGCATCTTCTACATCATAGGATATGTGGACAAGGTCAAAAAGTAATGGAGACATCACACTTAGGTCTTATCTCTGGAGAGAACTCCAATTTAAGTGGGAAAGACAGGGGCAAATGTAAGGGTCATGGACTAAAATGCTTTAATACTGTATTTTTTATTTTAATGAAATAGTATTTTGAAATTCTATGTAAATTTGGATGGTGGCAGTATGCAAACAGTACCAAAACAAAAAGTCTTTGCAGCCAAATGATACCAAGCTTTTCATTGCTCTTTAATTGCTGAAGATACTATTTTTTGTGCCCTCGGATATTACGCTATAGATAACTGATGAGAAGAAACGATGAAATAGCAAACCTCACCTTGTTAGAAAAAAATACAAACATAACTTCAAATATATGCCTGAATAGGAAAAGGCTAAGTCAATAAACCCTGAATATATATATGTAAGGGAAATGCCAGATAAACTGTCTTTTGTTGAGTGAGACACTTACTCTCACAAAGCCATTCCAGAACCAGCCCTGCACATGTTCCTTTGTGGACTAAACTGTGATGTCCATAAAACAAGCTCCCTACCAGTATACCTCAGAAATGTGCATTTTGTCTTCAGTGATGCTGAGTTGGGGGAATTGTCCTCACAAAACAAGAACAGCAAACATAAGCTTTTCAGAAATGCTGAACATGTGCATATATCCTAAAAACACCAAAACATTTTCTTGCATATTCTGCAATAAAAACAGAATGAAGGCAACCAAATGTGGTATAATACAAATAAAGCATACCAGGGATTTTTGATCCGACAGAGAGCCCGCTGCCTCCATCGGACAGTTTTCCATCAATGTACACCTTCCACGCCCCATCCCTGCATGTCCACGTCACTGCAATGTGGTGCCAGTTACCATCGTTCACTGAAGGACAGTCTGTTATCTTCTCTTTCCCATTCACATAAAGAACCCAGCTGCAGGGAAGACACAGGCATACTCAGCTGCATGCAGCTACCTTAAAAGCACGGTCTGTCCCCCATGACTCAAAGAAATGTTATTTGACTAACAAGATAACAGGCATGTAATAACTATCATGTGAGAAATCTCTCCTGAAAGATCTCACAGAGGTCTTGGAAGTTGGCTATCATATGCAAAGCATGGTGAGATGAGTGACATGCTTTTGTGACAAAATATGAAGGCTCAAGTCATGGCTGCATAGTGGATTCTTAAATTTTTCTGTTGAGTCACACTAGAAGTCACACTACAAGTCACATTGCTTTTGCAAAAGTGCAAGTCATACTCTGCATTTAGAATCATGCCAGAAGTACTTTGACTGCTGAGCTCCATTTGTTCCACTAATTGTCTCAATGAGCCATTAAGAAAAGATGTGAATATAGTACAGGAAAAAAAAATCATGTTGTCTAAATTCACAGCTCTCTTGTCATTACTCTTCTATAGAGCAAAAAGTGATGGGAACAAAGCAAGAAGAAAAACAAAACAAAGAAACAACTCTGTCAAGGGAGTTGGATGCAGATTTTTCTATTCCAAAGTAGGCAAAGCTTACATTCAAACTTCTGTTCTACTGCTTCCTTGATCAATCCAAGACATCTATAAGCTATAGAAAAGCAAAACTGTGATTTACCCATTGTAATCAGTCAGAAGAAATGCATTATCACTTCCATTTTCTACTGCATAAGAAATGGGAGTCCCATAGTTTGTGGTGTCAGTGGATTTCATCCAGAATGTACAGGTGATGTCACCAAGAGATGGTAAAATGCCATCAAGCATGACATATCCATAGATACCAGAGACTTCGAAATCAAGATTGAAACCAGAGGACTGTTCTGCAATGAAGACAAAGAGTATTCAGAACAATAGTCACACAAACATGGAAAGAGAATCCAATGAAATCTAAGCAAATGCAATAAAGTAGACTGCAGTCCTGCAAAAAAATATTCACTAACTTGAATAGAGATAGAAAGAAATTTTGGTAGTCTAACATCAGCCAGCATACAGAGCTTTCCAAGGCTAAAATACAGTGCTTGAAGACAAAAATCTAGAAGAGACGCTGTTTATCTAGCAATAACATGAACTGAATCACTGAAATGACATATCCATCTACCATCTAACAACATAAAGACGTATAATCACCTGGTTCCATTTAATCAAGCTTTGAAGAAAAAACCCAAAATAACTCAAGATTTTTCTGTTCTGGACTTACTGAAATACACTGCCTGGTATGGGACAGCACTTCTGTGCTACTGTTCAATGCACAGTGACATGCTTTGCAAAGATGCTACATGTAATGTTATATAGTGGAGCTCTCCTGAAAGGTAGGTGTTAAACTCTGACATAGGATGGCAGGTGTAAATGTCTTCTACTGTCTTTGGAAATCAGCATGGCTTCTGTTTAGAGATTCACTGTCTACTTTAATTTTCGGGGAGAGGGATTTGAGCCTTGTGGTCTCCAGTATCTCCCAGGAAGTTGTGCTATGGGTGTGACCCATGCCACCTGTCCACAGCAAACTTGATACTCTTTTGTCTGTAGGGAACTTTATGCCTTTAGGACTTGTGAAGCTAAGACTACCCCTTACTAATCTCCAGCCCTGTGATACAAAGCCCTACACAAAATACAAGAAACAGAAAGATCTACCCAGATACACAGAGCAAATACAAATTAAACTCAATAGACCTACAGGGTATTAAAAAGCTAGAACCATGCCTTAGAAAAAAGAAATGACTCAGACACATGCTGTTACTTGTCTGCAATTACACTTATTAATGCTGCAGTCACACACTCATCCTCTCACAGTCCCACCATCCTATCTACTTTCTGGGGAAGCTGTATGAAATCAGCCCAGCCAGTGAAAATCTTGCACAGAGACTTAGTCAAGCCACCTTTTTCTGAGACTTAGTCCTGTGTACCTGTTTCACACCTGCTGCCTGTAAAGCCAGGGGGACATTTACAAACGTACGAGTTCAAGGCATCCACACAGGTGGCTTGGTTTAAGCAGGGACTGGAGGCACAGTCATTGATGTTCACTTCACAGTTCTGTCCTGTGTACCCTGTCACACACAAACACCTATGGAGGAAGAGAAGCACACTTCAAAGGTGACAGCCATCATAACAAAGAGTTCTGGCTATGAGGCCAGATCTGCCAATGAGAACAGTATATAACAATACTAAAAAAAAAAATTCAACAGATTATATACTACAGAATTAATGGAATTTTATTTTGGTCATTCCTCTTTAAGCATGCATAATAAGCATGCTGAAGAGGTCATTCCTCTTAAGCATGCACTCTATTAACTGCATAATAACATGTCTAGACAGGGACAATACAATATTTAAAGAGCCTGCATTTTTTATATGAAATTGTGAGACATAACCATTACACTTCCACGAGTAAAACATACCTCTTACATACACAGAATTAATGATGAGAGGTATTCAACTTTTCAGATAGTCACCTATGTATATAGTGAAAACCAAGCCAGTATAAAGACACCAAAACTGATACTTGGAAAACCAAGGTGCTTGAAAGGCACTAAAACTTCTGGGGCTTTTGGGAGGGAAAAGACTAAACTAAACACAGATGTTAATAGCTGGCCCATCTACCTATACAGTGATCTAGGATATGACACTTCTGGCGGCATTTGTAGCTTCTGATCTGAGTTCAGATACCCTAAATCATAAAATTAAATAGCTGGAAGTTTCCACTGGGGTTTGTATTTTAACCTCTATAGGCTCACTATGTACAGCTATCCGTGGCTTTTCAAGCTATAGAAATGTAGTATTACCAGGTACATAATTGGTCATCATGTATTATTCCAATGGAAAGCAAGATACACCCCTGAAGTTTGGGAAAATGGACATCTTTTGGAAGATCAGTACTAAAACCATGCAGTCCTACCATGCTTACATTTCAAACTCTGCATATTTTCTTTGCTGTTTTCCTTGGAATTTTTAAGAGTCAAGACACTAGGATATATTTTCTTGTCTTTTAAGATCTCCTTCTTCATAAAGGGACCACTTATTTTGGATCAGGCTGCCAAAATATGCTTGTTGAAATCTGAGAACGCTGAGGCACCTCAACATGTCTGACTTTCCACATTATATTACATCAATCATCTGTTTTTCACCTGAAGCTGTTGATACCATCTCTGCATGTAGCTCCATTCCTACAGGGTCTGCTGAGACACTCATCAATGTTTCTTTCACACAAGACACCAGTAAAACCTGGGAGACATTTGCAGGAGAAACTTCCAACTCGATCTTCACAAACAGCCCTATTCAGGCATGGGTTGGAGAGGCATTCGTTCATCTCCCTTTCACAGTGATCACCTGAGGGGGAAAAGAAACCAACAAAGTAACAGCTCTGGATTGAATTAACCTAAGAAAAAAGATTCTTAACCCATCTCCTTTTTTTAAAGGATGTAGTGATCTTCTGAGAAAAAGCAAACATCAGAGTCACCAGGCAGGTTTGGAATTGACTCCATTAACAGAGGTTAAGTAAACACAGAAGAATTATGGGAACCATCTCAACAGTTACAGAAGTAACATGTAGCAAACTGTCAAATTTAAATGTGACTAATTTGGGGTGAACCAGGAAATCACCTGAGAAACTATTCTGAGCAACTAATGAAAACCTGCTATAAAAGACATTTGGCTGAAACCCTAACTCTAAGGAGAGATGTTAAAGCCAGAAACATGTGATTCTGTGATTTATGATGTGAAAGAGGCCCTATGTCACAAGCACTGAAACTGCATGTGATTTTATAGTGAAGATTGTTGGCAACATGATAATGAACAGATATGTGTATTTGTTATAGAAATCTGTAAAAGCAGACTATGGGATTGGGGAGTAGTTTTAATATAGACCATTTTATCTACTGTTAAAATATTTTTATTTTTAAATAAAATTAAAAGCAACATTTTGAACCCTTTAAAATGCTGCTATTAGCTCCTTAACATCACACAGCAAGTTTATGGCAAAATTAATAATTGAAGATCTAGCACTTAGAAAATCCTTCTGAAGTCACTTTTAGTGACTCCATAGTCACAGACTATGGAGAGTCTGAGAGACTAGATGGACCTAAGGAGCATCCATAACTAACATTCATATCAACATATAAGATATATATTGCTATATAGTAGTGGGATGGAAATACTTTGGGTAGGGTAGGAAGACACAGTTTTTGGTCAGAAAGAGTAAAACTGACTTAAAGAGAACAATGTGTACCTGTGAACCCTTCTGCACATGTGCAACGGTAGCCATTCTTGCCATCAACACAGTGGGCTCCATTCAAACATGGACTGGAGCTACATTCATTTATGTCTTCCTCGCACAGGAGACCTTTGAACACGCAGGATTACAAGGCATGATCAAGACAGCCACAGACTGCATGCTGCAGTGACTGGATGTAGACAGCAGAACAAAACTGCACCACGAGCATGACAAAGGTTACTGAGAGCAGGTGACAAAATCACGTGATTGACGGCACTACTGAAACACTCCAAAGATAATCTGTGTTATTTAGATGCTGGGATCAATATGCAAAGTCCACTGTGTATCTTTATAATGTTTAAAAACCTATCCAGCTACTGCTGATGTTGACAAATGTATAGTCATAAATATGAATGGTGGGGGGGACCATTTCTAATGAAAAACACAGCACCTTGTTTTTAATCACATAAAATCAATCCCTCAGTAGTTTATTTCCATATTTAGAAATCAGGTGCTGTTTTGGCTAGCTATTCGAGTGTGCTAGTTTCCCTGCAAATTTCAATACCTTCAATGTGCATGAGAAAAAATATAATCACAAGTCCACTCACTTATTCCTAAGGCTGCAGTAAAGCAACCACATAAATGCTGTGTCTAGTTTCACAAGCACTTCCTCTGTTAGTATTCACTAATTCCCTAACCCTTATTCTTCTTTTCAGACCAGAAATGTCACAAAGGAGAAGGGTACATGCACACACACAGACGCACACACTCCCACACTCTGTCCTTGGATGCTTGCCCTTTTATTTCAAAACCCATTCACATATAGTAGAACCTTACTCTAAGCTGTAGATCCTATTGTTTTCCTGTTATAATTGGATGTGGAATGACACAGCATTTGTGCTTTGTGTTACTTACTTGGCACAGAAACCAAGCCTGTCTGAAGAAAAGCTATGAAGTGAAACAAATTACCTGAATAGCCTGATTGACAGTGGCAAACAAAGGTCCCAATGCCGTCTTTGCATATTCCATTGTTTTGACAAGGAGATGATTTACACTCATCAACTTGTGTTTCACATTTCAAGCCTAGAATGCAAAATAAAGGACTTAAAATTGGAAGCCAAAATTTAAAATTCTTCAGAAAAATGGATGCCATGACTATCTAATGTAGGAAAACATGATTAATTGCCTACATTAGCAGACATTCAGGTTTATAATCTTTTCATTAGGTTGTGCTTTAACACAGACCTAAGACAAATGTTGTTAGAAAGGTGTGATGCACATTGGGCAACAGACTTCAGCTTCAGAGAGGGGCAATTAAAAGTAACTTCTTGATACACCTGGATTATAAGACATCTCTTTGATTTAAAGCAACTGGGTAGCTAAAACTGAAGACAAGTACAGACTCTGTACAGGTGGAACTCGCTGTCAAGACTGCAAATTTCTAGCTTTTGTTAATCATAAATATTGCCAAGTCATAGGATTTTCACATCCACTAATTCCATTAAAAGAAATCCCATTCAAAACCTTTTGTGCAAAACACAACATAATTCAGCAAGGACATGAAGAAGTATCTATTTTTTGTATATTCTAAACATGTGATGCATATTCCAATTAGTTAGGCTTATACTGAAATGCTTTGCTCCTTAAAACATCCTCATTTTAAGGGCATCATGAAGTAGTAGCTACTTCACCTGCTTCCCAGTTTTTTTACCTGTATATCCAAGTGGGCATATGCAAATATATCCACTTCCTAATTGCTTGCATGTCCCATTATTGTGGCATGGTTCCAGGAAACACTCATGAAAGACCTGCCAAAGGCACAAATGATACACTTACAGCAAAGCTGGTGCACAATACTTTAGTTTTAAACCGTATACCCCATTAGTCACTCTGGAAAGATGGGATGAAAAAGTCACCAGCTTTAGCTTCTAGCTCCTCCTTTGTATTCTCAGCATGCTAACGATTTGTGGGCTTTTTCCTACTGAAAAATACAGCAAATCTGAATATTATTTTAAAATTACATTTTACTTAACAAAATCTCCTTAAAACTGTCTGAGCTATGATTCACAGTTTATATTAAACTACATTTATATGCAAGTTCTCCACTTTGCATCCCTCTACATCAGCTACCGCTTCCTGCTGCTGGCCATTAGGTGGCCTGGCAGGGAATTTCACCATGTGGCACTATTTCTGCTGTTCTTGCAAACCCAAATTCATCAAAGCCCTTAAGTTAATGGTCAGCTAAAACTACAGGAGATTAATTTGTCTCCTGTCCCTGGGTTATATAATGGTTCAGGCCAAATTTGTCACGAGTCAACTTTGCTCCTTTTTACACAATTCCAAATTCCAATTCAATCAAAGCAGTCTTGTCAAAGTTACAGACTAGAGGTGAGAGGCTGGGGGCAAGGAGGCATCTCTAGCAAGCATTGTCACTACACTAATTTCACTCATATTTCAGAGAGGGTACTCACAACAGAGGGAGCTCTGCTTGCCTCCTCTCAAGTGTATCTGTGTTATAACATGTAAACTCAAGATTTTACATCTGAGGCTTAGATGCTTGGTAGAATTTTCTGGAACTCAGCATATGGAAGTCCTCAGATGACTGAACACAGTCAATATATTTTTTCTAGATTGTCTGAACCTCTTCCATGTAGTTTACTTTTCTTTTACAGATGCAATAGTTACATAATACATCAGGTGAAGGCTGTCAACAGCTGATGCCACTTCCTCTGTTCAATGAAACTGCTTCTATGATTACAAAGAGAGTTTGAGTGTTCCCCTCTTAACCATTCCTTTCATCTTTTCAGTCAGCAAAAGAATTACCGTTAAAAAGGTCTTACTTGTTTACTGCTGCATGAAGTGCTTTTTCTTTCATTTGAGATAGCACTGGAAAATAACACTTTAAAATAACACAGTCCTTACCTGACTGCTGACTTTATACTGCTTGCTGATATTTTCTGGGAAGGCTGGTACCATCATCATACTTTCCTCAGCTGCTGAAAAAGTAGAGCCAAAACCTAAAGAGTAAAGATATGAAAGCACTGTTAATAACACTCTGTAACAAGGTCCCTATTCCATGGGGGCATTAAAAGTGCATGTAAGTAATGTGCCTAAAGAAATGCTGAAAAAAGTGAATTTGATAAAAAGAAACTTTACAGTACCCATTACAAAAATATGTAAGGACAAACATTTCTAAAACACATACATGTATGTACACATAAAAATATTTTGTGTCTTTTTATATACAGTTACAGGCATGCACATACGTATTAGTGTATATTTATATATATATATTTCTCTCTATAGTATATTTGTATAGTACACATAGGAAATGTACACACACACTGCTTATGTATACTCTGTTTATTGAGCCTTGGCATGCATCAGAGTTAGTCTTAAAGCCAGAAGCAGCACCAGTAGGCAGAATCAGCTGAGAATTTCACTGCTAGAAAACAGAGAGTCCAGAGAGTAAGTGGGATGTTTTCTGTTAGCACTATTTCTGGCTATATGTTTTAGATGTTCCCCTTAATCACTTCATGCAGCAGAGATTATTTGGCTTACTTGAACAGTCGGTGATGGATCTGGCACCAACAATGGTTGTTGTTCCATAAAAGGGACAGGACAAGCAGTAGGACTTCCCCGGGTCTGGTTGATAGTAATCTCTGGGACAAGGGTAGCAAGGTGTCAAACCTGTGCGAGAGAACTCGCCTGCAAGACATGGTACTGCAAGAGGAAGGAAACCTTTTTGAGTGACCTGATCTCTTGCATGCGCACCTTACTTCCCTCCACCTCTTTATTATCACTTTTTCTTCTCCTGTCATAGTGTCTTCTTAGATTTAAAAGGAACAAGATGAAATCTGCCAGGAATTCACAACTCTGGGAAATGTTAATTTAGAATCTTCTGTGAGATGCCATCTTGTTCTCAAAGGATTATGGCAATATCTGAGAAGTATTTAATTCTACTACTTTTGCTGCTCTGGAGGCAGCTTTTAAATGGAACTTACTTTTTGTCTTTCACACCTGTTTTTTGGTTATTGTTTGGTTGGGGTTTTTTAAAAATTTGTTTGTTTGATTCAGTTGTTGGGTTTTTCCCCTTCAAGAAGAAGTAAGGACAAAGACAAGACTTTTTTGCACCTTGAATCCTTACAGACTATTTTCCTGGGAATTCTTCTGGCAAAGCTTGCCAAAGACAATTGAGGAGAACTTATTTGAAAAAATTACTGAGAAAACTGTGTTAAAATTCAGAACTTTTGTATAGAAAACAATGGAGAAATAATAGTGACAATTTCCTTTCTCTTCTGTAAGGAAAAATTTTCATTTAGGTACCCATCACATATCTCATTTTATTCCTCATTATATGAGAATCAGAAGGAGGGGAATTGGTAACAGGAAATGACCTATCATTTTGATGGAAATATTCCTTGGTCTACACTTAACCAGAATAGGAATTCAGTCTCAGGCAGATGAATTGCATAACATTAGCTGATATTTAAACAACAATTTACACATTTTTAATATTTAGTCTAAAAACAATTAATTACCCTTTTTGTTACAAACCTCCACAAGCTGAGACATCCACTGCACCTCTTTTTACTGTTGATGTATTTTCTGGACAAGAGATGCAATTCCTGGAGCCAAATGAAGGCTGATATGTTCCAAGTGGACAAGTTTCACACGTCTCAAGGCCATTAGGTGAATAAGTTCCCTGCTTGCACTGAGCTACAAGGCAAAACAGTTCAGAAAGTTTAAGCAATGTCCAACAGGAAACAGGGCTTCTGATCTCTGAAAATAATGTTGAAATCACAATACACATCACAAGGAATTTTATTTCTGGACCACACTCTACTCTGAAGGACTTAATGGGTACAAAGAGCAAAAAAAAAGACTGTTGTGGTAGTGTACTGATAGTGCAATTATGAATTATTAACAAGTGACTTCTCTGCAATGAGCCTCACAGATTACTTACTGCAACTCAGTTACTCATTTTAATCAACAAAACTAATGGCAATAAAGACAATAAAAATTAAATCAAACTAGCTATTTCCTTGTCAGAAGAACTCATGAACATATAGCGGTTCTGTGCTGTTCAATGCCTCAGCACTGTAGGGTAGGATGGAAAGTGGCTGGCAAGGATGACAATGGAATTATTTTAAGTGTATTAGTGTCTGAAAAATGCAATTACAGAAATGAAAGACAGAAATTAAACAAAGCATCAAAGGCCAACTCTTCTCAGAACCTCTGCCTGGGCATCCTGCATGGTAGAGCAGTGATGAAAACTTATATATTTCCATATACATTAAGGTGCAATTAGGACTGCTCCTCATTTCACATGCTAGCTTCATTCCAGTACTTCCACCACGGGTCCAAAAGGATGCCACCAAGAATTCACAAGTGGCTGTCCCAATAAGACAGAAGTCCCTACCTTTGCACTCGGAGATGCTTCTAGAGTGTAGATACTCAGTATAGCTACCAGATGGACAACTTTTGCATTCCAGCTGCCCTTCCTCATCTTGATAGGATCCAGTCCAGCAGCTTTCACAGGTAAGATGTTCCAGGGAGTAATACGTACCCAAAGGGCAGTTGACTGTAATGTAATATTGGAAACCTAAGTTTCCCTCAGAGTGAAAAATCATACATACCTCTCTTGCCCCCAGAGTTCCCATTTAGTCAAACAAAGTTTTATGAAATGTGGCTCTGTTCCCCAGCAGGTAGAGAGATATCTCTCTGGAACACTGCAAAGATTTAATTATCCACAAGAAATGGAGTCCAATATCCACCTTAGCTACACATCACTCACAGGACTAACAGGGTTAAAAGACTGCATACCAAGCACTGTTTTCTCTGCATGGCCAAGCAAGGATATGCCTGATTTCCCCCTGGGAGTGGAACCCTGGGTACAAAGGATCCCTTTTCCACAGGCCTTGGTTAGGAATATAAACATCCTTTGGAAGTCAAACTGTGCAAAGCATTTTTGCAGTTTATTGTTATGGGAGACCACAAACACTGGACTGTGTCAAATCATAACCCTCTGCAAACATCCTCTAAAAGCTTGTTTTGCAAAAGGATTTTAAATACACATAAGAAACAAGTTATCTGGCTTACCACACATTCTCCCTCTCAGCACAGAACCAGGCCTGCAGAAAAGAAAGGCTTTCTCGGTATCCAGTGAGTTGGTGTCAGCTACAATGAGTTCAGATGCAAACTGAAAAGAATACATAGGTTCCTTATTGAGAGTTCTATTCAGCCTGTTTGTGATCGTTTCCAGAGTTTTAAGGAGCCGTCTCTGGTTTTCCAGTTCCACTGTATCATTCCTTTCATCAGGCAGTGGCACGCTAGCTGGAATATAAACAGCAAACACAAAAAACATACAAATTTTGCAGTCAGAACTTCTGGCATACTCTGGAACTTATCAAGAGTGTGGCACTAAAGCTTGTCAGTGGAAAGTGAAAAGGAGGCCATGTGCACAAATTCTCCATGACAATGAGGCTGTGATCTTTCCCTCAAGAATCAAGTCTGTGATGAAATGGGGCTATCAAATGTATCCAGAGAACTGCCATCTGCATCTTCACCAGGCTTCTGTGAGCTAAAGAATTTTTACTGAATCTCTTAGAGAAACAAATTTTAAAAAGAAGGAAGCAGAGAAGTTTGGTGCTTTGACTTGTCTCACCTGTGATGTTAAATATTAACTTGATTTTTTGGTCAGTCATTGGAACATTCAGCTTATGCCTTTTGACCCGAGCAGGTGCTGCTTTTACAGAGGCAGAGAGATGCTTGGGTAAATCCTCTCCTTGTACAGCATCAACAAAATCACCATAGGAATAATCCAGGTGGTTTGCTGTTCCCCAGCCAGCAGGTCCTGTGGGACATTAAGAAAAAACAAAAAGAAATCAACATCATGTGGAAAATAAGTACCCTCACTTATTTCTAAAATGCAACTCCAATATAATGTGTCTGAAGCTCTGGATGACATGTGTTGGCTTTGAATCTGTACAAGTGGCCACTGTACCTGAGTTTTTGCTAACAAAAAATTTTACTCCTGACTGATACTTTAGAGGTCTCGAGTCTGGTGAAATCAGTCAAAGCTTTAAAGAACTAGTTATAATAGTCACATATTGCAATTCTTTCTCTTCATGCCTTGCATGAACCCCCACATGCACCCTCATCTGCCAGCAACTTCTTCAACAATTCCATATTGCCTTTGATTCCACCTCTTGCCAACTAACACTATGCCATGTCTCCACTGCATCTTCTACTAACAACTCCTGAACAGTTCTAACATTGTCTGGCCTCTCAGAAAAGGCATCACCCTGTCTGTGTATTACCCTCAGAATGGCATTTCTTGTTATACACAGTGAGGCAAATTCACCCTTCTCTAATGTCCTTCATCACTCTAACATGATTTCAATCAAAATATTTTGTGTATGTAATCTACTTTTTCATGATTACTAAATCTAGAGGGATGTGGTCTATTTCATTGATCTAGATTATTTTTTTAAAGATATGAAGACAAAAAAAAAATCTGCTGATTATCTGTTAGCATCACAAATATTGTTTTGTTTACAGTGGTAACTAGGACAAGTTAATACTGTGTGTTTCACAACTGATTTTCTAAACTGCTGTCTCTTATGCCTTGAAGAGAGTTCTCTCCTGCTTCCATTATGTAAAATTATGAGAAACTCCTAGCAAAACAGCAACAAGGTTATTTTGGTAAGAGGTTGACATGAACCAGAAGAGAATAGGACACTAAATTCCACGTCTGTAAGTGTTTTTTCCACATGCCTTTAAAGATTAGTTCCAGCTGTCATCAGCATTCATTCTTACCCTGATGACAACTGCAGACTGAATGTCCAGACCTGCCCCATGTCTGAGCACAAACAAATGGTCTCAGAGTGAAGCATTATAAAAGGTGAGCACAAGCAGGAAGTTCTACCAAGTAACTCCACTATAAACCTGTGGAAGAGACACGGTCCTATGACAGATTCTGATGTGGATCTGCCAAAATGTCTCCTGCTAAGATAGGTAATGTATGTTCTCCACTTTCAGCCTTTCTGCTCCCAGCACCCTCACAGGACTCAGAAAAGCCAAGAATAACAGCAGTACAACACGGTCACTGAGCCATACAAAAATGGACTGAAAATGACAACATACTTACTTTGGCATGAACCAAAGTGGGAACAACCACTAGGATGGTTAAGGCTTTCACTCAGATATTGCCACAGTCATGGTGCAAAATCTGCCTGTGCACGCAGGAAGTACTTTCACAGCAAATAAGCCAACTTAAGCGCATACAGCTTTACACAGTGAGGATTCTGTGGAGATCTGAACTGGCATCACAGATGCTCCTCATTTTCTTAACAACTTCCAAATCTATTTATTGTAGCTCTTCAGTATTTTGCTTTTAAACTGTGTTTTTAAGAAGTTCCTTCTTTCTAGGCTAACCAAGCAGGTTTCTAGGACTCTGTGTGTATGTGTGCTTTTTTTCCCTCCCCACCATAAGGCATCCCAGGAAATTCTACTCCACATTATATAGGAAGCAGCATTGATACAAGACATCAAAAAGTTCCACAATATTTTTATAAAACCTTTTATGCAATTGCTAATTATCTTATGAGTACCACAGTTACTTTAAAAAAAAAAAAAGAAAATCTCACTAAAGATGTGACAAGAATCATGCTGCTTTAAACCTGGATGGCTAAGAACCTATGGAATCAATAATTACCAATGGCAAATCCATTTTCGTAATCATAATTATATTCCAAGCAGTGTTTCTGTGTCTGATCCTCCAATCTGCAGTCAATATCATCAACATCATTGCAGAATGATGGGACCTTTCAACATAAAGAAGAATAACTTTAAGAACATAAAACCACATGGCTTTCTCCCCTGACTTACAAAAACTTCTAATTACAATGCAAAGTACTGGTTCTGCCAGTGACACAAGATTTCCCCTTTCATGTCTCTTATAACCCTGGCGAGGTCTGCTGGAAGACCATGTTTTATTGATACAGCTTGGAAGTAAGAAAGCAATTTACATGAGTACAATCTCTTCATTATAGATCTTTTTTTTTCTTTTTTTTTTTTAGGAGAAGATGTCAATTCTTTACTCTTGCAATTAATCACTCTTGCATGCCAAATCTAAGAGTACAGAAATGAATTCAGGCATTTCTCTCCCTGCCAAAGAGGACTGAAGAACTCATATTTATAAAGCACCTGTGTTTTCTCCAGCTATGTTACTTGTAATTCTGTCAGGTTTAAAACAATGCTGTCACTTTTTTCTAGCTTTCAAACCTTACTTCTTCGAATTCTTGGGAATAGTAATAAGCATATTCAAAACAGCCTTTCTAAATGTTTTTCAAGACTGTTGCATTTAGATGTAAATGCTTGGATAGGTCACTACCCACTTTTTTCTTATCTTTTACATGCGAATAGGATCGGTCCAAGCACTGGAACCTGGCGGCACCAGGGAAAGAAACAGAAATAAAACCAATCAAGATTTCTCTACTGGAAAGAAAAAACACGATTAAGGGCAAGTGAGTAACATTTATGTCCAAGTGTTAGACATTGCCTGACATGTCACTTAACTTTTCAGCCACTTGGCAAGTGTTACTGACATATGTAAAGCTGCAGGAGTTTGCCCATTATCTGTATGTGCTAACAATGATTTTTTTAGTTAGTAGACAACCTTTTATCAGAATATGGGCTTTGTTCTGCAAAAACACCTGTAGATGCCCAGTTTTCTCTACTGGAAAAATGATGTTGCACTAGGCCTGGACATTCACTCCTGGCATCAGAACTCAACATTCTGCTGGTTCTGCTTCTCAGACGAGGAGAGATTTGTGGATTAACAGGGGAGATTGCGATATTGAAGTGGAGAGCAAGAGTCATGGCAGAGAAGAAAGACAGGGCCTCTTAAAATTCAGTATTGCGCAGTTCTTAATGATAAAAGTGAGAATTTAGAAACTCATGAAACCTGACCAGATCACTGCTACTGGATTTCAGTGCCTGGAGGTACACACCAAACGTGGAATGTATCCCTTTGTACACGTGTGTGTTAATTCATACTATTTGGTTATATATCATACATATCCTATACAAAATGCATTTATTTTATGATCCCATCCGACTTTCAAAAACTGAAGGGACAATTAATTGGGGGTTTCAAAACTACACAGGTTCTCTTTGGAAGCCTACTGAAAATCTTGGATACTTGCATAAATTCTGTCCTGTAAAAGTCCACATTGGAGACCAAACTGAATTAACATTAAAATGCCAGTGAACCATCTTAATTTTTAAAAATAGCTTGTTACCTTCTGAAAAATCTCAGATTTAACGTCAAAGCTTCTGCTGTCAATTTCCTTCTAGAAAATTACATATTTGGAAAAAGTAACAATATTTTTCAAAAAGTATGCAAAGGGAAGTAGTATTTACTAACCTACCATTTTACCAAGTGCACTCTGAAATGCTTCAGTAAAGCTGTTTAGAAGATTGTTGTCATCACATCGTGTTGCTTTGTAGAGCATTTCAAAGGATTTGAATCCATGATTTGCAAAACGATTTACTGAAAAATGTTGGAGAAATAAATTTTTATTGATCAGTGCAAGAGTTTCAGAACTAAAATCAAGACAATTTAGGCTAAAACTGAAATACAAAAAGGTAAATGCAGTCTTTGAATCAGCAATCCAAATGGATCACTTACATCTCAGTCAATGATTTGACCCTTTGGCAGGCACAAAATTTACTAGAAAAGTTTAAAGAAATTAAAACCCAGGTAACTTTTCTACTTCAGCTTTTTCTCAATGGAAGAAAACAATGAACTGTCAACTAAACTCCATGCTGACTTCTGAGAAGAATGCTATAAATATGAAAGTCTTATTACTAATGCTGCTAGACTAAATATAAAAATTCTTATCCAGAAATTAAGCCAAGTTCTGGAGTGTCCAAGTTACGGATTTTGAATTGGCAGCTCTGAAACATAACTCTAGTTTGTTCATAGCTGAAACACTGATCTTTTATTGCTAAAACCAATAAATTGACTCTGATGGAAGTGGATGCAACATGGTACCAAGACTGGCTTCAAATGTAGTTCTAATACATATATTATAAAAATGTCACTAAATGTGCAAAATTCCACCACTGAAATTTCGCATGTGTCCCTCTCAAAGAGAACAGGTAAGCTCTTCTAATCTGGTGGCAATTAGATATGTAAGCACAGCACACACGGTGAATTTCAATCAGTAAATTGCAAAGACTGTTGTATTCCTATTAAAAAGACACTGATGTGTTTGTTAGCAAACTGTTTCAATTAACCTGTTTGTTTTGCCATCGTTGCTATTTTGTGACTCCTGGAATTGAAATTCACTGCTACTTTTGTGATTTAGACAGCTTCTGAAAAAACATATTTACAGACTTCCAAACATTATTTCACCATCTTTGTAACAATTCAGAGGCAGAGGACAGAGTATATTTGTTACATAAATAAATAGAAGTCAGATTTTCTAAAATATTTTAAATTGCTTTCTCATTAAATTTAGTGTTTCATGAGTTGCAAATCCATTCTAATAACAGTAAGACTCACAAGAGCAGCTAGGCCATTCTGGAGAATAAGGTGGCTTCCAGAGACCATCATCATATGCACAATAGTAGTTTTCACTTGTTCCTTCTGAAAGGCTGTAACCCTCTGCGCAGTGCAATGTGCAATTAACTCCTGCTTCATCTGATGTGCATACAAAATCACCATTCACAGGCTCAAAGGAAACATCACAGGGAGAACCTATGAAAAGTACAAAGATTTATATATTGATTAATGTGGTGAAATAAGTGATCCTGCATGAAAACAGCACTGATAGGATTTCCAAAAGTACCTAGTATTGATTTGATCTTGCCTCTGTTGAAGTTTGTGGCAGCATTATTTGCTATATCCATAAAGTCAGGATCAGGCTACTGCTAAATAATTCTCAAATTCTGCTATTGCAATCAGAAAACGAGAATCATGAAGACTTCAAAAAAAGTTATACATATGAAAAACTATTTATTAAAATAATTTAAAACATCAATCTAAGTTTTCACATAAACTTTATACAATGAATTCTAGTAAAGTATATTACATCCTGAATTCTGAAATTAAACATTAAACATTCTGGACCCTCACAATAACATATGAGTTCATTAGAATCATCTTAGGATACCCTCATGACCTCAGTTATGATTCATATTTCAGGCCTGATGTGAAGGAAGTTGTGAATGTCTGTAGAAACTATGTCACAAACAGCGAACCACAAAAAGTCTGAGACGCTATAGAGCTTGGTACAATGCCAGTTCTAAGCACAGGTGGTTCTTGCTGAGCTTTAGAGCAAATCAGAGACTAGCACATTCATCTTCAACTTACCTTTCCTGAAAGCTATACCAAAATTCC
This sequence comes from Melospiza georgiana, assembly GCF_028018845.1. Lineage (NCBI taxonomy): Eukaryota > Metazoa > Chordata > Aves > Passeriformes > Passerellidae > Melospiza > Melospiza georgiana. The sequence goes on from NC_080465.1 coordinate 14,510,786, forward strand.
TGTCTGCATGATTTTAAATTCTCTCTTCACTAACAGATATTTTTATACAGATGTCCAACTGAGACATAGAAAGTAGAAAGCAGATATAAAGTAGATTTTTCATTCTTAATATAATTTATGTGCCATGTGATTTCTTTGATTTTTAATGAAAGAGTGAACTATGGGGAAGAGATGTCTGTGTAATAAACAAAATGCAGTAGTATATCTAAAGATAAAGGCATATTCCAAAATCTAAAGAGTGTTTTATTATCTGCTGCAGTATTTGCATGTAATTAGAGAAAAATTGGCAGAAAATTCCTTTCAACTACACATTTGAAGCAAGATTTAAGTAACACCTATTAATACATTTAAATGGGTTTGAAAAAACTGTAAGTTTTACTGCTTAATGAATCATAATTTCAATGCTTTTATACGTAATTTGAATTTACAGTACCAAATTCACTGCTGTGCCAATTCAGTCGTAGATAATTTATTTGTTGGTACTGGCAAATATTTTGACTGCCTTCAAGTTACCTCAATACAAAATGGGAATAACTAAATGAGGAGGTGGAGAAGTCTTGCATCCTTCATGATATTCAGGTAAAACAACACCAGGTCTTGGCCAGAATTTGAAGACAACACACCTTTGATGACAATGTGGATCTCACACGTCCTGTTGTTGCCAGAAGGATCCACAGCTGTGTACTGGACTGTTGTCTCTCCTTTGGGGAAGAGATCTCCAGGTGCATGACTCCTAGTGATGGCCAGTGGACCACCTAGAAGAGTTGAAAGATAACCTAAAGCATCGGTAAGGAGAAGTGTTCCTTATACCCAACTCTGACAAATGGAAAAGGAAATGGCAGCAAATCTTCCAAATTATTTAACAATAACTAAGAAAAAGGAACCTCAGCAAATCTCAAACTCCAAGGGATCAAGGGCAAACAGGAGCTCTCTGGCCTTCCACTGTCTCATGTATATTTTGGGGACCACTGTCTCACCTGAATTGTCCGAAAATTCTGGTTCTTCCCATGTCACTGAGTAGTCATTCTCTGCTGCTTGCACGGGTGGTGGAGATCTGCACCTGTCAACAACAGGAGGTTCTGCATCTGCAGAATTTGAAAGGATGGCATGACATTAGCTTGCAGAACTACTGCCAGACTCCAATAGCATCTCTAACCAGAACGGCAGCTTTAATTTCATATTGGAAGATACAACAAAGTCGCATACTTGGAAGTTACTGCAATTGGAAGATGCTGAGTGAATGGATAAGAGTAATTATTCTACTGAATTTGTGGTTTCTGCAGTGTTTGCCTTCTCTGGAGCAAACCTTGGACTACCTGCAGGACACCTGAATAACACAACTGTCTGACAGAAATACTTGAATAAGGATTTGCATCAGTGCAATATGTGTGAACTTTGGAAACTTTGTTGGAGTCTTTCAAGAATTAAATAGAGATTCATGATGACGGCAATAACTGACAATGCAATAATGCATTTAATAAACCAGGGTGAGGAGAAATCTTAACAGTCAGAAAGAACAGCAGAATACAATGCACCCCAAACTGAACATTGCAAGCAGTGACTGGACATATGCAAAGCCTTTATGGAGATGACAATATTCCTTTGCTTATAACTGCACACGTGAAGGCCAGTGACTCACAGTCTCTTTCTGCACAAATAAGAAGGCTTCAGCTATGATAGACAGCCTTCCCAGTGATTTTTACCAGCACTTACCAATAATCTTGACATTGAATGTGCATCTTGCTTCATTGCCTGACTTATCAGTTGCTGTGTAAGTAATGTCAACTTCGCCAATTGGGAGAAGAAATGGTGGTATGAAAGCTGGGGTAACATGAACTGAGACCTGTTACAGGAAAATACTAATTATTTAAAAGCCAAAGCTGGTTACTAATCATAATATTCATGTTTTAAAAAGTGGACAGAATAGTATCCTTCAAGGTCAAGCCTGTCCATTCTGAATGCAAATAGCCCCTCAAAGTAATGAGGACACACTTTACAACAGAGTGCTCTATGCCCCTTCTTGAGTCTGCCTTCCTGGATTTCCCTAGTCAGGATCTTGACCCTGACCTGGTGCAGATTACAGCACTGTGCATTAAGAAAATTCCACACTGACCCTAGTTTGTCAAATGAAGGCACACTATGTCAGCCCACAACCCGTTTGCTCTGCTGACAGTTCTCCAGCTGCAAGGGCAGCAGACCTGTGAGAGGAGTGGAGCAGACAGTGGTGGGCCATAAGAATTTACATGTCCAGTTTTGATCTATGTACCTGCATGAGTCAATAGCCCGCAGATGCTTCAGTATGGCACTTGGCTTGTACAGTTCAGTGAACGACCCAGTGACAGCAGAGCTGTAGTACCTGGCCATAGCTATGCCATAGAAAATAATGTCTGAACTTAAATCTCTTTTACTGAGATAGCTCAGTTTCCTGGTGAAAAAACCTCCCCCATTAAAAGCTCACACAGACTTGCTGGTCTTCTGCTGACTCCTGATAAAGCATACAGTTGCTGTAACCTGATCATGCCTGAGCCTGTAGGGAATGTTGCTCTTTATGAAACAGCTCTGGAGCAAGCTTTCCTGGTAACTCAATTTCCAGAAACCCTGACAGGCATAGTAGCCAATGGCCACATTTCTGAACCCTGCACAGGAAAACCATATTTCTCTTTCTCACCCAGGAAGCTGAAACTGGTCTTTACTTATCACAGTGTGTACTTGTTAGCCCTTTAGAATAATGAACTGGTTTACTTCCTTCTGAGACGAGTTTATTAAACTTCTTCACATTCTAAGTGCTCATTTTTAAGGCAGCTGTCTTCATATTATAAACAAGAGCACATTCTTTCTTTTGACCACATAAATTAACCATATGAGGTTTTATGCACTGATACTCCATGCAGTGTTCTGTGACTGTATAAATCTAATTGAGACAGAAAATGCTGAATTCTCAAGATACAAACTTTCTAAGAGATTTTTCTTCTACTTCTGCTTATCAGAAGAAAGAAATTCTAGTAGATCATAAAAGTATTGAAATCAGACAGATTGTCTCCAGTTAAATAGATACAGATTTTGACTTGCCTCTTCACCAGAGTTATCCTTAGCTGTTGGTACCTGCCAGCTGATATTAGCAGAGTTATGATGTTCCAGAGTCACAGTCTCAATATTGTCTGGGCAGTGAATCTGAGGCGCTTCAATATCTAAACCAGAAAAAGACAACCTGGTTTTATATGAGGCACTACAGAAGTAAGACCTTATAATCATTCTTTTTTGTACTGCCTTTTTTGTAAAATTTATGTCTCTACCCATTTGTAATTCTTTCCTAGAGATTCACACATGCACAGTAAATTCTCCTGTGGAAAGGACTGATTTCTTCTGTATTTTTGTTTATTACTGACTACAACACTATTCTACATAGAACTAAATACGAAATAATAAATAAGAATAATTTTTTTTCTTTTATTACCCATCCCTTCATTTTCCATCCATTTCCTTTCCCTGCCCAGACACAGGACACACGCAGATGGAAACACTTGTTTCTGATAGTCAGCAACGAAAAAAACCTGAAAGTAGTTGTGACCTGCTATAGATACTATAAACAAGACAATAGTGACTCAAATTCTCTGGAGCATGCTGTGGAATTGACTTAAAAGTGACAGTGTCAAGAATTCAGACAGCAGTTGCTGGAAAAGTTCCTTAATAAACTCCTGTTACAAGGTATTATGTGGGGCAAACGGAGTCTTCTTGTGACATGTGACAATGCCAGACGTTTCCAGAGGACTGGTGGTACAATATGGCTAATACCACCACCAACACCTACACCTCAAGTTTCTCTGACAAACTTGAAGTACTTCTTCAGTTCCTTGGCACAGGGCTCCCCAAAACATTTGTGGTCAGGTTTTTTTATTGCTGTAGTGCTTGATAAATGGTCTCTAGAATCATAAGACAGGGATACATTTGGCTCTGAACTCATCTATGCCCAAGAGGCTTTAAAACAACTCAGAACTGATATAACTTATAATTTTATTATGAAATAGTTCCAGTAAAAACATAACTTGGGCAATTAAATTACATAATTAAGAAGGCAAAGCAGTAAATACGTGGGACTTTGCCTTCCTTTGAACTCATTCAAATGAAAATTTCATTAGAAATGCACTCTTATAAATAACTACCACTTATGGTTCACACTCCCTTGACCACAGCCTTCAGGCTGGGGCAAATTCCACTTGAAAGTGAAATTCTCTAAAAAGGGTAATAATAAATAAGTCAGAAAGAAAATGGCTCTTTTGAACTGGCCAAATATGTTGGCAGCAAAACAGAGAAAGACAATAACAAGAATGTAAGCAATTGAAACACAACTGTTCATTTTTATTCAAAAAGAATAAGCTTCATAGTTTCTCAGTGCCTCCTACATTAGGGGTTTATGCACTGGTAGTACCTAAAAGCTTGAACCCCAGCCATGCTGTTTTATCTTGATCTAAACACTTCAGCTTGTCCTGGGATCCCATCAAATATTAAAAACTGTGGTTTGGCCCAGGTTTACACAAGAGATTCAGAAAAACAATGTGGTACATCACAAAATGGGAAGCAGTATGTTTAAAGAGAGAGAGAAAAATCTTCCTGGCCTGTACAGAGGAAAAAAAGCCTCAGTTTCTGTAGCGACCTGGCATGACAACTGGCGTGACTGTTTTCTGTGCTGTTCCAGCACCCAGGGGCTGGCCAGGGCCCCAGTTTGGGGGGAAAGAAATAATTCTCAGAGCACAATAGTTCACAAAGAGGTGAAGAGTACATTCCCAGAGAAACTCCTGTTTTTATCCTACTATAATCCAAAGCCAGACCCTTTCGAGTTCAGTTATGGCTGTGTGTAAGGGAATAAATAACCTAGCACCTCTGGAAGAGAGGGGGGTAAATATGGCAGAACCATACTGAAATGCATGCCACCTTCTCCTGCCCAGCTTCACACTCTGTGCCAGCTGCTGCACTTGGTGTTAAAATTCTGGCCTTAACTCTTGTGCATTGTTGCTTGGGGCATGTCAACAGCTGCAGCCACTCAAAGACAACTAAAATTAATTTTTCTCTATAGTCTTTCTATCAGCCAGGACTTACACAGCCTTTACAGCATTTATATAAACTTGTGCTAAATCATAAGTTTATTATTACTTTATTAGAAGTGTGGGTTCCACTTTGAATATCTTCAAGCTATGAGCTTTCACCTCCCCTTTGAAATTTGAAATTTACCTCAGGCAGCTTCCTAACAAATGAGAGATGGAGCCCATGAGAGAAACTTGATGATGAACACTACAAGATCACACTCAAGGGATCTCTGAACTCCACATTTTTATTACAAACTACAGTTAAATCTGACAGGCAAGCTGTAAAGGTACAGGCAATACTTCTTGCACACTGTGCAAGTTGTGCTTCCCCCACTCCAAGCCTGTTCTCACTCAGTTATTTGCTGTGCTCTTCCCCTCAATTCTGCACTCGTGTATATGCAGATATGATTTTGTGCTCTACCTTTACACAGAGCCTCCTGGATGTTTGCACTCCATCTCCCAAATGAAATGCACCTTATTTCTTCTCTAGCTCCAGACAAGATGAATCCCTGGGGACAGCTCAGCTGGCACACAGTCCCAGAAATGGCAGGCTCCAGCCCACATCTGGGAGGGAGAACTGTCACACCTGCTGGTTTCTGGAGGATGGGACAACGCTTTTCTGCAAGACAGTAGCAGAACATGACTTATAGCTGACATACACAAAGTACACATTCAGAAAACCTGCAAATAACATTATATGGAAAATTAGTGGGAACAAAAAATACACAGTCTTTTCAAGAGTCTGTAGGGGTGTGAGTGCACCAAACATTACAAGGTGATGAAACTTTGCTATTTGACTTTCAGTTATGACTGAAGTAAACAGCAGCCAGTTTATCAGTTCTTCTATTTCTTGCTCATGCTCTTCACTGAAACCAAAACATGATAATTTTCATGCAGATCCACTATATCTTATTCTATAGATTTGCCTTTTTAAAAATTTCTTCTTCTTCTCCTTACAACTTCATCTTTCATGGTTGCTTTGCTGTTGCATTTCTTCGCTTCCATGAAAACTAGACCATAGCAGGAGAGAGGGCATTGAAGAGGACCTGTAGCTTTCTACATCTTCTATACTTTATCTTGAAATAAGAAAGGGAGAAGAAAAAGGATATTCTGCCATGAACTCTTTATAGGTTAGGGACATGACACATGATTTTGCTTACTGCATTCCAAACCAAATTAAATTGGACTTGGTCTTGTCTGTGTTCAAAACAGCTGGAAAGACTCAGGGTAATCATAGGAAGCAGCTGAGCTCTGTAAAATCAGGGAGGGTCGATGGTTGCTTAAAGGTTTTAAAGGAAGTTTTGAACTACTCCATTAATAAGGTTCACTACAAATCCTGAAGATAGTTTGCATCAAAGCAAAAATCATTATGTGTTTAAACAGGTTCACAAAAGCTTTGTTTTATTCTCAAGCTGTTGTTTTTAGGAATGTTATTTTTACTTCAAATATGGAGACATTAACAAAGGGGTAAAAAGGGACTATCTCATGAATGCAGTTTGCACACTTTCTGTACTGTTTCTTAGAACAGTTAATAGGCAAACACACAAGAAAAATGCTCGCTTATTCAGAGCCAATGAGAAGACCTGTAACTCTTTATAACTTGCCAGTGCAGAAATCAGACAGGTCTTTACACCAAGAGAACACAAAAACCAACCCAACCCAGCTACACAGAGGGCAAGTTCTACTGAGCTCATAGCAATGGTTTAACGACACAAAAGTGATTCACATTCCAAATACTTCACATTCCTTTTTTCTCCTCTCCTTTCCCAAAGCAAGTAACTGAAAACTGATTTTTATGCATAAAAGAAATTTAAAGATTCTAAGCATTCTGTGTATTTTCTGAAATTTAAACCCTCAATGCTGAAATGCTCAAAAGCCCAAGCAATTAACAACTGCACTTCATTTCAAAGGGATGCACAGGGCACAAACACTTCCAACTCATTTCTATAGTTCAGGGAGACACTGCTGGCTCTGCAAGGTGGAACAACTCCATCAGGAAAAAAAACCCCAAACCCTAAGTCTTGGTTGCTTACGACATGAAGGTAATTGACAAACAGCAAAAAGATAACAAATTTTAAAAACAGTATTTGTAGAGGGAAGCTAAAAGCATTAAAATGTATATTACTCTGGGAACAAGTAGAGAAACTGAAACATGTAAGCATGAAAAGCAGAGGAAGTTGCAGCTCTAACTCAGGGAAGTAAAAACAGCTGAGCCTCTTGCTTGAAATACATCCAGCTATAGTAGAAAAATCCAACTACAGCACAATCCTAAAATGTCTGACAAAAATCAGAATAAAATTTGGTGTATCTAGCAAAAGGGAATTTCTTTTAAGTAAGACAGGTTTTTACCAGGAAAAGCAACTACAATAGTGTTGTTTAGATTTTTTATCTGTGCTCAACTCCAGAATTTGAGCAAGCTGATCCAAAAGTCTGGAATTCATTAAGGGTAGAGGGATTTCAATGACATTAGTCATATTGGTAGGAAATTAATACAGGAGTATTTCTAAGGAGATACAAGAACCTGCTTTCACCTGCAAGCACCTGTGATGAAACATAACACTGTATTGTAATTTTCAACATCAAAAGGAACTTGGCAAATAAGAAGATTACAAAGCAAATCATGCCTCCTTCCTTCAATCCTTTGCCAAGATTGCTGCAGGAAGTAAAACTGGCCCGCAGCAGTTAGGAGTGTGAATTGGCAGCTCTTCCAACGCTAGATGGCATCAACACCCTGGAGGATATAATTTGTATTTTTACTTCACTAAACCTTGAACAAAGAAAGGAGAAAAGCATCTTGCAAAATTTATTTATTTAAAAGTGATTGATATTAAACTTTGCAGATGGGTAGGAAACAAAAGAACATGACTATGGAGCTTTCCCAGTTTTGTTTTTTTTTCCCCCAAACTGGATAAATGACCAAGCTTTTCTTTTTTAGCAGATATCTTGTTTGTCAGACACCTATAAAACACATGTAGCCTCCTCAGAAGTAGCTAATTCTTAACAATATCTTTAATGAAAAAGACAAAAATTTTAAACTTGTGTAATATCCAAACTTGTATTACCTTCCAGTCTCTCAGAAAGAGATGCATGACAATATATCTCACAGAAATGACTGTAAACAATCCAGGAAATGTTATGTTTTGTGGCAGTGTCAGTTTTGGTTACACATGGCTCTGGTACAGTCTCAGTGAGCTAACTTGCAAATATAGCAAACTTTGCACTGATGAGCAATCAAACCCAAAAGCATTCAGAAAATCAGCAACAAGGATACCCTGAGTCCAAGAAATGTTTCAAGGTAACAGAGTGAAGAAAACTCCATTTCAGTTTTCTAACAGAAGAATATGAAATTAATAAATTATCAATTGCAAATGCCTAAATAGAGCAGGATTTCCAGTACCTTTTATATAGCAGACTGTAAATAATAGTTAGGAGCTATTTGGACTAAAAATTAACAGATAATACATCCATGACAATGATGATATTCAGAAAATGGCTACAAAGGGCAGCTTCAACCTTCAAGAGGAGTGTACAATATCAGTGTTCTGATTTACATTTCTCCCTGAATAAAACTCCACACATGAATGTTGAACCAGAATTTCAGCAAGCTTGTTCTAAACACCAGTCACAAGAAGCAGCAGAGATGCTTCCCAGCTAAGACTCTTTCCTTTCTGACAATCAAAGGTAACTTTCTCACTAAATTTTTCAGACTCAGCAAAAAAGATATTGCCACGGATAATCCAGGAACGGAGGCAATATTGCATGGTGTGAAGAAATCTTCTGATAGAAAGTAGAGGTGGATTTTATTAATCAAAATGCTAAGCTAGGAAGGATGAATTCAACTGATGAATATAGTTAATCTTCTAATTATAATATCCCAACCGGATTTCAGGGTCCCTTCCTTTTGAAGTTAATTGAAGTTTTTCCACTGATTTTAACAGAAGAAAGATTAGGATCTCTTAGCAAACTGTCTTGTTAAATTATTTCTTGTGGATTATTTTCATAATTTCAGAGAATGTACTTGCAGTTAGAAATTCATGCTTGTCTCATACAGGTCCACATTTTTAAGACTGCAATAAAACAGTAAAGAAATAGCCCGAGGTTCAAGTGAAGTCACCCTACTGGCACTGCATTTATATCCAGGTGACATAAACTTCACCCTAACTTTAGTCAGCACTGGATCAACTTTTGTATTGGTGGACTTCAGACTTTCCCTCCTGCTTCAATCTATGCTTAGAAGTGTTTCAACTGCATTTCATCATCTTCCTTTCCAAAGTTAATTCAATACCTGTCACTAGTCCTAAACAGATAATTTTGAAATATATAGTCCTTTATTGTTTGGAACACAATACATACTTAAGTATCCCTGCACAGCTGGTGTGACCTCCGAATCCTGATGGTGCTTGGCTCCTAACTTGTGTAAACTCTCCTTGCTGTGAGTTCCAGCACAAATGACAACAGCTGCACCTTTAGTCAGCACTCACAGTGCCTGGATAACATAAGCTAGTCCTTGTCTGCATGTCAACTTTTGTTTTATGATGGTAACTCAAACTGCTGGTTGATCATATTTAATCCCTAGACCTACAGCTTCTATGTTTCTTGCAACACACTGTGTGACAGTGTCTGACACTAACGAGATCCAACAGCCTTTCAGTAATCAGCCCTCCACTGTATTTAAATGATAATCTGTCCACTTTCTCCATTTACAAATTCCTTTGCCCTTCCCCAACTTCTAAGATGTGTATGAAACATCCTTTGACAAATTCTCATTTAAGTCTTAGCTTCACCAGTTATTAAAACATGAAGAATTTCTCACCTGTGACAACATGTCAGAAAAGGCTGCACTCTAACACAGACAGAGTTAGATCAGATACCTACCCACACACTTTGGCTCCTTTGAATCCCACTGAGAGGTTCCCTGGCAGGTGAGTTTGCTGTTTCCTTCAATTTCATAGCCCTCATTGCAGATCACAAAACATACTGTCTTGTAGGAAATATCAGCTGTTGAACAGTTAATGTGTCCGTTTTGAGGAGACCGAAGTCTGGGACATGTTCGAACTGCAAAGGGGAAAAAACACCAGTTCACTCTCAGCAGCACTGAGGATCAGTGGAGTTACACTATGGCCAGTTTTCAGATAGGTAGGAGTGATACTGTTGTACATTAGTTACAGTAGTTTGTATGAATTTAGGGATTAGAGCTAGTATGGAGTAGATTTTTTCAAAGGCTTGATACCTTCCTCTTCCTAAAACACAGAATGTATGCACACACTTCCAAGCTCACGTAAGTTCAAACTAACAAACTAACTGTGCATCTGGTACAGTGTGCAGCCTGAGCTGGTAATGCCTATTGGCCTCCAACACAGGGCAGCTGCTGGCAAATGGCCCCCTGTGAAAAAGTGTGTGCTCTTGGGAGTTTCTAGTCTCCAACAACATCTGAGAACTTCTGGGGAATTTCGAACTGGCAGGCTGGTAGGGGCTGAGTACACACCAGGAACAGGCTAAGAGCTTATGAACAGGTTAGATGACAGTGTCCCAGTACTCAGAAATTTTCTCAATCACTCTGGATTGTATTCATAGAATATAGACATGTGAAGGCTGCAGCAAATCAGAAGAGAAGATGTTCAACATGCTGGAAGAGACAGAGAGAGAAAGAAGGAACACAAGCTGTTTATATGGCTTGTATAGCAGGTCCACAAGAGACGAAAAGGAACAAATCAGGTTGTTGCTGATACAAAAGAGACCCTTTCAGGTGTCAGGCATGGAGACATCCTGGCTCTGCTCAGCTCAGAGCCTTTTCCCCTGTAACATCCTGCAAACACTGAAAGCAGTGTGATTCCAAGGAGAATGCAGTCCTGTGCAGGATGTGTATGCAGACAGGGAAGCAGGGAAGTGAAGAGAGATTGTCTTACGGTTTTACTACTGAATCCTGATGCTCCAATACAGCACAAACTGCTCTGTAATTAAGATTGATCCCAGAAGATCTGAATGATTGTAGTAAGAAAAATATAGCAATGGTATGACCTGTGTTTATGTTCTTTGTTTCAAAGTCATAACCCAAGACTTTATAGTAGGACCTATTTCCTCTGTACTGTCTTTTCAGTGCAGTTCCTTTTCAGTTAGGAGGTCATGCTCCAGGATTTGTGTCTTTGATCCCCTCCAGACAAAACTCTGAAATACATATGCACTACCTGGCCTTTGGGTCCCTCAAGGAGCTAAGCTATGCACACCTGCTGTCTGGAGATGAGCACGTGATGATGATGATGATGATACACCAATAACCAGCTACTGGCTTTCCAACATGAATGGAAAACTCTGATCAAAAACTGAAAACTGACCTCAGCTGAAGTTGTCAGATACAGTCCAGTATGTTCAAAAGAGGGATAAAAACAAATGAGGACAGATGGTGTTATGCCCAAAAATATAACCAATACTGCAGTTCCCTAAACTCACAGAATGGCTATGGTTCAAAGGGGCCACTGGAGCATTTCTAGTCCAACCTCTCTGCTCTACATTGGTCATTCTAGAGCACATGGTACAGGGTTGTGTCCAGACAGCTTCGAGTATCTCTGCTGAGGGAAACTCCACAGCCTCTCTGGCGGGCCTGTTACAGTGCTCAAGTCACTCTCCCTATAAAGAAGTTCTTCCTTCTACTCAGGTGGAACTTGCTGTGCATCAGTTTCTGCCTGTTGAGTCTTGTTCTATTGCTTGGCACCACCAAGAGCCTGGCTCCCTCCTCTTCAGGTACTTATATACATTGATAGGATCCCCTCTCAGTCTTCTTCAGGCTAAACAGGCCCAGCTCTCCCAGCCTCTCACCTCTTCCTCACAAGAGGAGCTCTGTTCTTATTTGATTGTTTTCCACAGCTTCTGTTTACCTTATTGGCAGGAGGGCAACCTCTGGTGATGGGTGGTTTCAGAGAGTTGCTTCTCTGCTGTGATTTGGGAAGCTGATTTTACCAATTAACCTAATCTTGCTACTGGCAGGTAGGAGGCAAAACAGGATCTCCTCTAGAAATGCACTCAAAGGGAAACCAACTTGGCAACCTCTCCTTTCTCCATTAATTGCTTACTCTGCACACAAATGGACACCACTAGACACCTCAAACTAATTAATAGGCATATAGGCTGAATGCTGCCTCAATTGCAAGCCAGCTCTATAATTACCACTAACTGCACAGCCTCTGAAAACTACAAACAACACATGTAAAATAATGCCTTTTTTATAAAAACAGCTATGGTGGCACCTAGGTGGAAAAAAAGTAGCAAACCCTCTGTATATGGGATAAGAAAGAAGGAAAAGAAGACATACAAATGTACCTAATACGTCTTTATGTTACTACTGTCTCACATTACTCTCTGAAGGTATTACTACTTTTGGGCTTGCATATGCACAGGCATTCTTTAGGAAGTGTATTTAAAAACAGCCTTGAAATGCTCATTTGTGAGGCACTCTGAGCTTCAGAGTAGCTTTATAATATGCTGTATCTTAACTCTAATAGGGGGAGTAAGAAAAACATATTTACAGCTGAAACTCAAGTGCTTTATCCACAAGAAAGGAGGCTTGCTCTTAAAAAAGAAAGTAGGCTTGCTCTTCTACAGAAGTAGAAATACCCAATCTGCAGTAAAAAGAAGCAAATTCTACCAAACTCTACTACTTAGGAAGCCGGAACGAATTAATAGCGGTGAGGAGGCTCTTGTCAATGTTCACGAGCCTACAGAGGAGGCAGTTCCTTCACTACCTGCTGTCCAGCCATTTCTTCTGGAAGGACTACACAGCTGGAGTGCTCTTGCCTCTTCATGTGTTTCAGGGTTCATGCTTACTCAGTGTCTCAGCACGGCTCTGGCAGAAACCTGTACCTGAGCGCATGTTACCTCAGTCACAGTTCCAAGCATTAAACACCTGCCCATCCTCTTATCAGTAACACGTTTTCCATTTCCAAAAAGCCAGTGGAAACAGGAACAACAATAACAGGATATTCTGCTTGCTCTGAGGTTTCTCCTAATAATTTTTTTCTGGACTAAATATGGGGTTTGCAGGTTTTTTTCCCCCTAGGTCACTGTTAATTGCATGACATATGACTGCATTAATCACTTTCTAATAGCACAGCAGATTTTAGCCAGCAAAAGAACTGAGGACTACTTAATGTCAAAATCCAAAGCAGTGGAAAGGGATTTTCCTTCCCTCTCCTCTTCCTAATTTATGTGATAAAATACTCTTGGGATTAAGAAGACAGCTATAAACCATGCCTTTGATCTTGCTCCCTTTCACAGTCTGAGTGAATCAAGACCAGCAGATCCAGCACATGTAACAGTGGTATTTTCAATTTTTTTTTTAATTGGAAGTCTTCAGGATGACGGACAACAGCACAAACAAAGCCAAGTCAAAATATATCCTTCTAATGCTTCAAAGTATATTAGCTCAATATCAAGACAGTATCTCAATGCAGACTTTTCCCTCACCTTCCAAATGCCCTGTTAAAGAAAGACCACATTCCAAATAGACAAATTCCTTTAAATGCTCCTGCAAGATTTTCAAGTACTAGAATCTTCCACTTCTCCATGAAAGAGAAGATAAAGGATCCCTTCTTTGTGCCTGACTGCAGCTTTTCCCAGATTTTTTGCACAAAGGGTGCCTGTGTGACAGAAGCTTTAACAGAGGTGCCATTTCCCAGTGTCCCAGTCTGCTTGAAGCAGCATGCAGTTCTGACTGCTGGAAAGTCCACAGCTCCAAATTCTGCTTCTCAAGATACCCTCATAGTACTGGCCAACAACTGATTTTCTATTGAAACCTTCTCCTCTTGTCAGTGGAAGCTACAAAGGAAACCTAAGATTTCTGTGATTATTTGAAAAGTTCCTATAAATCTAAGCTGAAGTAAACTGCTATACAAAGAATACCCTGAGAGACTGATCTCTAGCTCAGATTCCTCCTTCCAGAACCATAAGTTGCTGTTTCTTTCAGGGCTGTAGTGTTTGTTGTACTGTCATAAATTGCTACTTCCACCAAAGAGCAGTCCTGCCTTTTGCACTGAACACAAGGCCAGGAAAGAGTTACAGAATGAGCTGATGGCTTTTATTTTCTAGCTTCCAGTAGCACACTAATGTCAAGGGCATTCAAGTCAAATTAAACATGCTGAACTACATCTTGTGGATGTTGAGGAGATAAAGGCTTCTACCTGGCTAATTTTTTTTTCATTCTCTCCTTGGAAGACATATGAGACAGATATACAGGCATGGGATTGGGGTTTTCATTCTAAATCATAAAAAACTCAAACTCAGGCAGTTTTGTTGTAGCAAAACAAAACTCTGTTCCTATCAGAAAATCTAGAAATATTTTTTCAGGATGCTCTTTCTTGTGTCTCAGTCTCACACCGCATTTTGGGCTGACATTCTTTCATAGCGAAATTCTAGGGTATTGTCAGTCATTCCCTTTTGAAATTCCACTCAAAAGACTTCCAAAGACCCTGCTCAAGTCCCAGGCTTTCCTATTTTTGCTAAGAAGAAATTGAAAGAAAACAAAATGGAATTCTTCCACGGCTAATGTCCCCCAAGACCAACAACCCTCTATGGTGACAATGTGGTAGATGATCTAAAACAGCCAGGTGGCAGGGTCTTGTTACATATTTAAATACTTGGTAGAATTTCACTGGATTTATACAGTGTAGATACAAAAATTCATAGAAATTAGGTAGACAGAGGTGAAGAGAGGTTTAAGGAAGGAGTCTGTATATTCACTTGCAAAAGACTGTCCATCTAGTCAATCTTGCTCTGCTTTTTCTATTGCAGAAGTCCTTCTTCCAGTTTATAAAGGAAGGAAACAGAGTGATCGGGGTGTTAGCCAACCTTTGGAACGAACTTTCACACAGGGCTAACAGGAGAGATCTGCACAACCGACCAGGTAATGAGTGAAGAAAACCACTGCTAAGAACAAACAACAGAAAAAATGCTTATCAAACACATACCTCTGCAAGTAGCCTCTGATCCAGACCACTGCCCATTTGGTTGACAAAGCCGGATGCTGCTTCCAACAAGATCAAATCCTGTCTTGCATCGGATTCCACAGGCAGCATTAAAGTAATTGTTGCAGACATTCTGGACAAAGTGACCATTTTCAGGGGGCTTCAGTTCAGGGCAGTGAACAACTAAATAATTAAACAGCCACAACAAAGTGGTTACTAGCAGGAGTGCAATAGGCCCCTGAACGAAAACAATTTTTTATAATTTCTAACTCAGCTTGCACCTCGGCATTTTTGCTGGTTTGGAATGACAAAGAGAATCTTGTATGCAATTTGACATGTCCCTTACAGTACAAAACCACATTAAAAAAATTGTCCCAGCACTGCACTGTGCATTCCAGGGGTATTCTGTTTGTGGATGGAAACACTTACCTTCACAGGTTTGTCCTACAGCACGGTAACCCTCCCGGCACGTGCAATCCTCAAGGGAGGTACTTCCCGGTGGAGAAGTATGATTCTCATCAGGACACGAGATACAAGTGCTGATTCCACCTGGTGAACCTTCAGGCTTGTACGTTCCTGGTGGACAAGCTTTCAGCAAAAGAAAACAGAAAGGAATCAGGACATTCACCTTTCACCTAGTGTATTTTTTCAGGTGTGTCGTTTTACACTTTCTACATTTTCATTTATATATTCAGTGTCACCTAGGGCAGGAGCATTCTCCACTTGAAGTACTGCAGACTTCTTAACAGGTTTGAACTAATGCCTACCAGATCTGGTGGAGTTATCTATAGTGACTGTCTGGGGACTGACATTAAGTCCATGATTAATCATCTTGAAAAGAAACCCAGTCCCAGAAGACACACCAGATTTTCACTGACAAAACCTGTGCAGACCTTATGCAGACATTCTTGATTCAGAACTGTAAAAAATCAGTTCAGACTTAATCCTTGCCATTCAAAACTACAAGATGTTTAATGCATAGAGATTCTTAGCTGAAAGCTAATACAAGCCAGCAAACCTCCTGCCTTGGATTTACACATTATGGTCATATGATATATGTGATCTACATACTAGATGTGCTGAAATGTGAGAGGCACAAACAATGAAGGAATTAATCATAGCAACTACTGCTTGAGGCCTTTGCACTCATTTACATTGCATTTCATATTATTAATTCTGTGCAACTGCACACACAGGCTTTAAAAACATTCAGGTGACGTTTTTCTAAGGCAGAGAAAATGCACAGGGAAAAGGCACCTCTCACCAGAGAACTTCAGATGGGTTTGATAGCTCTAATCCATACTGCTCTCTGCCTTGAATTCTTGTCTTCAGGAAATCACTGTAATTATTTGTGTTTCTTTCACAAGACGTGTGAATTAGGGGAGTGACTAATCAACAAGACAACACAGCAACTGCTGCTAAAGTGAAATTTTGATTGCCCAGACTACCGCTTGAAACGCAAAGACACTTGTGCTGAAAAATGTAACTGCTAATGAAAAGTTCAGGAAATATTCTATTATGCAATAGGAACACTGAAACCTGGCCAAAAAACTCTCACTCCATTAACTTAATTGTCAGCAAAATGGCCACATTTTCTCCTTCAGACTGCAGGTCAGGCCCTGTCATTCTCCCCTCAGCCAATTGGTACCATTTGATGCAGCTCTGAATGGGATGAAGAGCTGTACAACCACAACCAGGCTCCAGTGACTCCCTCCTTACACAGTTAGGTGTGCCTTGCTTGTGGAATTGGTCTCTCCTACGGAGCTGTATTTACTGGAGCTCAGATATTCTGTCAGTACCAACCTCTTCTTTGGTAGCTATAAGACCAACTTGGTCTATTCTCAGACTTGGATGCAAAGATACTCTGCCTCTTGTCTTCCTAATTAAAACCTACTGCTTTCTAGGCAACTGGAAAAAAAAAAAAAAAAAAAAAACCAAAAAAACAAAGGCAAAAGAAAATCCATTCTCCTTTCTCCTCACCTGTCATGAGAGAATTTACTTACATAAGCCAATTTTTGTGGAATATACCCCCCCCAAAATCAGCCAATATGAACAGGTGGCACTTTCCAGAAGGAGGATGATTTTTTGGATACCTTCCAGAGAAAATACTTTTGTTGGTTTTTCAAAAAACTTTGAGTGGTTTTCTTGAAGAAAGCAACTGAGTGTCTTCCAGTTAAGAGGCAGTTTTGGGTGCTGAAATTGGATTCACTAATTTGCATTTTAAACACACTTTTAAGGAGACAATGACAATGCCTATTCATTAAGAGATATAAATACAAAAGAAAGCAATTCAGGAATGAAATAGGCAGAAAAATCCAATCTGATTTAGAGAAGGGATTTTTTAATTTTTGTTTTGGGATTTTCAGCAAAGTATTGGGAAAAAAACTCCCTTTCATATAATTCACCTGTTCTTCCCATCCAAGACAATCTTTTTGGACTTCTGCTTCTATCCTTTGTTCTGTGCAGAAATTCCCATCTTGGGCATCACATGTCTCCAAAATAATCTCTCCTGCTTTAGATGATCAGAGTATCAGAGGCATTGGTCTGAAATCTCTGAAATATTTCCATCTGGCACTTTGTGAATGTCTCTGTGCATCCTTTTTAAAACTGTATCCAGCACAAAGTGATGAAGTGCATCCAAGAGGACACAGGAAAGAGTGTAAATTAAGCATCACAGGGGACCTGCTCTGTGACAGAGATGCCCTCCATATGCCAGTTGAAGTAAATTAGCCTCTTCTTTTCCATGTATGGCATATAAAATGACATCTAAACTAGGTGTTCCATTCCAAAAAATCCCCCCCATAAACCAACAAACCCTCAACCTAATTTCTCTTTTCCTTTCAACCTCACCTAAAATAAAACAGCAGCAATTTTCTCTCTGTTTTGAGAACTGTGGAATAGAAGTAATCATCCATTCTACGATGTGAACATTTCTAACAATAAACTCAGTAATTTGCTTAGAGCTTTGAATCAGTCTGGCTTTGAAGAAAATGATTAATTCTGAAATTACACTTACAATTTGCTCTTTCCAGTCAAGCAGCAGGAGGTAAATAACACTGTTAAGATCGTTATTAATGTCTCTACTGAGAAAAACATGTTTTCCCAAATGTCCTCGTTCTTTATCTATGCTTCAAATGCTTATCACTGCCTTTACAGGAAGTTGAAATATATTCTTAACTTGGCATTTTATGTGGAACTTTCTTCAAGTCTGAATCCCTGCTCATTGATCCCACATATGCCCTAGACATATTCAAACTACGAAACTCCACACGAGTTTCATTCAGAATCTTTGCCAGAAAGCACTGGCTTACAGAGACACTTCCAAGTGTGTGAGATCACACAGCCTATCCTGAGAGGTCAAAGAGATGATTTAAGAATAGAGCATAAGCACACTGTGCATTTCCATCATTTCCATGACAGTTGCAGAGGTTAGCCTGGCCACAGCTCACGTTAAAACCATCCAAAATCAGCTGTGGATGAGCAGAGCCCTGGCCATCTGCTCTGGACTGTCCGCATTTGATCCAGCTAGATGGCAGATCCATCCTAGCCAGCACTACAGCATGGCCCAAGCCCACACTCAGTGATGGATTCTAAGCTAAGACAGAGCCTAAGGGACAAACACATCTGAAGAGCATGTGTGGCTCAATCCATGACTGATCATACAGCTGGGAATCTTCTAGGATCAAGCAGTGCCAAATTTCACTCTAGTCACCTGTATGCATTCAGCAACTCTGTACCAGCAAAAAACTTACTACAGGGAAAGATCATATTCTTTGGTCCTAATCTATAAAAATAAATTTTTTTTCAAGGTTTGGTTCCCTTTCCAGCAATGTCCAGGCGTAAAAAGCCTCAAAACAATGTGTGCATAAACCCAGTGTAAATAAGCACCATTTTAGCACTATCAAGAATAACAAAAAGAGGCAAGAATTTAAAAATGGGAAAACAATTTTAACTGTATCAGTCTTTAAAGAGAGAGGAAACTCATATGCACATTGCAAACATGATTTTGAAAACAAAAGATGTGAATTTCTATATATGTGAACCATGTTGTTCTCAGCCCACAAGCAAGGAGAGGAGCAAGGAATTGCTTTTTGTTTAATGTAATTCTCCTCTTGAGACCAGAATAGTGAACACTGAGCTACACAAGAGGATTACCTCTTTGTTGGAATATATCTGGAAGCAGAGATTAATGTGTGAACTTGAAAAAGCACAAGGCCCAAATTCCCCAAGCACACAAAGACGAATCATATTGAAGTTGTCATCAACAACCTGCTTTCATAAAAGGGTAGATATTCATCAACAATTCACATGCATATTCTACTGTCTATACTAAGGACAGCGCACTAAATTTCTGACCAGAAATGAAAATGAAGTAATAGATGGTTACTTCAGCATGCCTCCTGCCTTTTCCTCCTCACACATGCTCTCCTAGGGTGTATAACTGACTGAAAAATTGTAAGAAAATTGAGCATGTCTCTTCTGGTTTTGAACATTACTGGGCCTGATGACATGTTGGGCCACCAATAGAAGGCACTTTCTTACTTATACTTAAGTTGCACATAGAAAAGAAATCACTAGAAAAGAAATATGACAGGGTTTGCTAGAATCAAAGACCCACAGGACAGACATAAAAATACTTCAATCAACTAACCATACTGACAGCACACCTATATGTCAACATGTTGTTTGAAGATAAACAGCGAACATGGAATGTTAGAAAAGACTATTTAAAAAAGTAAAGAACAGACTTCTAAATTCAGTAGGAATTTTATTCTGCCTTCCTACAATTATGAAATAACTGACATTTTAATCTTTATGCAAGAATTTACTACTGCAAAAGTAACAACAAGAACAAAGGTTTATTTCAGAGATTCATCAAACAATTCATATGTATTATGCACTTTGGCTTTTTTAAAACTGCGAATACTAAAGCCATCAGCAAAGTTAAACCAACTAGCACTGAACTCCCTCAACGGCATAAAGTCTCCAGTCTGGACTTAAGCAGGTGGAGATAATAGGACAAAGCGTTCATCTACTCTGTGGCATGGGATCACAATTCTTCCTCTAATTGTGCAAGTACAAATTTTAAGGATAAACATTTCTGCCTTAAAAATGTAAAACTTTCAAAATCCTGGGAGAGCAGGCAAACTTAATTCCCTCTCCAACTAGTCCAGTGCTCTAAGTCACTGAAATGGAATTATTCTTCAATTATCCCAGTGTTAAGAAAGAGGGGACTCAAACTTCACGTATTTCAAAGATTAATTTGAGGGATTTTGTATTTTTCTTCAATGCATAATTTCTTCCACTAACTACCTTTACTAAGTAATCCCTGGCATGAACCGTTTTTTCCACACTATATGCTAATGAAGGATCTGATTAAGGATTTATCTTTTGTGGGATATGGCAGGAATCAGCTAGGCAATATCCTGTTCTCTTCTGCATCACCCGGAGTTCTATTGATACACAGCTACTCTGATAACTGTAGTCTATAATTCTCACTTTTTCCTCAAAAGCGCAAAGATTAAATGAAATGACACCTCCATGCAAATCTCCAATAGTTTTTGTAACTCAGCCTCCAAACACCTTCAATGAGGAAAGAAACCCTAGTTTGCCATTTAAGCAAGTTGTGTTTATGATACTGTAATTATTTTTATGATATTGATTGCATGGATAGGTACTTGACAGATCTGTCCCAGAATCACAGTATACCATGGCTACCTGCTCTTACTTGGTTTCCTGGTGCCCACTAAAAATGATGGAACCCATAGGTTACAGAATCTCCAGACACTGGACATGGAGATTTTTAATTGTGCAGATCCTAGACTTAACATGATTCCTTGTGTTTCTAGTAAATTTTTTGGAAGTTATGTGGAAGATCCACAACCAAAGCCTCAAATTAAGTCACATTTATGTCCTTGAAGAACTGCAGTCTGAAGCTGTGGGTTCTCCCTTCCACTCCTTTACTTCACCTATTATTGCTATGCATTGGCAACAGTGGAAAAAAAAAAAAGAAGTAGTTGTCACTGGAGCCTTCAAGTGAGTGAAAAAAGTGCTCTGGTAGTTGTATTTGCAAATAGTCATGTATTAGATTTGCCACCACGAATAGATCTGACTATAAAACTTATTTATTTTACTAATTGGGAATTACAATTTTAATAATCAAGGATATATGGATAAATTACAGTACAGTATCATGCTACACCTTTGTACTTTCATATCTGCCTCTCTCAACATGACAAAGTACTGCATGATCAGATTCGTCTAAGAGCCAAGCACTCCCTTGCTTAGAAGCAGCAGTAGGAACAAAGGGCTGGTATGAATTTCTTTTGACAATAGCCTGCCAAATAAAATGCACTTCACAATGACAAGCCATGGTGTTATGTAGGAAATGGAGATCCCGTTCCACACCAAGCAGTCAAAGACTTCTTGGGATGTACCAGCATACAGTGTTGCTCATAGTGCCTCTTGCCTCCAAAACTCCTTCTGCTGCTGTTGCACACTTTAAGTGTAAGCGACCTCTGCAATGGAAGAATGCGAATTACATATGCGAGGCCACAGCTGCATGGAACTCCCCAGACCTCTGCCATCTCTGTGTATTTCACAGTGACATCTCATGGCTTTTGCTGAAACCATCTTATGAGTCCTTCTCAGCTTGGGCCAGTAGGATTACGGGCCAGAGACCATCACGGCCTCTGAAATATATTTTACTGCCCCAGCACATAAAGATCTTTAAGCTTGCTTCTCTAAGACTTTCTGCATGATGGGTCTCTATTGTAGAGATTACTTCCAGAAATTACAGCTTTTGTTGTGACCTTTATTATCTAGGAAGATGGTTTTTCTTAAGATTTTCTGTATGGTAGGTTTGTCAGGTTGCCCACACTGTGATTATGAAATGCCTTTAGAAAGATAAGGAAAAACAAATCTAAACTTTTGACAGATGCAGTAATCCACCTTTCTGCAGTTTGCAACATGTATGATGCTTCAAAAAACCCTCAAATGAAGCAACAAACAAACAACAACAACAACCAACTAAACAAAAAACCAAGGCAGGAGCATGCTAGGATTACAAAAAATAGGCAAGGAAGTGGCTTTAGTTAAACATTTGACATGTATGACTTGTACAAAGATTGCAAAGAAAAACCCTGAGCTTGCCTTTATGTGTAGGGATCAGAGAAGGATTTCTAAGTCTTAGCATGTTCTCCAGCTCTTTAATATCTCCTATTATCCCCAGCATGTGCTCTGCATTAATTTCAGATGGCATTGAACCTGCTCATCCATCTGCACTTTGTCAGTATTTTTTAAGCATCCTTCTCAAAGCAACATGATTAGCAGTTTAACAAGCTAGATGTCTCTGGTCTTATTTTATGTATTTTCCTCCATCTCCTTAGTAGTTCTACAAATTTTTTCTCAGGCAAAGGCAGCAGGCTGAAACAATCCAGAAGTTTAGCTGGCTCTACATGATACATAGGGGATGGCTCATTCAAACATTGAAGTTGAGATTGCATACAGCAAAATTGAAATATTCCACTGCCAAGTAGTCTGCGGAATTTGCTACAACACTCTGAGATGATTTAGCTCTAGATTTTTAAGCACTTCAAACAGTCATAACAAACTTTCAGAAGAAAAAACGGTTTCTTGATAAAAATGAGAATCTTGGCTCCCCTCCCATGGGGCAGAATATGTTGCCTGGAAGGAGATGCAATCGTTGGGTGAGCATCTCATCCTGCTGCTGCGAGCATCCACAATGTGGAGAGCAATCTGCCTGCTTGAAGAATATAAGCCCAGGAGGCATCACAGCTTCTACGTGTTAGGATGCCAATGAGAACCTTCTCCACAGGGAGGTCTGGCTGTGCTGAGCATCTTTGGGTAGGCTTGGGGCCAGCACATTCACACAGGATTACTGCAAAGCAACGACTCTGAATGCCAAACACCCTCCTTGGTCATAGCAGCAGTATTGACAATACAGAGGAAATGCATCTATGCTTACTTTAAAAACTTTTTTTAAGAAGAGGGCCAACTATTACATGTTACAAGCAAGATGAGTGCCTTAAACAGATTCCTATTTGATCCACTCTTGCATTGTAAAGACACAGAGCAGTGAGATGTATTTTATATGTTTTACAATCCTAAAAACAAAGACTACTGATAGAGGTTACTAGATATACTTTTACAGGTTACTTCTCTTTTTGTTTCAAAGCATGTGGCTTACTTAAGAATGAGAAAAAAATTCCTGATTCCACACACTGTAACTTTAAAAGAAGTCTACTTATGCTTTATTCAAACTACAAAAATCGCAAGATAGATCCTGACAACTTGTGCAGTATCTGTATACAGAAGTGACATTCAGGTATTGAAGTGAAGCTCTTTGGGTTTAAGTGTCAGTGCATTTCAGACAGTTACAGGTTTGCTGCTTGCATGGACATAAAAGCCAGCCTTGGTGATTCATTGGAGGAGATGCCCAAACATATACATGCCTATCAGTGACAGATATCAGTTCATACCAGCACTTCTGATTTTTAAAACTTGAATACTGATTTATGTCCTCATGTCCCCATGTATTTATAGAAGTTATCATGCTAAAAGTGTAAAACTAATTCCAAAACTACAAAAAATTCTTTCTGGGAAATAAATTCAGTTAATATTGTTAAGTTTGTTAAGCAAATAAAGATTATGTATGAATTTATTTACATGCAAGTCAAGGGGGTTTTTTTGTCTAAAACTTCATGTAGAGTGAGACCCTTATACAAAAAGGGGAAATACAATAAATTCTGAAAATGCTTTGCTCAGAGCAGCACTGCTATACAGTAGGCTTCTCCAGACATGGTCTTTATCATAATCACAGACACACATTCCTCAGCAAACCTTGATCACTGCTGATGTGATAGCACATGCTACTCTAAATACAACTGGTCTAAGTGCCCTGGATGGCATCCTGCTATCTAAATATATAAACGGAAAAGGACCTTTGCCATCCTATACTAGCTGCACTTGTTTTCCATTTTGGTATTGTTGCTGTGAAGTTGCACATTCTTTTCTAGAACAGCAAATTCAAAATACCCCAACAAACTGACTGACTGATGTAAAGAAAATTCCATTAAAGAGAATCCAAACATTTTGTTTCATTTGTGCTACACATAGGTAAGCAAACACCTGCTTGAGAGATCTAGTATCTCTCTTGTCTGAAGGCACTGGAAGCCCAGGGTTCTCTAGGCCTGGTCTAACCATTTTACCATCTATCAAATAATTCTACTTGTCTTTTCATCCTTTCACAAAAGGTTCTAGGTCAAGAAGGAAAAGAGAAGGACAAGAAAAGGACATGTTTGCACCAACCTATCACCTGCCTCCCTAACAGGAAGGACTAATAATCAGCAACTAGGTGCCTAAAGGGCTAAAATTATCCCTAGGTAAGATCCCAAGTGATGGCTGTTACATATGGAAGAGCTGAAAAGCTCCACTGGGCTGTGATCTGTGCTGCTCAGCTAACTGCTGTGCGACCTAGAGGCACACACTGGGGAACAAGAAATAGACTTCCTTTATCCACAGCTTGAAAGAGGGACAACTTGGCAAGCGAGGAGTCTGAGCTGGGATGAAAAACCCATTCTTTAACAACTAATGTGCTACACCCAGAGGAATGTGGACAGAAGTGAGAATCTCCACTGCCTGCGACCCCTGGGACTTGCTGAAATTACCACAATCCAGCCAGCACTTGCTCAGCACAGCCTTCACTTTCTTCCAGAAGCAGGGAGCAGGAGTCTCATGTTACAGCTAAATCAACACATCACATTCTCCGGGGATTGCTCAGTTTAACAAAATAAGGGAGAAGGGTTTAGAAGCTGACAAAGCATGCATCCCAATCTCCACAACACTAATAGGTTACTGCAGGGAAGAACGGGCCTGGTGGTTCAAGATCCATTTCCACTATGTTCACCAACTCAGCAACTTGAAAAGTTTTGTGTTCAGTGATTCTTGGGACTTAATAGTAACCAAAAATTACTCTCTGCTCAAACTCAGTGAGCAAACTGGCTTTCCTGAGAGAAGCCAGTTGTGTAGGGAATCCAGGAGTAGTCAAGAGACATTTCCAGATTTTCTCATTCTCATTGATATAAAAATTGTGAATTTTCACTCTGGCAAAATGTGAACAGAGCCCTGTATGTTCCTGAATAATTTTGCTAGCCTAACATGAAATACTCCTTTTCTTCTGTTGTCTCCAACACCCACTCCTAACAGCTTCTGGTGCATATAATCCTGGAGCTAAAAAAAACCCAAACCAAAAGATCCCAGATACCTATTTCTGCCTCCTTTCTCTGCAGATCAGAGCAGTGCCAGTGCTCAATCACAGATGGGGAATGCAGCAAGTAAAAGTTATTATAAACAGGAAAGAGAAGCTATTTCTGCCAGACCCTCAATAAACTGTCACTACTGCATTAGGTGCCAAACTTGGCCTCATTTCCACATCCCTTATTTTTATCATTAAATATACTTTTCAACAACAGTGATTATACTCCTATTAAGTAACATTTCTGAGCACTGAAGATATAGCACATGACTGTACAGATGGAGAACATATGTCACTATTTCCATGTTTATTTACTTAGCAGCCCAGAGTAGGAAACACAGCTTTTGGTTAACTTAAGACTGCTGGAGGACATGCAATGGCTCAGGCCAGTAATCAGGCCATAAAAAGTGGTGGTTTTGCCAACTATTTTTTTACATATTGTGAAACTAGCCCAACTATTCCTGCATAGAGTTCAGTAAGCTGTTGTAATCTTGATGTTATAGTTCCTACTTAATTCCTGGAATCACCACTGATACTCCTGATTTACCGTGAAAAATGCCATAAATCCCACTCCTCATTCCTCAAGCAAAACTCTTATGGAAACTGACAGGATTCCCTGAATTCTTTTAATATTTTCCAAATATGTATACCAAAAAAAAGTCTTGTTTATGGAAAGCCAGAGCACTGAGATAACAACTAAGTCAGTATGTTCACTATTAACTGCTGCTTGCTCAAGAAACATTTGGAAAACTGACAGCTTTTCACTTCATTTTCTCCAGTTGTCCTTGTCCCCCCCCGCCCCCATTCCTTTGCAAGATATAAAAGATGTCCTTAAGAACAGATCTGATCCTTGCTAAAGCAGTATCTGCTGCAGGAAGAGGGTCACTGCAGATCTGAATGGAAGAAAGTATTTTTAAATACTAAGTACTGTGGCTGTCAACAAAGTGAATATTACTGCTGCAAATTAAAGGGGTGAAAGATAAAACAGATTATGTTGCAGTACCTTAACCAAATACAGAGTCTCAGGCCTCAGTCTAATACAGCTTCCTTCTCTGAAGAACTGCCATTTAAAACATTTCTGAACCATGCTTTTCATCCCCCACTAGACAGCCACTCTTCAATGACCTAATTTTCTGCAATGCAGGAATCTTCCTGTAAAGAAGGAATTCCAGGGCAGTGAGTCTTACATTTCTAAGGCCCCCATCTTGCTATCAGTGTTGACAGCAAAAAAGTAGCACCTGTAAGATCCAAAGACTTTACTGAAGAGCAGTTGATTAAACCAGAATGAACCCCCCTGTGGCAGCTGCCAGAAAGGGAGCTGGGAAACGCCAGAGTGAGGTTGTCTCAGGAGCTGTCAGGCTCTCAACCTCTCTGCACATTTAAGTGAATCGGTGCTCTGTGTCTCGCTTCTCCATCCTTTTCTCTGCTTGAAAGGCAAATTTTCCACCTTAAAAATGCAGCAACTTGTTCTCTTTCTAAAGGGCAGCGAGATTCTTTGCATGTTTTGGGAGGAAAGGACTGCTACATTTCCAGTCCTACCTTCTCCTTTAAATACATGCTCTCTTTCTAAGCTCTTTTGCCATAAACAAGACTATACACATCTTCAGAGATGGAGAATAAGAAGGAGGGAACACTTTTAACAGCAATCTGAAGCAAAAAGGAAAAAAAACAGGTAAGCAGCAAAAATTAATAAATCACTGCTCAATAATAATAATAAATCACTACCCAAGACTCAAAATTATCAAATCACAGAGTTTTAGCTAGAAAATCTATTTCTAAATAGCACTTGATTCGAAATAGTTATCTTCACAACATAATTAATGCTACCTACAAACATCCTATTTTTTCCTGAGATGGAGCCAAATTCTAAGCTAGTTGCTTCTACTTTTGCAGACTGTGAACCAATGAGGGTGCAAGTGACATTTTATAAACTACCACTCTGAATATGAATGCATAAGGCACTGCATTTTCTATTTCAATGTCGGAGGCCTCCCAAAAATTACCTTAAAATAATGAGAATAAATCAATATCTAACATCACTGGGAGTGAAATTCAAGATGTTACAGACAGCTTTGTGATACATCACATTCATAGACCTTGAACTTACTACCATTAATACTTGCCTGTGCTACAGCCTTGAGGCAAAAACCAGACAAGTCACAGCTGTAATCCATCACCTCCATCTGGAGGGATAAGTAGGTAAAAAGAATCAGGGGAGCAAGAAGGCAATAAGGGCCTTCTCACAGGCTCTCAGAGTGCAAGGTTGCCTTCTTGTCTGAGACAGAGGGGAAGGTGTCTAGGCAGCTGATGATAAAATGCTGTTGATGGTGAAGCACTATCAGGAGAGTGAAGACAGTAAAGAATCCTGGAGGTGCGCAAAGCAAGATGCCTTGCTTCTTAAGCTGGAATTGAGGACCATACATTGCTCTTGGGGCCACAGGATAGTTTATTACTGCTTCCAGGCCAAACTCCTCTGGCACCCGGGCTGGGAGAACAATTACCATGGGCGATTTTGGGCCCTTCACAACAAGAAAGACACTAAGGCACTGTAGTGTGGCCAAAGAAGGGTAGCAAAGATGCAAAAGGGTCTAGAGCACAAGTAGCTGCGGGAGCTGGGCATGTTTGGCCTGGAGAAAAGGAGGCCCGGGGGGGGGAAATTATCGCTCTCTACAACTCCCTGAAAGGAGGCTGTAGCCAGGTGGGCGTTAGCCTCTTCTAAGTAGCAAGTTATAGGATGAAAGGAAATGGCCTTGAATTGCACCAGGGGAAGTTTCAGTTGGATACTGGTAAAAAATTCTTCACCAAAAGGTTAAGAAAGTCAAACATTGGAAAAGACTGTCCAGAAAAGTGGAGTCATCAAACCTGGCGGAGGTATTACTAGATGTGCAGGAATGGTACTTAGGGACGTGGTTGAGTGGTGGACCTGGCAGTGTTAAGTTAATGGTCAGAATCAATGATCTTAGTGGTCATTTCCAACCTCAATAGTTACACAATTCTATGAGTATTGAAAAGGTGTATCACTGCTAAGTAGTGAAAAAGGTAGGCATGATGGGAACCCTCAGCTGCTGCTACACTAAAGAGACACTGGCAGAGAGCCCCTCAGTGTCCGAGGCAAGTAAGAGCCTTCTCAATTCAAATTTTGATCACACTACTTCTGTTCTCAGGGGTTTGGACTGTGAGCACAATTTGAGCTACTGGTCCACATTAAGAGCCACACATGAATGCAGCTTGGCTACTCTCACTATGAAATTAAGCGACTAATGAAAACTAAGTGTCCTTGCCTCTGTGCCATGACCTAACCAGAATGCCTACTGTGACTTGTGCCATGACCTAGCCAGAACCCCTGTGCTGCCACTGGGACAATTTTTTAGTGGTTTTGGCCAACCAGGAAGAATATGGGTGCTCATAGAAGTGCAATGTTTCAAAAAAGGTGTTGCATTTCATAAGGCATTTTGAATTTCCATTCAGAAATAAAAGAGATAAAATTTTATATATGTGTTTTACTCCTCTACAATTCACAATGACATAAAAAACGCAAATGTAGGGATTTGCAAGTGACAGCATATTTTGCTAAAAAGTTGAGGCAAAATCTTAGATTCTAAAATGAGGGAAAAATTTGCATTTCATGTGATATTCTTTGCAAGGTGACAACAGAAATAGGCCTAAAGGATCGGAATGTGCTTAGGCATACATATTAATGCCTCTGTGAGAACAGAAAATAATGCAAGTCCAAAAGAATACACCAGCTTAAGAACATGTAACTCTTCTGGTAAATGACTATGATGCTTGGCAAGCACTACTTACATCCTGTGCTGACACCATGACTCCTCAGAACAAGGCCCTCAGCCTCCCACTTTCCTCCTTGTATTAGAAAACCTTAGTCCTGTGAACTGAGTTACCTGACTGACTTTTGCAGTATTTTACACTCCTGCAAGAAAGCCCCTCTTCCATACCTTCTTTCTTGGGACTCAGGGCACCACTGTGTCACAGGAATAACAGATACAGAAGATTCAGACAAGTTACCTACTGCATTTAAATTTCCTAAAGCACTTCCTCACTGCACTGGACTCCCCAAAGTGAGCATACACAGTGTGGCTGATGTCAGATGGACTGGTCTTGACTGCTAAGATGCTAAAGTTATTGCAGCAGGCTTTAGCAGACTGGCATTCCCATGCCTGCACAGGCTTCATGGTATGTTCTGAAGTCAGCAGGAGGGCAATGTGTGAAACAAGGCATAGACAGAGAAAACACAGTAACAGGCCAGTGTTTTCTTCCAGAGCTCCAGATATTTTTATACAGGCATAAAACTCAGAATATATGTCCTTAAATTCATGTGACTTAGGGTCACCATGTAGGTGCTTCTGTGTTCCACCAGAATACTGCCTCTATCTCTACACAGCTTCTAATACCACCTATGTATATTTCCAGATATGAGTTGTTCTAGGGGAACACAGTTAGAATGCAGCAAGCACTTTTCTGCCATAAAACCAAAAACTGGAGCTGACATGGAGCCTGACAGTAGTCAGAGCAATGCTGTACTCTCAATTAACCTGTGAAGTACTAACCAATAAACAGCTTAGAGTTAATGGCAATAAGTTTTGAAAAAAGACATGTAGAAAGATGTAGAAAAATTCTTGTACTTTATCTTCCGGAATTTTTGAGAAACAAACCACACGCCACAAGGACATGGCAAGTTTGCATGGATACTTACTAGCATTTACAAGGGAACACCATTTCTTCGAAGTTTTTTGGGGCAAAAGTTCCCCTTCCACCCCTTTTTGTGTGTGTGTGTCTGTGTGTATGTGTTCAGAATGTTTCTTTTGATGTCAGGGGAGAAAACCCCCAGCAGATTTTTGTTAATGGCCAAGAGAAGGAGCCAGTTCTTAAACTGTTACAATAAGTGCAGGTCTGTATAAAATCAGCACATCTGCCCATACTGACACAGATGGTAGATTTTTTGCCATTTCTCCATGCTTTACACTGCTTAAAACCTGCAATTTAGTCCCTAATTTTATTGTGTTTTGTTTCAAATCTGTCAGGTCCAAATTGTATCTATAAGATATGGCTATAGACCATATACTAGGCTAAACCATATATTTAACTACATTATACTCACTTCTGCAACATCAGCTTCTCAACTCCCCACCAGTCACAAGGTCAATTCATTATTCCTATGGAATAGGAAATGACTAAAAGATTTCCTATTTAATGAATTTCAGACCAGGGAGAAAAAAAATTAAGTTCTCAAACTACAGTCAGGTGTTAGTTTTACTAAAACATCTGCCCTGGAATCGTTGAGTTGCTGCTCTGTCATTGTTTTGCATGGTTACAAACTAAACCCTAGGGTTTTGGCCTGAAGATGTTTCCATTTTTATGCAGAGTCCTAATTCTGTTTTCATCAAATCACCTACAAACCCAGTAAAAAACAATTTCCTGTTTGATGAAATCAATCTGTGCTGCTGCCTTCTCATTCCCTAGGGACTGGATCACACTCCACTATGCAGTCAGCATTGTTTCAGGTTGAGAAACTTGGGCTATCTGCAGCAGATTTTAGGCTGATAGAAGAAAACATGGCAGCTTGTAAGACAATCAATCAAATATTCTGGCTGCTGAGTACTTTGCAGGTATAATCAGCTTGTAATAGAATATCTATAAGTTATCTGTAACCTACATGCTGTAATTCTTCTCCAAGTTGAGTGGGCTTTTGAACCCTTTTCATCACAGTGATTTTTCCACGACATCATTCTCACTGTCCATGGTCTTTGCTTGAGTGGTACGAGAATCTGAAGTGATTCTGGACCCCTGTGGGTCTGTAGAAGCAGAGAATGTGGGAGAGAGCGAGAGCACAACTGCAGAGGGCAGAGAGGGCTCTTCCCTGAAGCAATTGTGAAATGATCTGAGGAACCTGCCAGACATTTTCCACAGACAGCACAGAGAAGTCAGCTGGAGAGGACTGAGCCAAAGAGGGAGCAGAAAAACAATCTTAGCCCTTCCCACTATAAAGTTTATGCTCTTGTGATAGTGGTAGATGAGTGAACAGACAGTAGTAGAAGAAGCCCCTATATTGCCCTTTGGATACACATCCCTTGAAAGGCTTTGCATAGGTCAAAATCTGCAAACAAATAACTTAGATGTGGGTTATGGCCTGATGAGCTTTGTGCATTTTTGCTTCTATGTTTTCTTCTCCCTCTGAGCAAAACAAAGGCAAGTAACAGGTCACCACCTCTGAACATTTGCAATTGCTGCAAACTGCACTTTATACACAATATTATTGCATTGGGAGAGGAGTAGATAATTTTGTTTAAAATGTTGAAAATACTTTTTCTTACAGGGAAAGCACTTTGCAATGTACACTGGCTTGGGGAGAATGAATTTCACAGCAAAACTGAAGAGAAGGAATTAAAAAAAGGAGAAAATATTCCTACACTCCATCTTAATTTGAAACTGATTCTGAGAACTAAAGTCAAATTTGTTTGACACGTGACAAATACAGTGTGTACAATCCATTAAAATCCAAATGTAGAGACACAGGGGATGCCTGATTTTGTCACAATAGGAGTGCTGTGCTCAAGTCCAGTTAAAGGAATCATGTTTGACAGGACTTCAGGAGCAATTTATGATGCTTGAAATCCTGATGCTTATTCACAACCTCACAGGTACTAAGACTGAAACTTGTAAGTTAATTGTAGCAGAAATTACTTTATAGGAATGACTTAGGTAATTAAATGTGAAGCTTTGGAGCCCTGAAGAGCCACCAGGAACAAAGCAGGTAATTAAAACTAATGTTGAGTATTTTAACCTCTCCTCACTTCAAAAATTAACACTTGCTTTATACTGCTATCTCATTTTATCCTTGATGTACTGTTTCAAGAATTTAAATATTTTCTTCTCTAGGAGAAAACCTACAAAAAAGCTCACAGAATGATAAGTTGTCTGCTTTTAATTTGTGAGATGGTAACAGTTCAGGACCAATATGTCTACAAAAACATCCTGGCTATGTGTTTCTGAAAAGGTAGTGAAAGTAAGATGACATTACGTGATTCACAGAGGTAAACAAAGAACATTGCAGTAGAAAACTTTTGATTAAGGATTTCAGGGGACAACTATTCCAATAAGAAGATCAGGAAAAAAGAGTAAGTTGTATATCACTTTCTAATATTAATATTCCAACAAATGTATTATAGAAACACTTCTGGACTTAATAGGAAAGAGCCTGATTTAGCATAGAAACTTATTTTCTAAACCCTCAGATAACATCTAGATGGGAAGGATGGATGTTTTTGTACAGGTGTAAAATTACATCCCTGTTTTTCTGGTCTGCATATGTCAAAATTGAATCTAGGTTTTCACCTTCACCCTACAACTTCATTTGTTAAAGAAATTCCTCAGGAATGGTGCAGAAATACAGAGAAAACTTTTTTGTTGGTTTTGTTTTGGTTTTTTTAGCTTCTGGGGTTTCTTTTTCTGCCAGAGTTGAGTTTAAAATTCAAGGAAGACAAGTTACATGGTAGAGAGTTAGGAAAAAAAAATACCATAGAAACATTGCTACCTATACTAGCTATCGTGTTACCTACAATTTTTACTTTTGCAACAGAAGATTTATATAGTTGGTACATAAGGCGAAGAACCACTCAGTTCCAAAGACTTGATCCAGATCTCATTGATACTAGTGGAGAGTTGCTAATCCACTTCAACCAGCTTGTCAAAACTATGGATATGGTGAAAACCCACCAGCAGCTTCATGTGCCATTTATTTATGTGAAAAATTTGTACCAAACTGACTGAGAAAAGATCCTTTTTTACAATTTTGCAGGTAAAGCCCCTGCAGTTAGATGTTAAAACTCATGCTTGTCTTTTTTTTTTTCTTGGAGAGCTCATGGTCTGACTCTAGAGGTTGTTAAAGAGCTTTTCTGGTGGACTAAATCTTGATTTAAATTCACTGCCAGAAATGCCTCATCATCATAAAGCAGGTTGTACAGATGGGAAACAAACTGCTTTGATGTCAGAAGTCACCTAAAATAACAACAAAACTACCGTAGGATCATGTAGCAATCTTCATCTCTATCAATCATTCACACAAAACAAAACAAACCAAAAACTCAATCAAAAGCCTCTCCTGAGATGAAGAATATGCTGACAATATATTTTAAATTTTCAATCCAAAGGAATTTACTTCTATGGTGTGCTACATTTAAAAAAATCTTGCAGCATCCAATTAAGTTTTCCCCTCAGCTTTGCTTTGCTTTCTATAGCAACAAGTAGGACAATCTCTACCTAATTTCCAGAAGCAAAGCACACAATACTGGGCTTCAGGGGACTATTTTTTAAGAAAGCAGATTTAAATGTAAAAAATCTGGAATAGCATGTCTGCATGCTTCTGGATCTATTTATTTTGCACACAAAACACGTGTAAAAGCCATTTTTCTCCAGTCTTCATGAAAACAATAATTATTAATGTTTTTACATTATTGTTTTAAGACTTAAAAAGACTTCTAAAAATATAATTAATGTGTTAAACTTCCATAGCCACATCTATAGCATTTGATTTTTATACCCACCTTTCTCATCCACTTTTCTTCCAGTACTCTCAGTGGAAAACCACTGGAAAACTTTGCTACTTTTCTCCTGTAGTCACCCCTCATGATGTTATGCTACCCTCACTGGAAAAACAATTTACATTTTTTTTGTATTTAACCATCACGATGTCTCCTGAAACCCATAAAGAGTCACAAGATTTATAAGAAACAGAAAAAAAGACACAGAATGGCAGGAAGGAATATTTTTGCCATTATTAATTAGGCATCGATTCAGCATTACTTAGTTACAGGCATTTTGCATCCTTCCTCCTGGTTTAGCTCCCTCCTCATGACAGCCAGGCATTTTGACACAGCATACTCACAATAGAACCTCTGTGTATCATCACAGATTGAAAGTCACTTTTGTATAACAAAAGCAGATTAAATTACAAATAACGAAGTATACAAATGCATCTCATGCCCCCACAGGTTAGAGAAATGGGATCATGATTAAAGAGCAGTAAAGGGGTGAATCACAGGCTGACAGACGCTGTACACAGAGAAAGGTCTCTCTAGTACAGCTTTTCTGTCTCTACAGCAGGTGGGTCTAACTCCTAAGTCTTTCCAAACTGTTCAGGTTTTGAAAGCATTTCATTATTGCTTCATTAAGCATGTGCATTCCAACTTCCTTGCACAACTGTAATCCAAGTTATTTGAAATCATCTGATGTAAAATTTTTATTTGCTTTCTTGTTTTGGTATATCAAGATTTGCAGGGTTATGTGACGCAAAATACCACACTTGCAGCCATTTAACACTTTTTTCAAAGAAATGCCCTTTTTTCAATTTGTCAGTTTTTAATGGCTGCAGGTCTTACAAGGAACCCTCTTTTAGTGACAGCTGAGTTAGAAATCAAGAATATTTTTCTGATTTAGAAATTGAAAGCAAAGGAGGAGAGAGAAATCAAAACAAACTCCCACCCAGTTTCAAGATGAAGAATCAATGAATGAAAGCATAAAATAGCACTGTTTTGTGAGACAGCAAGAAAATAAGTTCTAAGGGTTTGAAAATCTGCAGTTCCATGAACTAATTCAAATCTTCAGATGCAACAGGCAAATTTAGCCCAAGATCTTACTATGCTTGAAGATATTTTCCACACTCTTTTTCACACTCCCTTTCTTGCTTTCTTTTCCCTCCCTGTCTGTCAGAATCTCAGAGTGGTGGTTCTCCTCCAGATCCATGGCAGGCACCTGCTGAGGAGTACAGCATATGTTGTATGTGGAAGCCTTGGAGGAAGACTTGAAAACTTGGAGGAATCTTGAAAACTTAGTTAAAATTTCCAAGTACCATCTGCCAAGTTTCAAGATGGTTGGCAAGGCTTCATTTAGTCAGTAACTCCTCCAGGGTAGCTAAAGAAATACCTCCCATAGAGAAATACTGAAAAAGGGTGATTCAGCTTCCGGGGAGTGGAAGCTCCTATCCAAAGGAAGAGAGACAGGAGACAGCATGGCAGGAGAAATATTTAGTTTCCTTTGACTAGATGATTGGAGTCACCACTGGAATCAATGTTCTTCCTGTGTGACTAAGGAAAGAACTGTTAGTAGTGCATCAAACTCAAAAGCTTTTTTCCTAACTAGAAAGATATCCACTTTATGAACTTCAGGTTTGGTTTTGCATTCTCAACAGGAACAATCCAGAAAATCTCATGGAAAAAATGCTCAGATGAAAATTAG